>NW_012114888.1:1585848-1618257 GCF_000951035.1 Colobus angolensis palliatus | reverse complement strand
AAAAAAAAAAAAAAAAAAAAAGAAAAAAAAAAAGAAAAGCAAATGGGTTTAGCAACTGAGTGTTGTCTTGAAAGCAAAGGTCTTATCTATTGCATTCCTGCTATCTACTTATCTACTTACCACCTAGGGCAGTGCCTAGCATATAGTAGCTTAATCAATATACAACTAAAATTCAAATTATATGTACTAAAATATTTAATTTACTTTATTTTATATTTCTTTGTTATTTTATAAGTTACTATGTTAAAATATTGTTATGTATCCGAACCCATGTATATTAACCCAGCAGTGGTTGGGGAGGCGGGGAATAACTAAAAACATTTGTAAAACCTGTTAGCTTATTTAATAAGTATAAAACAATATTGATTTCATAGTTGTAGGCCAATTCCTTAAGTATCATATTTAAAGACTGCACTCTCAGCTTGGCTTCAACAATTCTTGCATATTTAACTTAAACATTGCTTTAGACCAGTGGTCCCCAACCTTTCTGGCACCAGAGATCGGTTTCGTGGAAGATTAGTTTTTCCACGGACCCAGGGGGAGGGGAGGGGGGAATAGTTTTGGGATGAAACTGTTCCACCTCAGATCATCAGGCATTAGCTTCTCATAAGGAGCAAGGAACCCAGATCCCTCGCATGTGCAGTTCACAATAGTGTTCCTGCTCCTTTGAGAATCTAATAACACCAGTGATCTGAAAGGAGGTGGAGCTCAAGCAGTAATGCCAGCTTGCCTGCTGCTCACCTCCTGCTGTGCAGCTCAGTTCCTAACAGGCCATGGACTGATACTGGTCTGCAGTCCAGGGGTTGGGGACCCCTGCTTTAGCCTGTGGTTGTGTGTCAAGGTCAGGACAGCTATCGATGTGTACATGCGTGCCTGTATAGAGCACCAGGGAAGGTAGCAAGTAAAAATTTAGATCATGGCAAAGACAGAATATAATTCAGACTCTGTCTCTAGCTCTTGAACAGCACCTGCTCCTCTCTTCTTCCCTCCCCATGTCCCATATAATTCACTTCTAAAGGTACAGATTTTACTGAACAAGTTTTCCAAGTAGGGCTTCAAAATAAGATCTCTTACAGAAAAATGCAGATACCATTGGAAGACTTCAAACTCAACTGTCCTTCCACATGGCCAAACAAAAATAATATAGTAAAAGTAAATAAAAAATAAGAACCAGAGAGGAGCCATGTATTTGCTATTTCATATACATTATGCCAAGTAAGCCTCCTAACAACCATGTGGAGAAAGGTTATCTCTATCTTGCAAATGGGGAAAAGGGAGTGCAGGGAAGTTAAGTTTGTCTAATGTCATAAAGCTATTTAAGTGGTTGAGCTATGAGTTTTTAAAAGAAAATTTCAAGCTTCCCCTTAGTATCTCACACTGTACCCTTCTTTTTGGTCTCTTTTCACATCTTATTCTCACCCACTCCGCTTCTTGTGAAGATGAGATTCTTGGGCTCAGGAAGCACAGTTTTTCCAAACACAGAGCCTTGGTTCTATAGAGTATCAGGCTACTTGTTACTCAGCAGATAAATTTTCATCTTCAATGCCACTGACTACTCTGGTACTTAGACTGTAGTTTACAATCTATTGTTAGTTTGGCAGTTTCATCTTAAAAAAGGCATTATATTGATTTCCTGCAAGTAACAAGGGGTCTGAGATAAGGTTGCTAAGAGTAAATACTAAGCCTTAAGTGGTCAGTCTGCTTCTGGAATAAATTCTGCTCCAGAATTTATATTTTATATTTTGTGTGATACCAAAAACTTAGAAAACTGACAGTTCTATTAATCTTATCTGAGGATGAATAACAAAATTGTGATTTCTCCTTGCCTTTACTTTTTTAACACCGAAAATTTTTGTTCCTTCCCATTTTCAAAAGGCAGCAGTTGGAACAGAAGGAGAATTTAGAGAGAGAGAGAGGCTCTTATGGAGTCCACAGTAATGAGCAAGTCCTAAAAAGAAAGAATGTGATTCAACTGAAGGATAGGGAAAAATAGAAAGTAAAGTGATTTAGGGAAAGGATCCTAGTAAAGAAACAGATATAATATTTAAGACTTAACAATAACCTGTTCTGCTTTGACTAACCCCAGACTGATTTTATACAAAGACAACATTTAAGTACATTAAAGAGCTAAAAAATAAAAGCTAAACAATTAGGATTCTCATTTCCTCTTAATTTTAGTTTTGCTAAATTTCTGTAAGTTTACCTTATGGTAATTAATAATTCAATTTGTGGGCTGGGCGTGGTGGCTCGTGCCTGTAATCCCAGCACTTTGGGAGGCCGAGGCGGGTGGATCACCTGAGGTTGGGAGTTTGAGACCAGGCTGACCAACATGGAGAATCCTCGTCTCTACTAAACATACAAAATTAGCCAGGCATGGTGGCATATGCCTGTAATCCCAGCTACTGGGGAGGCTGAGAGAGGAGAATTGCTTGAATCCGGGAGGTGGAGGCTTTGGTGAGATGAGATCGCACCATTGCGCTCCAGCCTGGGCAACAAGAGTGAAACTCTGTCTCAAAAAAAAAAAAAAAAAAAAGCATTCAATTTGCTACAAACAAAAGAATAAATCATTTGCAAAAGCTGTAAACACATAGAAGATGGAAAATGCTATTTTGCATACATGCACTTTAGAAACAAGATCAAAAATGATTTCAGCAGCTAGAAAAGCAGGAAATCCTTTGACGTTTAAGGATCAGTATTGGCTTCAGGACCCAATCTCTGTTTTTAGCTGTTTGCATGAAAGACTACACAAAAAGGCAGGGGACAAAGGAAGTTCCAGAACGGAAGAAAACCATGAGGAAGAGGCTGATTGAGAGCTTGGCATATTTGAGGTTATATACTGGAATCTAATCCAACCAAAAAGTGATCTGCAAAGATGAAACTTAAAGAGCGATAGAATTTTAGAGAACAACTTCACACAGGGAATAGAATGAAAATACACTTGCAATATTAGAACAAGAGAACTGAATAAAATAATATGTAGACAAATTATCAAAAGCCTTATTTATGGGCAATTAATGCACAGTATATTCATAAATCAAAACATGAGGACATTAGGCAAAAAATAAACATAGTATGCTATGGATACTAAAAGGAGAGAGATCATCTTCAGGTGAGGGGAGGTAGAGAATAACAGAAGTTTTCATACAGAAGTTGAAATTTCTGAATCAATTTATTTATGAACAGGACAAAGAGATGGGGGAAGGCACATTCTGAACAGAAAGAATGCCACAATAAGGTAGTATGGGGGCTTCTTTAGGGAACAAACAACTGTTCTTATAAGATTTTAATCTTCGCATGAGGTTTCTGGGGCAGGAAATAATAGGAATGAAGCTGTAATATTATATTACATCAAAGTTAAGACAACACTGGGGGTTACTCTGACATTCTAATGGCAATGTGACTCAGTTTCCAAAGTAAGTTACCAAACAAGTATCAATGTGGAGATAGATGAAATATGGGTTAACTTGGTATTGCCCTTTGAAATGCTTTATGGTAACAGTCTCAGCCACTGAGAAGTAGATAACAAATTAACGAACACCAAGAGGTGCCTTGCTCTGCCCAGTCTGCCTTACTGAAAGAGCCATGCAGGAAAAGCAAGCCCACATATGAGCTCTGAAAACTCTCTTGCCACCTGTCACTCCAGGGTTGTGTTCTCCTAGGACAACAGTGGGTATATGAATGTCAACAAGGAATCTAACAGTTTTATTTACACCAACCACATGGCTGAAAATCAAGGTCTCAGTCAATGATAAAATGCGTATCTTAAGAACGTTTAAGCTCCTAGATGGAAAAAAAAAGCATGAAAGCAGATATACATTAACCATGAGAATGCAGTTTTAGAATTTTTAGATTTTGTTTGGTCAGTGTTATCAAAAAGCATTATATATCAAACCCAACAGAGTATTAGAATACTGCCAGGACTATAGCAGTAGGATCAATGCTAACTATGGACTGGTCTTTATGGTTATACCATTATCTATGCACACTGTTGGAAAAATCTTGTTCCATTATTAGGTCAAATGGGTGTAGACTAAAGAGTTGTATAACACTATAATACCATATTTATCCATTTAAATAAGGGAATCAAAGGGGAGTTAATACTTATGAGTTTGCTTTAATTTACATTTTGGAATTCTGTGTTTGTGATAAAGTATATTTTATTTAGGTAGGTAAGGTAATAACCTATAATGTATGTGAAAGAAAAGGCAGCAAAAAAATTCTTAGTTCTAAAAAAGGTCTAACTTGTCTGATAAGATTCACTAGGTCACCATGAAAAAGGTTCCCAGAGTTCTTGGCATAGAGCTCTGAAAACCTATTTTAATAAGAGTTCCAGGTGATTCGTGTGATCAGCAAGTAAGAGAACCAGCACAAATCTCTTACTTCATAAGTGTCAAAATTAAAACCAGTGTCTCAGATTTGTAGTGTATTTTTCAATAGACACTGGTAAAATATCAACCTCACAAATCACTGCGTTTTTAGGGTTAGAGCCTTTAAGAGATCATAGAAAGAGCTGTAGAGTGGGCAAGAGCAGACTCTATACCTAGACTGTCTGGGTTCAAATTCCAGCTGCACACTTCTTTCTGTGCTTCAATTTCCTCAGCTGAAAAAAGGGGATATTTAACTTACACTGCTGTTATAAGGATTACATATGTTATATAAAAGACTTGTGCCTGGCAGTTAATGCTCAATAAATGTTAATTATTTGAACATGACATGTCAAATTCCTAAACTGTATTAAAATAATCATATAATTACTAAATTGAAGTTATTTAATTTGAAAAAATTTTATGATGAATGCCAACTCAAAGTATAATGGTTAACACACCAAAAAGAAAATGAAACAAGGTTATTCAAAAGGTGTTTAGTCTGGATTCCATTAGATAAGGGTTTTTCAATCTCAGCACTATTGGTATTTATAGCTGGGTAATTCTCTGTTATGGGGAGCTGTCCTGTGCACTGCAGGATATTTAACAGCAGCATTCCTAATCTTTACTCAAAAAACCTAGTAGCATCTCTCCCACTCAAGCCATGATACTGGCATATGTCCCCTGGGAAAGGAAAGCAGGGGGAGGAAAAACTGTCCACATTTGAGAACCACTACACTAGGTCCAAGAATATTAACTAAAAAAAAGAAGGTAATTGGGGTTTCTATAAAATAGTAATAATTATAACAACAACTACCATTTGCTGAATGCTTACCCTATGCTAAGACTCACATAACAGTCATAAAAGTTATTTTAGAAAGACAGCATTATCCCCATTTTTCCAAAGAGGAAATAAAGACTAATAGGTTTAGTAATTTGTCCGCAATCCCCCAGCCAGTAAATGAAGAAGCTAAGATATGAAGGCAGATTAGATTCCAGAAAACTACATAATGCTGCCCTTCCTGTAATATTTTACTGGGATATTAAATAGTGTAGACTCTAAGACTTAGGAAAATAAAAAAGGATGGGCAAATAATGAACACATAGTGATCATATATACACAAAAGGCACAGAGAAAGCACATAAAACATTAATATTGTGCATATAAGATGGCACATTTAAAAACTGAAATATTGGCCAGGCATGGTGACTCATGCCTGTTAATCCTAGAACTTTGGGAGGCTGAGGCAGAAGGATCCTTTGAGCCCAGGAGTCTGAGACCAGCCTGGGCAACATAGGGTGACCCTGTCTTTATTTTTTTAATTAAAAAAAAGAAACAGAAAAAGAAAAAATATAAAACAGTGCTTTATAAGATGGTCAAAAGAATGACAAAATAATATGACAAGAAATTCAGTTTGTGGGGAGTGGTTTTCAATGAGCTCGGCACTGTTGAAATTTAAGAGAACTTATTTTCAACCATTGGCTTATATGTTATTAGTATTTTTAGAATGTGTTATTGTCTGGCAGATTACAGGGGGTAAGACAAATGAATGTGTATCTTGAAAATTAACTTTCTACTCCTCAGCATACTATCTGATATGCTCCTCCTAAATCTAAGACTTCCTAACATTACACTTTTCAGAGGAAAATGCACTCCTTGGCATTCTGTTTTTGACATACTTGAAAATTTACTAAACTACTTATCGTGGTGATTTAAGTGGAACTCACAAAGTTGCTGGTGAACAAACCAACGTTTCCAATGTATTGGAAACATACTACCATTACACCAGCTTGACAACGGTCCAACATGACTGTAACAACTTATAGCATATTTGTTGGGGGTCGGCTTTATGAACTGCACCTGTAAGTCTATTTATTCTGAAAGCCTGTTATCTACAGGGAAATCTCATCAGTACCAACAGTCTGCAGAGCTCATCTCCTGCACTAACACTTGATTCCTTTCAAATGTCCTGTTAAAAAAAATACTCAGAAGGCAAAACAAGGAATATAAGAGTCTTATGAAAAATGACATAAAGAGTCTTAGTATCATACAAAGAGAAAAATAAAATATAGGCCAAAGTACTGTATCTCAAATATCTTAAAATGGGAATCGTGAATTTGCAGAGTGACGGGTTTTTTTTGCTTTTGGTTTTTTTTTTTTTTTTTGAGACAGAGTCTCGCTCCATCACCCAGACTGGAGTGCAGTGGCTCAATCTTGGCTCACTGCAACCTCCAATTCCCGAGTTCAAGTGATTCTCCTGCCTCAGCCTCCCAAGTAGCTGGGACTCCAGGTGTGTGCCACCACACCCAGCTAATTTTTTCTAGTTTTAATAGAGATGGGTTTCACCATGTTAGCTGGGGTCTCGATCTCTTGACCTTGTGATCTGCCCGACTTGGCCTCCCAAAGCGTTGGGATTACAGGCGTGAGGCCACCACGCCTGGCAAGGGTTTCTTTTAAATCTTAATCTACCAGTTGTAAAATTAAAACCACAGGATAAAAATCATATATTATGACAAAGATGGGTTAAAAAGTAACAATAATCTCCTCACCCCTAATTTTAAGTTTTCAAATTGCCTTTTTAGTAAAACTTAACTTACTCAGGACCCACTAAGGAAAATATCTCTGACATAGTTATGCTGGAGTGAGGCAGGAGTTAAACAAAAGTAAACATCATTAGTAGTTTTTGTCAAAAATTTACCCCAAATACAATCATGAGAAAACAAATCCAGAATGTAGAACTCCGCACAACACGAAGGTATGCTGTCTTCAAAAAGAAAATGTCATTAAAAAAAGACTTTCACAGGTTTAAAAGAGACTAAAGAAGACATAATGACTACATACTCAATTAAATGTGAACCTTAATTCAATATGGATAAGGGTGGTAGAGTGAGCAGAGGCAAGCGCTTAAAAAAAAAAAAATACATTTTTGGATAGTTGGGGAAATCTAAATGTGGACTGTGTATTAACTCATACTACAGAATTTCATGTTTCCTAAATATGGTAAACCATGTTACAGGTATGTAGGAGAATAACCTTATTCTTAAGACGCAGGATGAAGTATTTGAAGTGATATGTCATGATGTCTGCAAATTACTTTTTCACATAGCTCATATGAAAAAGTGCGTGCAAGCATGTATGCGTATACAGAGACTGCTGAATAAATGTGGCAAAAACTTAACTGATGAATCCAGATGAGGTTACACAGGTATTCGTTGTACTATATTTCAACTTTTTTTTGTAGGTTTAAGAAATTTCAAAGTAAAAGTTGGAGGAAAAAGTATAAACAAGTTGGGGAGGAGTACAGCAATGTGTTACACATGTAAATTTTATATATTTTAAAGGAGACTAGATATATTAACCTGGAAAAACTGTCATAGTTGAATGAATTAAAGGAGATCAGTACCCTTGATCTTAAAGTTTTCCTTTATTCATTTCTTTGTATGGGCACTGCTCTACCTTAAAAATAGCTAATGGTTCAGAAAACTCAACAGCTAATACCTTAGCAGTGATTGCCTATCAGCCAGCTGAGGGCTACAAATGTATTATCTCAGACTCCTTTTCTAAGCAATAGAACCATACATCCATCTAGCTGCTATTTAATAGAAATTTCAACTTATATCTTGTAGGAGCAATTCAAGTTCTGCATGTCTAAAGCTAGTCAAGTTGATAACCATCATTCTCTATACCCAACTCATTTCTTCTTTATCCCCAACTTCATCAACAAGCACAAATGTTCCACTGTCTGGCCCAAGCCAAAGTCCAGCAATACAGATTTCTCCCTCAACTCTACTACCAATCAATCACCAAGTGTAGTCTATTTTACCCTCTAATCTTTGTCTCTCCTTTTGTCTGAACTGGAGCAATTACCTTCTAATTTATGCCTCTAAATCTTCTGCTTTCCATTTAATGCTTCATCTTGCTACCAAGTGATCCAACATGCAAATTTGACCATTATTTAAAATATTAAAAATGATAAAGACGTCTCATTGGCAGTCATTGCCAATGTGAAGTCTACCTGAAACTTTTAGCAACGAAAGTTTAAATCTGTCTTCAGCTAACATGAACACACAAGTATGGCATAAACCAGGGAAAGACACTTAAAAGTTTGGTCTAAAGGAGAAATTAAAATTAAGTTCATTTGCAGAGAAAAGTTATTTCATTTAACAGTTAAATGAAGTCAAAAGAGAAAGTTATGCATTGAGCTGTCACTTAAATTTTCCTAAGGAGTTAGGCTGTGAACTTTTAAGTCGAGTTCACTGCATTACCAAATGAAAGAAGTAATCAAGATAATATATATTCTTTGGACTTATGTCAACATAGGAAATATCTGGAAGAATGTGAAGCAGAATATGATTAATGTATTTTAGCAAAATGGCTAGGTTGTAGAAATTCGAAGAGATTTACTAAATGACTTACTCAGATAAACAGAACTTTATGGAATCACAGGGTCCTTAAAGACCAGACTTGAATGGAAAAGTACAGAGAAAAAGCAAGAGTGATACTGACTTGCTTAAAGAACTACAGGTGATTCATTCTCAAAATGATAATGAGGAGTCAGGAGGTGACAAAAGAAGAAAACACCATTTCCCATTATTAAATAACCCAGTGCAAATACAGGTTCATAATCCCTTATTATAATCCCACAAAATTTTCATAAATCTTGCATAAACTCAAGTGGCACTGAAATTTGACCTGGTAGAGCTACTTATAGTATTCACTGAGCTCATTAGAGTGACTATTTCTATGTTTTAGTGCTGAAATATTAATATGTTTGATCCCAGGATACTGCAACAGACCCTGCTGGGAAGGTACAATATATTATAAATGTACTCAATAACCTTTTCTAAATCTAAAAAACATTATTTTCTTCTAATCTTTAAGTTCAGGGGTATACGTGGTCTGTTATAGGTAAGCTTGTGTCACGGGGGTTTGTTGTACAGATTATTTTGTCACACAGGTATTAAGTCTAGTATCCATTAGTTATTTTTCCTTTCTCTCCTCCCACCCTCCACACTCCAACTGGTCCTAGTGTCTGCTGTTCCCCTCTATGCGTCCATGTGGTCTCATAAGTTAGCTCCCACTTATATACCACATTTTCTTTATGCAGTCTACCATTGATGAGCATTTAGGTTGATTCCATGTCTTTGCTATTGTGAATAGTGCTGCAATTAATATATGTGTGCATGTATCTTTATGATAGAATAATTTATATTCCTTTGGTTATATACTCAGTAATGGGATTGCTGAGTTGAATGGTAGTTCTGCTTTTGGCTCTTTGAGGAATCACCACAATGGCTTTCCACAATGGTTGAACTAATTTACAATCCCACCAACAGTGTAAGTGTTCCTTTTTCTCCACATCCTTGCCAGCACCTGTTATTTTTTAACTTTTTAATAATAGTAATTCTGACTGGTGTGAGATGGTATCTCATTGTGGTTTTGCTTAGCTCCAAAACACATTTGGCCTAAAGGATTTACAATAAGAGACTGTGAAGCTGTAGTACTTCCGGTGAAACCTTTACTGAACCTTCCACTCTTTCAGAAGAGCCTTCCTCTATGCTTCCCCACCATGGTTTCTTACCAATATCTCTATCATTAAAGATCACATGTTTTAATGGTTTGACGGTTTCTCAATTCACTTTGAGCAGTCTGAGAAGTGATCAAATCCTTTTCACCTAGCACAAACCTGGGTAACAATGCAGTACACAATAAACATTTACTGAATAAAAAGAACTGGGTAGAGCTGAGGGAGCGAGCAGATGAGAAGGCACAAGGAGAATTTTGCTTACATTCTTTTTGGTTGAGCAGGCTTACCACTTAACTACGAAAGCCTAAAAATTACACACTGTAGATTCACAGTATTTAAGAATTAAAAATAACAATTCAGGGGGAGAGTTAAGGAAGAAGACTATGTTTGTATATCTTCTCCATTTCATTTCTTACATTTAGCTGATATTTTTTCTTTTAATATAGCCTATAATTCGTATGCTCAACATATACAGAATTAATGCTTTATTAAAAGATGACTCAAAGGAAAAAAAGGGGGAGATGTAAAAATTGCAGTTCATATTAAAGATGGTTTAAAATAGCAAATGGAGTGGTAAAAATATTAATAAATAGAAAACAACTCAAGCACACATTTAAAGGCAGCAGTGGGAGAAATGGCTGACAAGGCAAGTGGGAATCAGATTTGAGGCATTCACATGCCAGGCTTAAACAGGTAGATTTCTGAAGAAAGTGTACATTAGTGCCTTTGCAGATGTACAACAGTTGGTCACTGGTGACCTCAACAAGGGAAGTGTTGGGCTTACCAAGGGTAGAAAGCCAAACTGCTGTGGGTGGCAGAGTGAACAGGAGATGAAGAAAATAACTCAAAGCAGAGGGAAGGAATGGCAAGGGAGAACCATTTATTAAGAACTGGCACAGCTCACAAACCAGAAAAAACCAACACCACTTCATTTTTTGGCAGGAACTACTAGATTTGAAGACCAGAGCAATGATGTGGATATAACAATTACACGGCAAAACTGTGCTTGTGGAAAAAGACCTCCTCCTCTATTTCTGCAACAATTTAGTCTCCATGCTCTCCTGTTATCTAGCTCACCTATTTCTTTTTCTTAAACAGGCATATCCCCCACAAAGTGCTACCCCTAACTTTTTCTTTCCTTTTCCTCTCAAGACAGTCACAAACTCCTAGGTAGATGACTCCCTAGTCAGCTTCTTCTAAATAGCTCTATCCAACTCTTTTACTGGCTCCCCAAACTTGTCCCCAAATGAAGTCATGTGCCATAGATTCACTCAAGCACTTTCACAGACAGATAGGGGTCTAAATCTTGGCTCTACCTCTAGTCAACTGAATGACCTTGGGATGCTGTGAGAAATAAGTGAGTACAGTCTGGGAAGCACTTTGATCAGTGCTTGGCTAAGTACTAAGCCCGATTTATTAACTAGCAATATTACTAAACCATCTAAGTATCTAGACTTAAAAGCCAAAGAATCTTTGATTCACTCCTTCCTCTTACTATCCAAAAGTTTGCTCTATTTAATAGCTAGAAACACCTTTATGAAACCTAAATTAGATCATATTAATTAAAAACCCACCAAGAGCTCTCCAACAGAAGAAAGTCTTAAGTTTGGTACACAAAGCATAATCGGCTTCTAACCAACTTTTACAACTATATCTTATTCTACTACTCATCACACATTGCGCTCAAGCCAAAACATACCACCAATTATTGTCAATAAACATATAGCAGTTGTATCGTATATACATTTAAGCTCACGCAAATGCACAGCAGGGAGGGTAATCAGGAGGGAGGGCAAAAAAGGGAGGCATGGGGGAGAGAATGACAGCAGGAGGAAGAGAACATGAGTTGGAGTATACATTTGCTATTCTTCTCCAGAGTTCCTCTGAGCCTTTCAGAATTACCATGTTGAGCATGACTTTAGTGGTTGAAGACTAGAGTTATTCATACAACATGGCCTCTCTACATAAGCCAACTATTTGCCTGGCGCTCAAGTGAAGAAAAGGGATTTACTCCTTCACTGGACGAAAAACTGTGCTGGACTTAAGGAGATATGCTAAGTAGGCTATTTTATGGATGAACTGGGGCATCTTTCTGATGGTGCAAGAGTCTGGTTTTAAGCTGGCTTAAGTGCTATTCCTTTCTCTTCTCCCTGCCTCCTCATTTTCACCCATCACACAAAATACATTCTTCCCCAGAATACACAGTTTTTTTTTAAAAAAAAACCTCTCTGACTCCTTGGGCTGGAAACTTCAGTGGATCTATCACCGAATTTCTTTCAATCTATTTTATTTAATTGCACTAAGAAAGGACCTATACCATGTATTTATAAACCCTAAGAGCCTAGCCTAGAGCCTTGTATACAATAAGCAAAGACTCATTAAATCAAAGAAAGGGCGGTGGCTCACACCTGTAATCCCAGCACTTTGGGAGGCCGAGGCGGGCGGATCACGAGGTCAGGAGATCAAGACCATCCTGGCCAACACGATGAAACCCCGTCTCTACTAAAAATACAAAAAATTAGCCGGGTGTAGCGGTGGGCACCTGTAGTCCCAGCTACTCAGGAGGCTGAGACAGGAGAATGGCGTGAATCCAGGGGGCAGAGTTTGGAGTGAGCCGAGATCGCGCCACTGCACTCCAGTCTGGGTGATAGAGCGAGACTCCATCTCAAAAATAAATAAATAAATAAATAAAAAACAAAGAAAGGGAGCCATGTTGGCTGCTGAAAAGTACATTTTTGGCAATGGCTCAATGACAATTATTTCAAAAAGGGAGGCTTATAAAGCAAGGCCTAGGGGTCTAGACTTGTGGTTAACATTTTCAATTGGTGCGTCAATAGGTACTCAAGCTGGGAGGAGAACTGCTAATATCACGAAGAATACAATCAAGATTTAAATAATTAGACATTTTGTAGTATAGGGCAAAATGGAGTATAGATAAGAATGTAAGTGCATCTAGGTTAAAAAAAAAAAAAGAAATAAACAGTATCACTATAAATTATGAAAAACACCCAAATTTTGTATGTCTGACCTCAACACAAGATAACTTTATAACAACATAAATGTCGATACCTCAACATTTTAAATATTGAGAGGAACAATGATAAACTGGAAGGAGTCTCAAAGGATAACAAGAATATTGAGGGTGGGGTAGGGAATGGAAAAGATGATAGAGGTGACTAATGTTTAAATTAATGACAATCACACAACAAGAAGAAAAGACTATGGGTAAGTTTTCCTTGGTTCCTTTCTCCCTCTCACCCAACCACCTAATTTATGAACAAGTTCTATGAGCTTTAGCTCCACAAGACTCCCTAGTTTGACCCCTCTCTCTATTTTTACAGGGAAATCTCTGTCCAGGTTGGTCTGTACTGTTACAATTGCCTCCTAATTTGTCCTCCCTACTTCTAAGCTTACCCCTTGGAACCCATTCCACACAAAGCAACTAGATCCATTTTCTTTTCTTTTTTTTTTGAGACAAGTATCGCTCTTTCACCCAGACTGGAGTGAAGTGGGGCCATCTTGGCTCACTACAACCCCTGCCCCACCACCGCCGCTGCCTCAGCCTCCAGAGTAGCTGGGATTACAGGCACCCATCACCATGCCTGACTAATTTTTGTATTTTTAGTAGAGATAGGGTTTCACCAAGTTGGCCAGGCTGGTCTCAAACTCCCGATCTCAAGTGATCTGGCTTACCTCGGCCTCCCAAAGTGCTAGGATTATAGGCATGAGCCACTGCGCCCAGCCACTAGATCCATTTTCTAAATTTAAAGTGAAACCTATTCCTTTCCTGCTTAAAATCCTCTATGGCAAGCTGTAACACCTATAATTAATATATAAACTTCTTACCATGTCCAGAAAGCCCATGAACGATCTCGTTCCTGCTTGCTTAGTTAAGTTTATCGCCATCACTCTTCCTCTCATTCAGCTATAGTCACCCTGACCTTTTTGTCCCATAAACATGCCAAAGTTATTCCCAATTTAGCCTTCACCTGTTCTCTGTATATGGAAGGTTCTACCCATAGATCTCTGTGTAGCTGATTTCACCTCATTATTCAGGGCTAAGCAGAAAACTCACATTCTCAGACCCGTTAAGCAAAAGGAGCACTCTGACCTTCCCTCCTCCCAAATATTATTGTATTTTATCTTATTCATATAAATAAATTATACTGGGGGTTTCTTTCTTGTCCTACTAGAATTTAAGTCTCCAGAGGACAGGAATTTCATCTTAAACATTGGTATGTCTATCAACAGTGTCTGGCATAGAGTTAGTTTTCAAACATTTGTTGAATGGGATTTATTCTGCATAAATCCTAAATATACTCAGGAAATCGGGACCAAATGACAGGTAGACTTTAGGTTATTCTGTGAACAACTTGCAAGAATTATAGTGAGGTGAAAGTAATGTTTAAGAAGTCACTGGATGATCACAAATTATGAATACAGATAAGATTACTATATTAAGTAGGAGCTGATTAAGTGACCTGAAAATCCTTTCCAATTATAAAATCCTAATCTACTCATAATGTAATGAGTTACTTTCAGTCTATATAGCTGTTAGATAAATGGCTTCTATATTGAACTACTTTTAAGTGATCTGACTTAGCATCTAGTTTATGACTACCTCCAACTTACTAAACACCTTTAGTGACTTTAGGTCACTTTTGTTTCAAAAAATAACACTGAACTTGCTATTCAGGGTAAAGTACCATTCTGATGTATAACAGGATAAATGGAGAGACAATTCCCCGCCCCACTATAAATTATATTTATGGAAAGTATGGTATGTAAGATCCAATGTTCTAAAGAATTTGTATATTACTCGCTGTAATTTGGTTTTTGGTCCTTTTTGTCTCCCCTACCCTTTTACCTATAACTAGATAAAATGGTGCAACTGAGAAAAGACTGTCATAAAATAATTCATTAGGCATATTGCCTTGGCCACACAACCTTTGTTTAAATAAAAGTTTGGATCTAGATTTGAAATCATTTTAACAAACCAGGACTACTTTCAGAAGACAGCATTTTGAAAACAACACATGCTGACCAAATTATCTGCAGGAGAAATACTTAATGTAAACACTATTTTAACAAAGACTAAGACAAAGTTATTTAATCAATGAATATAAAGCAGTGTATCCCAAAATGAGCTTTTGAGAAAACTAATTCTTCAAAAGATACTGGTCAAATAAGTTTGGGAAATACTGTACACTGTAACTCTTCTCCCTCATTCACAAATTACATTAACATGTACAGTATCTAAAATATTTTACAAAAAATAAATAAAAATAAAGGACTTGTCCACTTGCTGAACTTTAATCTATCATTTCCCATATTTCCTTAGCCAGAATTTCCCACCTTTTGGGGACAGAGCTAGTAGTGGAAAACACAGTTTAGGGAAACACTGCTATATAGCACTGTTTGAAAATAGTACCTCTAAATAGATTTACAAAATGGCTAAGATAGAAACTGTGAAAACAAATGTGAAGCTTACTGGTACATATGTATTCAAACTAGGGTCCTAGATAAGAATTTACATAACTTATACTAAATTTTTTAAGTAGCTCAGAAAAGAGACACTTTAAAAGATAGATGATTTAATTAAAAATTTAAAAATTAGCATTTTAGTCAAATCCCTATATTAACTGCTAATTTGTCTGTGACAACAAATATTCTGTGATGCCATTTTCCCCTCAAGTTACTAATGGTAGATTTTCAATATTAAAACTAAAGTTATCCTGGGATATCAGGTGGTTCAGAGGGAAATGGGAAGGAAGCACAGGTTTGTGACTCTACTGATTTATAATCATATGTTTCTTTTTTTCCTTTCTGTACCATAGTGGGCTAGTTGCAAGGGAAAAATGTTTTTAACATGTGGATTCTCATATTACATTCTGCTAGACTTCTGGACCACTTTGCTTTGATGTCAACATAATTCTAAGGGAGAAAAAAAACTTAATAGTTAACACTCCCCAAAAAGAGAGGGACTACAGCAGTTTTAGAAAAGACTTACTTAATCATTTCAAAAAGCTTTGGATCTGAGACCTTGATATTTCGTGCCATATTCCAGGAAAGATGAACCATGGGTACTATTGACTTCACACTTTGCAATTTGTTCCATTCGTACCGTTCCACTGCCAATTTATACTGGCAGGCTAGGAAAAAAAAAACAGTTATAAAGCAACCCAAAGTACCAAAAGATATGAAGATAACCATTATCACCTGCTCAGGTGATATCTTCAACATCAATTCTGAAAAACCTCAAAACACTATAAAAATAATTTTTATGCTTTATGATAATTACAATAGTAATAATATTAGCAATCATATAAAGAGCACTTCCTATGACTATATGCCAAGCATTGTGTTATTTTTAGTTTTACCCATTATCTCATTTATGATCTTCACCATCACCTTATTAATTTCATTACTTCCATTATACAGATGAAGAAATCGAGGACCAGAGAGGTTAAATAACTTGCCCAAAGTTACAAGAGCCAGATCCTGGTCCTAATCCAGGTCTTTTTGGCTCTAAACTCCATATTCTTAACCTTAAGTGAGTACTGCCTGAAGGCAGACGTAATTCAAACAGATTTTGACATTACAGAGCTATTCATATGAAATACTAGATTTTTTTTAATGTGAAAGAATAAATTTTCTACTTTGTTTTCTCTCATAAGGGATTTTTTTTTTAAATAAAATAAAACCAAGCACTCTAAAAATTATTATTATACCCTTCATGTATATTAAAGCCATAAACCTGTTTTTTGCTAATATCTACGCTCTTAGATTTCCATTTGTTAACTTGAATTTAATTTATTGTACTACAAATTGCAATTCTATGCAAGGAGACATTCTTCTTACACCTTTTAGTAAGTTATATTTCAAGAAAAAAGGAACAGACCTATTGGATATAATCCTCTATAAATTAACTTTTTTTTAAGCATATTCTTTATAATACCTGTAAGTGGACCAACATTCCAAGCAATGTTGTTGCACCAGCCAATAGCCTGAACCCAATGAACAGTGCCTGCATTTATCCAGACCAAATCTCCAGGTCGCTGAATAAACCTATACACTGGAACATTTGCTTCATAAAGATCTTCTAGGTTGGGCCACCAAGAACCCATTAGGAAATTCAAATTATTTCTGAAATAAGAAGAAAATAATGTAAATGGATCAACTATATTAAGAAGCTCCTAGTAAGACTGGAAGAAAACATCAAAAATTTTTTTAATGAACACTTGTTCATTTTATTGAAACGTAATTGCTTGTGCCAAAAGATTTGCTGTATGTATATAAAGAGTGTGTAATTATGGTTGAGTACTAAATTACTAAAGATCAGTGTTACCATATTTTTTTTTTTTTTTTTTTTGAGACCAAGTCTTGCTCTGTTACTTGGGTGGGAGTGCAGTGGCTCCATCTAGGCTCACTGCAACCTCCGCCTCCCGGGCTCAAGCAATTCTCCTGCCTCAGCCTCCGGAGTAACTGGGATTACAGGCGCCTGCCACCACGCCTGGCTAATTTTGTATTTTCAGTAGAGACGGGGTTTCACCAGGTTGGCCAAGCTGGTCTCGAACTCCTGACCTCAGGAGATCCACCTGCTTTGGCCTCCCAAAGTGCTGGGATTACAGGCATTATAATACCTGTAGTAAGTGAACCGGCCCAGTATTACCATCTTAAATTGATTTTTCAAAGATCCAAATGAAATCCAAAGCTACTTTCAAGTAATACATAAGTTAACTTTTAATTTCATATCAACAAAGACTATTTTTGACTGAAGCCTTCTGCTTGGAGCACCTAGAAATCCCTAAAAGGTAAACGGAAGGTAGAGTTGACATCAAGTCATTTAAATCCATAAACAGGAACACTGTGGCAGTACAAGTACCAGGAATTTCCCTTAATTTCAGAGGAAAAGGAGACTGGATGTCAGACTCCACATAGTTTTGATGATTAGCTGATTAAAACTACGCAGTTCAAGACAACTATCAAAAACAAACAATCATGCACATGCACAAATAATCACAACTACTACTACCAATATACTTTGGAAACATTCCATAGATCATATTATTAAGCTTTTATTTTAATATCTGGCTTCTTATTCTCCATCATGATATGAAGTTCTTTTTAAACCACATAGCCACTTTTCCCATAAAAGAACTTTATAAAATTGAATTAACTACTTCAAATTTCATATTTTGGGGAAAGAAAAACTTACACAATAAAAATGTTCCTTTTCGTAAGATCTAAGAAATAATCTTACTTTATTTGTCTTGTGCTATAGCACATGAGAAAGTATACAATTGTTTTTACTGGTTTAAATTTAATTTTTTATCTAGATCAAGTGTTGGCAAACTATGGTCCATGAGCCAAATTCAGACCACTGCCTGTTTCTATAAATAAAACTTATTAGAATACAGCTATGTCCGTTCACTTACGTACTATCTCTGACTGTGTCTGTTACAATGACACAGTTGTGACAGACAGCGTATGATCTGCAAAGCCGAAAATATTATCTGGTCCTTTATGGAAAATAAATTACCAAACTATGATCTAGGAAGAACTTTAGTCTCTCTTTTTCTCTCTTGAAAAATGCAAGGCTACTCTCGAAAGTTTAGACTAGAGTGAAAATGGTAGCCTAACTGTGAAGAGATAAGGATGGGCTTATTGTGTGTGACAAGGCCAAGTAGATACAGTCCAGAAAAAGTTGCCTATAAAGCAAAAAATGGCTATAAACACAAATCCTAGCCTTATTTCACCCATGTATTGTCATTACAAAATTAGAGAAAATTTTTTATCCAAAAAGCAAGTAATCCCAAATAGAACCCCCCCCGCCCAAAAAATCAAACTTACCAAAAAGCATGCATCGTTTTAATCATATATTCAAAAGAATGGTTATTTCAAGACAGGTATTATTTAAAGCCATAAAATAAACTACAGATACAGTACATAGTCACTATCAAAAGCAACAATCTTTATGTGAAACAAAATTACAGCGAAACGCTGAAGAAGCAAGTACTACTTTCACAACTGAGTTATTAAATTTACCTAACCCTTCCTACTAACTTGATATTTTTATTATTATCCCTAAGCTCAAGCTTTTTGGATGTCATCTGCTTATTCTAATTATCTTTTTTTCCCAAGACACCTCTCCATTTAGATAGGAAAAAAAACTACACCCTAAAAATAGCCAGTCCCTACTCAGAAACAATGAATAAGGATTCCTGTATTATAGCTGCAACAATATAGTATTAACTCAAAGTTCAAGAAATAAAAATCTTTCTATAGCACAATGGAGATTTCCCATATAACAATGTTCTTTCTCTGCTGCTACTGGACTGCTGGTCCATAAAAAAAGTACAGATTAAAGTAGATCAGGTTATTTCATCAGTACATTAGAAGCTTTAAAACTCCCTATCTTTGGCTTTCTTACACTGAAGGAAACCAGTATATGAATAGTGAAGACAATATAAGGTAATTATCTCTTGATTTTATATAAGGAAACTGTGGATTAGTATCTTTTTTTGTTTTTTAACTACGATGCACTTCTTACTAAATCCAAATATTTAAGCAAAGATTCTTAAACCAAAGTAAGAAATTATAAGTTAGTATGGGGCTGGGCGTGGTGGCTCATGCCTGTAATCCCAGCACTTTGGGAGGCCAAGGTGGGTGGATCACGAGGTCAGGAGTTCAAGACCAGCCTGGCCAATATGGTGAAACTCTGTCTCTAGTAAAAATACACAAATTAGCAGGGCATGGTGGCACACCCCTGTAATCCCAGCTCCTCAGGAGGCTGAGGCAGGAGAATTGCTTGAACCTGGGAGGCGGAGGTTGCAGTAAGCTGAGATTGTGCCATTGCACTACAGCCTGGGAAACACAGCAAGACTCCGTCTCAAAAAAGGAAAAAATAAACATAAAGAAGTTAGTATGTGGAATACGTGTATAATTAGTTTTCAAAGTAATCTCATATGTAAATGTTTCCTGTGGGGTTTTTTCCCCCTTTAATTGGGGTGGGGGCATAACACCAAATGTGTATATAATGTGTATTTTCATCCTATACTAATTTTCTAATGTTATTACTAAATGAAAATATCAGGTCCTTATATAATAAAGTACTTTCTAGAAAAGAAGAAAGAGAATAAGGTTCTATCTAGACAAATGATCAAATTGAAACCAACTAAAAAAAAAAAATTCCAAAGTATTTTTTAACGCAAGACACAGAAATAAATAAAAGCTATTTCTGAGATCTTAAGGAAAGGAACTATCCAATTCTTTCAACTAGAGAAAACAAAATCTGGGCTGATGTGGTGGATCACGCCTGTAATCCAGCACTGTAGGAGGCCCAGGCAGGTGGATCGCCTGAGCTCAGGAGTTCAAGAGCAGCCTAGGCAACATGGTGAAACCCCATCTCTATTTAAAAATAAAAAATAAAGTAATAATACATTTTATAAAATTTCTTCCTAGAAAAAGCTGTCAGTTTAAAAAGAATTTATATCATGATATGGCAAAGGGTATTATGGTCAAGCTTGAGTTATTCACAGCCTGTACAGGTGCTCAATAAAGAATTCCTTCTACTTCCTAAAACCATTTATAACAAAACAATTTTTCTTGGAATACACACCTTTCAAATGAATAAGTATGCATCATTTTAAAAATTAACTAATAACTCAACTTTTCTATCTTCTTAAATTCATGGGTACTACTATTGCATGAAGTTGTTTCATGGCATCTTTCTTAAAGTATTTCCAATAACACAAAATATGAGGTTTGGAATCAAATAATTTAAACTGAATTCTCTGCTGAATGGTAAGTGAATACTGGCAATGTATCCATTAGGATAACCAGCTTGATAAGTTGTCCTTTACAATTACTGCTTTCTAGTACGTGTTTTAAGAAAATTTACTTTGGAAACCTACTTTTCACAGAAGTCATTCAGAACACCCCAGTAACCTTCAGGAACAACAAACCATTCACAGTCACCTGGGCCAATATTTATGTTAACTGAACAGAAGTTGTTATTTTCTTGATGACCTGAAATGTGAAAAGAAAAAAAATTGGAGCTCCAGTGGCGCAATCGGTTAGCACACGGTACTTATACAGAAAAAAATTAATCTTCACACTATAAGTTTATAGAAAAATGGATCTTTGGAAACAAAACCTTACAAATGCTCAACAGAGAACACTGTAGTAGTATTTAGTTCTTCATCATTGTAGCATTTTTGTGTCAACTCCTAACATACTCAGTAAGAGCTTCTGTGATAGGTAGTATAATCATGGTTAAGAGATTAGGCTCTGGAGCCAGGCTCCTTGGCTTAGTCATTACATGAACCTGGGCAAGTTGGTAAACCATTCTGACTCAGTTTCCCTGTATGTAAGAACAGATAATAATAATCTCTATAAATTGTTGGGCTGTTTTGAAGATTGATAAACTAATGAATGCATAAAACAGTGCCTAATACAGATGCTCCTCGACTTACAGATGGGACTACATCCTGATAAACCCATAGTAAGCTGAAAAATACCTTACGTTCAAAATGCATTTAATACTCTGATAAACCCACCATAAAGTCCAAAAGTGAGAAGTTACACCATTTCAACTCAGGGACCATCTGTATACAGTAAACAATAAATATTAGCTATTATAGATACCATTACCATTTCTTTCCTTATGAACTAATCTCCAGGAACAGTGTTTACCCCATAACAAGGTACTCAAAATAATGTTTTTTGCCCAACATTTATATCAGGGTCCAATGATAGAGTACAGAGTAGAATATAGTTCTTCCATCGTTTATTCCAGAACTCTTTGCACTTTAAACTATGGATAAAATAGGACAGAACTGGGCTTCTAATGGTCTGAGGATAACAATTATAACCAATAGTTCTAATCCTGGCTGTGTATTACAATCCTCTGGGGACCTCAGTTAAAAACCAACCCACCCACCCACCCACATGCATGGATCTGAATCCTAGAGATTAATTAATTACATATTTTTTTAAAAGCTACCAGGTGTGGTGACTCAAGCCTATAATCCCAGCACTTTGGGAGGTCCAGAGGGAAGGATAACTTGAAGTCATTATGTGAACCTCAAAACAATTAGCCAGGCATGGTGGCATGCACTTGTAGTCCTAGCTACTTGGGAGGCTGAGGCAGGAGAATTACTTGAGCCCAGGAGTTAAACAAGATTACAGTGAGCTATGATCACATCACTGCACTCCAGCCTGGGTGACATACCAAGACCCTGTCTCTTAAAAAAAAAAAAAAAGAAAGAAAAAGAAAAAGAAACAAAGGACCAGGAGAATCAAATCAGCAGCCGGGATGGGGAACCACTGACCCATTTTACCCAGAAGCAAGCACAGCCCTATTTTCAAACAATTCTTAAGCACGACTCAGTAAGAATGTGAACAAAGAAGGAAGCAGTCTGGTTTTCAAACCATGGCTGCATCAAGTAGCAAAGAGAAGCACCTGAGGGAGACCTGCAGCTCACAGTATATTGGTACAGTTGAACTGGTTATCAACAGTATCTCTTCTAACTGATCAGTGCTGGGATTGTAACAACTGTTAAATATTTTGAATATCACCCTGTGAAATCTCATGTTAATGCAAAGGAGCACAAAGAAGATAGTACTTCAGTATTGGATAGAAAATTTAAGTCTAAAAACAATGTAATTCACTTTACAAATGAAGAAAAAGACCTAAAGAAGAAATGTAACTTGTCAAAAGTGAGAAGCCTAATTAGTGGCAAAGTCTAGACTAGTTATTAGAATGAGTCTAGTAATGTCTCCACATCATGAAGTTATTTTTAAACTGTGAGTTGTGATCCACTTGGAAAACTGCAACCTACACTTTATTTTTTAAATGAAACAGAATGGAATTGACTGGAAAACATACTGTTCGATAAAACTGCTGCTGTATACATACATGTGCATTCGGTTACATATAAAACATACTTTTTATTGTCACTTGGGTTAAAAGAAAAATTAAAAAACACTGCACCCCATCACTCTCTGCAACAGATGGGAATGACAACAGAGTCTTCAGGCCAAAAGAACTTATTTCCCAGTGGTGCTCCAATGACCCCTTTCCAGATTAAATTGTTATAATGTTTCTGGGCTATTACACTAAAAAAAGATAATGAAAAGGGGAAAATCTTAATCTGAGCCCAGTTAAAAAGTCTAACATTATAACAGGAACAACTCTTTCAGTTTTATTCATTATAAATGACAAGATCCTGGCTGTCTTTGCATGTTTCATATTTTGATTTTGTTTTCAATTTTAACAAGGTATGTGAGTTCATACAAATTACCTGGTGTTCTGCTCCCTGGAACTTTCATATATAGTTGAACTGTGTTCATGCCCAGTATGGTATGACCAACATGGCTTAGAAGATTTCCTGCTGATACGACACGCACAAAAGCAGGAAGTTTAGTCAGCTCATGTAGCTGCAACTTCCACCTGCAATAAAATAACACATCGAAAGTGAAACTCTGCTACAAGTATCTGTGGAAGTTTACCATTTCTTCAAAACTCTTGGGTTCCAATCAGAAAAACAATTAGGTCTATAAATATTTTACTTTTCCATAGGAAAAAGCTTAAATTTTTAAATTTTTCCAAAGAATACTTCCCAACAAAAATAGGCATAAAAATTACTGACCAAGTAAATAAAAGAAAAAATACTAACAGTTGTACAATTATACTTTATAAATACATTTTCATGTAACTATTTCATATAATTAAAAATATAATTTTGTGATTACATAATTAGCATATAGTCAGTCTTGATGAAAAACTGTAGAAAAGTTTTAGGTAAAAAAAAAAAATCTGGCAAGGTGCAGTGGCTCACAACTGTAATCCCAACACTTTGGAAGGCTGAGGTGGGAGGATCCCTTGAGCCCAGGAGTTCTACACAAGCCTGGGCAACACAGTGAGACTCCATCTCTATTTTTGAAAAAAAAAAAAAAAAAAATTTAAATTTCAACTGTAAAATACAGCAGAAAAAGTTTAGCTTAAATTCATGTCAACTTAAAAAAAAAAAAGAAAATAAATGAAACAGAAGAGGAAATTGTAGAGAATTCCCAATCTAGCACAGGATAACTCTTTGCATCAGTTCACAGAAATATTACTACAAGGACTTACTTTTTGTCATCAGATAGGTCAATATTGGTCCCAAACTTTATGGTTTTAAAGGGTCCTTTCCTCCTCCTCCCAGAACTTAAAAAAGAGACACAGGATTAGAAACATGCCTTTTAAAAAGAAATACTAAGTGGACATTAAAAATGACTTACTTATCTGACGATGTAGATTCACTATCTGAGTGGTCTTTATGATGACTTCTTTTTTCATTTTCTTCCTATAGATTAAGCAAAAAGCATTCTACTTTAGTGTTGTACAACTGGCAATCCTTTCCACCATACAACTGAAAAAAAAAATTCATATCTAGATTGAATAGTATTATTTGTGTTTTGAAACTAAGTTTCATGTTTTTAATATTTTGAGACACGGTTTGACTCCTGTTGCCCAGGCTGGAGTGCAGTGGTGTGATCCCGGCTCACTGCAACCTCCTCCTCCTGGGCTCAAACGATTCTCCTGCCTCAGCCTCCTGAGTAGCTGGGACTATAGGTGCGCATGACCATGCCCAGCTAATTTTTGTATTTTTGGTAGAGACGGGGTTTTGCCATGTTGCCCAGGCTAGTATCAAACTCCTGCGCTCAAGCTGTCTACTGGCCCCAGCCTCCCAAAGTGCTGGGATTACAGGCGTGAATCATCACGCCTGGCCTTGAAACTAAGTTTCTATAGGCCTCTTACACATGAAAATTTCTTCAAACACCACATTAAATTAATAAATACCCAAGAGAAGTCGAATCTCACCGGCATGGTATCCAACTTCCTCCACTAGCCACAACGTTATATTACAGATTCTCATATTTGCCCCATTTTCAAGAGGAGAGAAAACTTGAGTAAAGCTGAAAGGCCTAGGACATCCCAATCTTGATTATAAATGATATAAGCTAGCAGAGGTGTGTGCATGTGTACACAACTATATATGTGTAAGAGTAGAAGGTAAGATACTTTTTATTCTTGATTATGAACAAAGGAAAAGTTCTTCCAGGGGGTATTTATTCCACAAAGAATTATACACAAATGACAAAATGTTTCTGACATTGGTAATTCAAGTGCTGGATAAATACAGGTATTTTTCAATGCAAATATTACTTTTATTTACAACTCCTGAGTCACGGACATGGTATCTGTTAACACTGTTTTATGATTTCTAAGTTAGCAATACTTCTGACCTTTGGCTTCCATTCCTTTAAATGTATAGTGTCTGAACATTTGTCAAACTTTTCACATGTAATGGTCCATGTCTTAAAGCATACTAAAAAACCCCATGCTGGCCGGGCGCAGTGGCTCACGCCTGCAATCCCAGAACTTTGGGAAGCCGAGGTGGGCAGACCACCTGAGGTTGGGAGTTCGAAACCACCCTGACCAACATGGAGAAACACTGTCTCTACTAAAAATACAAAATTAGCTGCATGTGGTGGCACATGCCTGTAATCCCAGCTACTCGGGAGGCTGAGGCAGGAGAATTGCTTGAACCCGGGAGGCAGAGGTTGCAGTGAACCGAGATCATGCTATTGCACTCCAGTCTGGGCAACAAGAGCGAAACTTCGTCTCAAAAAAATAACAAAAAACCCCCATACTTTCTTTGGTTATGGAACCCTCCCCATTTAAATAGACTGCCTCTTACTATCTTTGCTTTTCAACTCTTCCTCCAAATTTTCCTTTGATGATCTCTGACTCCTTCGTACTACTTATTCTATCCTGACTATAATATTAGCAGGTACTTGAAGTCTCTTGAAAGTTTGAACTACAGATTTATATGGACAACGAATTCACTGGAACTCAGTAAAGTCACAGGATAGTTTTTACTGGATGAATTTCTTTGTAGTATATAGGGAGTGGCAAGTGGGAAAGGAAGACAAATACACAATTTACAGGTAGAAATGCTATCTTGATTGAAAATATGAGTTGGCAGAATTTTAAACAGAGACAACAAGCAAATCTAATGAATCACAAATTAAAGACTTTCAGCCACATACTATCAGTGGTAGGATATGTGAAGAACAAACAACTTAGTGCAGACAAGTATTTGAGTAATACATTTAATAAACCCATTTATTTGGATGTATTATGTTCACTTTGTAGGAGAATTCACAAAGTTCTCATTATAGTGCTAGAGGATTTTTGTAATGCTTCAGTGCTGAAAGGGCTATATGGGTCTTTTAATAATAATAATCCTCTGATTTTTATATTTTTGTTTTTTTAATTTCCTCCTTCAGTTTTCTCTTACAGCCTAGGATTGGTAAGAAGAACACTAATGTTTCCTGCAGGAGTTGTCTATGAGATAACACTAATCTGGCAGAAGGAAAAAAAGGGAAGACAAGACGGGATTTTGCAAGCATAAAATAAACCTGAGACTTAGTTTATCCTCTAAATTAGTGGTTCTCAACCAGGAGTGAATGTGCCCTTCAGGGGACATTTGACATATCTGGAGATATTTTTGAGAAGCCAGAGATGCTAATAAATACCGTGCAAGGTGCAAGACAGTCCCCCCACAATCAAGAATTATCCAGTCCAAAATGTCAATACTACGGAAGTTAAGAAACCCTGCTCTAAAAAAAGTATCCCAGAAATGAAGGAGATATTTCACTAGACAGTAATTCTATTTCCCCATGATGATATTTACTTCATGAACCCATGGGTTTGTTTAGACTTTACTAAAAGCAAACTGAGGGTGGGCGTGGTGGCTCACGCCTGTAATCCCAGCAGTTTGGGAGAGGCCGAGGTAGGTGAATCACTTGAGGTCAGGAGTTCTAGAGCAGCCTGGCCAACATGGTGAAACCCAGTTTCTACTGAAAATGCAAAAAAGTTAGCTGGGCGTGGTGGCACGTGCCTGTAATCCCAGCTACTCGGGAGTCTGAGGCAGGAGAATCGCTTGAATCTGGGAGGTAGAGGTTGCAGTGAGCCAAGATCGTGCCACTGCACTCTAGCCTGGGCGACAGAGGGAGACTCCGTCTCAAAATACATACATACATACATACATACATACCTACAAGAAAACTGGATAGCACTTACAAAGTATTTTATGTAACATAAAATGATGAGATGCATATAAAAGTAATGTGTCCTTTCAAAACTCCAAAGTAAAATCATCTTTAAAGTCCTAAAATAATCTTTAGGATACAAATACTTACTCTCAATGATTCCTGGAATGAGGAGGCCTGGTACTGTGCATATTTAGCAATTGTAGTATGAGATCTATTACTTTCACAATGCCAGATTTTCTTTGTTCCAGTGGGATCCCAGTTTTCATCTGCTGGCTGCAACAACTGTGTCCTCACTTCTACCATATGTTCATTGTTAGCTTCCACCAAAGTTTTAGTAGAGAAAAGTCCCAGGTCTTCATGAATACATAAATGTAGTTAAAAAATGAAAATTATATTTGGGATAATATTTTAAGTGCTTGTATTTTTTTAAAGGAAGAAGGTAAAGCATTTTATGGTACTGTATCCAGTTCCCATAAAAAAACTAGGGCCTCTGCACAACCTGAGCTACGTGCCAAGTTTGCAGAACCATTAGCTGAAGCCTTGAATATAACTGCTATGTTATCCCATCCGAGAAAGAATTAAGTGTGCAAGGACTGAAATTTCATTTATTTATTTATTTTCTGCAGATGCCAGGAAATACTTATGGGACTACAGTATTTATTAGTAGCATCAAATTTCACCTACATTTTATAATCAATTTTTTTCTATTAACCTAAATCACAATTATGTAAATGGACCCAAATAATAGCTAAATTTAAAAACCACCACAGAATTGCCAGTAACCAGTATCACCAACAATATATTCACATCATGGATTAAAGAAGTGATATACACACATACTCTCTCTCATTCTTAGTACTAAAAAAAATTAAAATACAAAAAAAAAAAAAAGTTTCTGCCAGTGCTTGAAAAGTTAAAAGATAGCGAAAGAAATAGACAAACTTTTTCCTTTTTAATTTAAGGCTTACCTAACTTAAGAGCTCCAGCAAGGCCACGTATTACTGTAACAGGGTTGTTCGGATTTGTACAAAATTGATGTAATGGAGGAAAGAAAGCATCACGTTTATTTTCCAACTGTAAAATTAAAATATGTGGTTAGATCTCAGGAAAACAGAGCTTTTATTTAAATATTATGCTCCAAATTAATATTATTTTTCACAATTTAAATAATGCATTTTATGGGGTGCTATTTCTATTTGACAGTATCTTATCACTACGACTTTTGATTCTAGTTTTAATTAGATAATAACCACATACATTTCTCCTGTCCATTTTATCATGACAAAAATATGTAGGAGAAATGAAACTGCAATTAAACTTCAAAATCAAAGTGTTTCAAACATTATTCAGTCTTAAAATGAAAGGACAATCCTGATACATGCTGCAACGTGGATGAACCTTGAGGACATTATGTTAAGTGAAATAAGCCAGTCACAAAAAGACAAATATTGTATGGTTCCACTTACATGAGTTATCTAGAATAGTCAGATTTATAGAAACAGAAAGTAGAATGGTAGTTGCCAGGGGCTTGGAGGAGGGAGAAATGGGGAGTTGTTCAGTGTGTAGTTCCAGTTTGTCAAGATGAGAAAGTTCTGGAGATTGGTTGGACAACAATGTGAATATGCTTAACAGTACTGAACTGCACACTCAGAAATGGGTAAGATGGTAAATTTTATGCTATGTGTTTTTTAAAAATCACAATAAAGGAGAGGAAAAGAAGAAGAAAAAATTGTGCCTAAACAAATATTATCAAAGAAAGCAGACTGAAGAGGACCCATGAAAGATAAAAACTTAATTTTGCATTTTTTTTTTCTCCTCAGAGCTCACGTTACAAGTTTTTTTTACATGTCTCTCCCAGTGCTTCCCTTACATAGTAAGGGATGAACAACGACTGGTTGGAGGAAGAATTAATATGATAATATTTGGCCTCTAGAGGGCAAAGGGGTTAAATCTATAAAACAAACTCCAGTACCATTTTACAGATGCAAGATCACTATACACATACTACCCTAACTTTATACTTACAAAAAATTTTGATTTGGGACAGAAGCAGGAAAATGAAAGGAAATAGGGTAGGAAGATCTATTTGGAAGAAACAGAAATAGGAATTGCTTTGACTGAACTCTTAACAACTTCGTATATCAGATTTCTATATTTCTGTCAAGTAAAACTAGTATCTACTTTTAAATAGCCTATTAAGTTTTTTTGTGACATATATCTACTATCACACTTACGTTCTCACTTATTTTGAAGGTAGTATCTTTTTTGGGGGGCAGATGTATAAAACAGAATGAATTTAAGGTCCACATAACTAAGTAGAATGCAGATTTAAAACCCAGTTTACCCAAAAAAAGTTACACTTTTAGGTAGCTTTTTCGTAATACTGCTCAAAATTAGAGCAATAAAAAAATATTTCTCATGATTCTAATATCATCACAGTTAATAGCGGAGAAGGTCTTTTAAAAATGCTATTACAAAATCTTTTTGAATATATCTTCCCCCCCCCAAAAAAATACTTAATCTGCTGCCAATAATTGTAATGTTTCCTAAAGGGCATCCATATAAATTTAAAGAAAGATTTTATGAAAGACAGGTAGTTGCAAACACTGTTTTATTTCCAGTCAGTCAATTCAGACTCACGTAAATACTAGGTGTAGGTGGATTCAACTTGTCCTTTGGCAAGGGAGGGTATGGTGAAGATGGTGGTCTTGGAGGTGGACATTTATCCAACAAAATGCTACTGTTAGATAAGCCATTTTTACCTAGATTCCTTAAAAAAAAAAAAGAAGAAGAAGAAGAAGAAGAAGAAGAAGAAGGGATAAATAAATCAGTTGTACGTTTATTCGGAAAACAGAAAAAAAAAAAAAGAATCCTGAATTAAGTCCTAATTAAATTACTAGGCATTTGCACAAGTCCATGAGATATGGGATGTAGATCCATCAGGAAAAACACTAAGAACGATTGTTAATTTCAGCAAAGACTTGATGCTTATATATCCTCCACTGAAGGAAAATAAAAGATATCACAACATATAAATTATTGATGACATTCCTTATTTTGTTTGTAATTTTCCAATTTATTTTCTTCACCTAAACAACAAACATGAACTACAATTTCCTCTCTACCATCACATTATTTTCCATCAATGTTAAAATATTAACTTGACCAAAAAAGTTCTAGATAATAGTAAAAAACAGAATGTCTCTTTTCCTATGTCTCATCTTAGCAATTATAATCAGAATATCTTTGTAACAACTCTCAAACCTGAGATTTTTTCCTTTTACTTAAATCAGAAAAAAATTTCCCGTGCAACTCCTTGACTAATAAAATTCAGCAAGATGCCAATCTAGTAACTTACACAGCAAATTATAGTATTTCTTTTTAAACAAGGGATATAATTGCTATCTACTCTGACACTGTATATAATTATTACTTACTGGTATTTAGGTTGATGAAGGTATCACTCTGTTAAAATTATAAATTCTTAAGATAGGGTAGAATTCCCTAACAATAATTCTTTTAGTGCAAGCAAGAAAGACATTTCCAACGTTTCTACCAAACTTAGAAAATCAACAAGAAATAAATTTGAGCTTTCAAACCACTCCAGGTTAACTAACTTTCGTCACCGAATTATTACAAATTCGAAAGCAATAAATGCATTAAAATATCAAGTACTCTTAACATATTAAATTTCAGGTAATAATTTGAAATTTTCAATTATTCTGGGAAGTCAAAAAACTCAGTAACTTTACTTAAGAAGGAATTAGCTACTTTCATCACAAATTGCTGAATAAAACAGGCTGAATTTATTTTCCTTATCTTGCTACACTGAACAAAGTGTTACCAATTAGCCTGTTTTGGTTGGTACTAATGAAAACTAGGCCTTAAACTTTCACTGCCATAGATTTTTAAGATGTTATACTAAATAGCACCATAGGTGTTACTTTCTTAATTTTTTCAACTATAACTCCAAGTAAAAACAGAAAAAAGTTCATGGCAGGCCTCAAAGGAATGATTTACATTTAAAATAATTGACTTTTAAATGAAAATACATGAAAACATTATTAAACTGAAATTTTACGTTCAGCTAACAATTAAAGTTAAAGGTTGAATAAATTTTCTGTCCAAAACTAGTTTTCAATCTCTCCACAAAGCACATGTGCCTTGTACATTTAAAGACAGATATACACTTAAGCCTTTAGATTTGGGTATAAAATTGCTACCAATTTATGAATTCCATCAAATTTTTGCTTTTAACATGTAGAGAATTTTTGGTGAGACTGGGAAAGAAACAATTCAAGTATTATTATTAAACCAATGCAAGATAAAACAGTTACAATATCTACATAAATAATAGTTTTCATGCTGAATTGTGTATCTGCCACTCTATCGAATATAAGCAAAATATGACTCAGAATACAGAAAATCTGTCTTTTAGGAAAGGAGATGGATATACTACTGTATAGTAAATGGTTACTATTTTGAAGAAATTGAAATATATGAACCATGTATTAAAACTGTGCTATAAAAGAGCGTCTCAAACTAATTAAATGTGGCACCAAAATGTAAGCTTCTACAACATACTGGACACTGAGAGATGAGACTAGAAAACAAGGTTTGACAGATTAGTAGAATTCTGTCTCTACCATTTCTATAGTTCTGTAACAATTAAAAAAGAGAAACGAGAAAGTAAAACAATGGAAAATGTTGTTGCCAATATTTTAAAATAGAAAAGAAAAAGGCGGGGCATGACTAGTACTTTCAGGGAGCTGATAATTCAATCAATTGAATGTTGCAATTACAATTTTAGACATGCAAGAAGAAAAAGTATTATAACTGCCTTTTAATGTATACCACTGACCACTGCAACATTAAGATAAACTAAACAAGAATCAGATTAAAAAATAACCAGCACTTTAAAAACTACATATACGGAAATAAAGGGGTACCCAATAGTGCATACAAGTCATACCTAGAAGTTTCTTACTGTGTTTGAAACGCTGACTACCTGCCTATTAAGGTCAAGTTTCAAACACAAAGGAATTTCCCTGAAGGAACTGATGACATATATAGTGCTCTGCATAGCAAATATAAGCTATTTCCACTTAAAATATATTGACCAATCCCAATGCAAAGGGCAGGGCTGTGGATAACAGGAATAGACTTTATCTTCTGAATGTGTAAATGTCCAACACTGTTTAGAATACCTCAAGCCAAGTAATAAAAATTCCACATAAAAATCCAAAGTGGAGAAAGGAGTTGAAGAAAGAAGCAGATTTTGGACCAAAACAGCATGGTACTGGTACCAAAACAGAGATATAGACCAGTGGAACAGAACAGAGTCCTCAGAAATAATACCACACATCTACAACCATCTGATCTTTGACAAACCTGACAAAAACAAGAAA
>NW_012114888.1:1554010-1585431 GCF_000951035.1 Colobus angolensis palliatus | reverse complement strand
ATGAAAAAATGCTCATCATCACAGGTCATCAGAGAAATGCAAATCAAAACCACAATGAGATACCATCTCACACCAGTTAGAATGGCGATCATTAAAAAGTCAGGAAACAACAGAGGCTAGAGAGGATGTGGAGGAATAGGAACAATTTTACACTGTTAGTGGAAGTATAAACTAGCTCAACCATTGTGGAAGACAGTGTGGCAATTCCTCAAGGATCTAGAGCTAGAAGTACCATTTGACACAGTGATCCCATTACTGGGTATATACCCAAAGGATTATAAATCATGCTATTATAAAGACACATGCACACGTATGCTTATTGCAGCACTATTCACAATAGCAAGACTTGGAACCAACCCAAATGTCCATCAATGATAGACTGGATTAACAAAATGTGGCACATATACACCATGGAATACTATGCAGCCATAAAAAAGGATAAGTTCATATCCTTTGCAGGGACGTGGATGAAGCTGGAAACCATCATTCTCAGCAAACTATCACAAGTACAGAAAACCAAATACCGCATGTTCTCATTCATAGGTGGGAACTGAACAATGAGAACACTTGGACACAGGGTGGGGAACACCACACATTGGAGCCTGTTGTGGGGTGGGGGCGGGGGGAGGGAAAGCATTGGGAGAAATACCTAATGCAAATGACAGGTTGATGGGTGCAGCAAACCAACATGGCACATGTATACCTATGTAATGAGCCTGCACGCTGTGCACACGTACCCTAGAACTTAAAGTATAATAATAAAATAATAATAATAATAAGCAGGTTTTGCAATGGATTTAGAGATTATCCCATCTTAAATCCTTTTCTCTCGGTTTTTAAAATCTCTCTGAGAAAAGTCAGAGTAGGGGGATATTAATTGTTGCCAAATTATTTAAAATATTGGCTTAAACTTATCAAATTTACTCATATCATTTGGTAGGTAGAGAAATGGTGAAAATGTGCTCTGTGATAAACCTATCTACACTTTAGTTATCCTTTGTTAGGAAGCTCCTAGACCAGAGACGTCAAGTCTCTTGTACCTGTGTTATTTTCCCCTTGAGTTCTGGACTCCTGCCCAGCACAGGCCACCATCAAGAGAACACAGAAATGGCAAACAACATGACAGCTATCATTTGCCATCTTACCTTTTTCTCTATGCCTCAACAGATTTTTATCTCCAACTTATCAGAGCACTTTTTTGTCTCTTCAGTAATTGAGTCCTGGATTTACCGGAATAACCCAGTAACCTCAGGGATCTACAGTGTTTTGATGAATCTAGCTGTTTACAAGATGTATATATATATAAAATTAAGTCTCCATAATAAGGCAAAATTGCCTTTTCAAGTTAAAAGCTGAAAATAAAACTTAAAAAAGTACTTAAATACCCTGAAATAAATGTTCGTATATGCCTGGAAAATGAGATGGAAGATTATAATCTTTAATACATTAAGAAACACAATCGGCTGGGCGCAGTGGCTCACGCCTGTAATCCCTGCACTTTGAGGCAGGTGGATCACGAGGTCAGGAGATGAAGACCACGGCTAACACGGTGAAACCACGTCTCTACTAAAAAAATTCAAAAAAATTAGCTGGGTGTGGTGGCACACGCCTGTAGTCCCAGCTACCTGGGAGGCTGAGGGAGGAGAATGGCATGAAACCAGGAGGAGGAGCTTGCAGTGAGCTGAGATTGTGCCACTGCACTCCAGCCTGGGTGACAGAGTGAGAAAAAAAAAAAAAAAAAGAAACACAATCAATTAAGTACCTATAGCATAAAGCTTTATTAATACAAAACTTATGAAAACTGCTACTATACACAGTTTGTAACTTGGGGAACAGAACATAGCTCCGTGGAACTCTTTCTGACAATATTCCTCCTTAGGTCCCATACAGTTCATGATGTTAGTTTTGAACCTCCAAATCTTCCCCATTTTCTAGCAACTGTGCTGAATCTACAGAGAGTGGATGAGAGAGAAAGGCCCTGCTCCAGCAGTGAGAGCAGCAGTACCTAGGAAACAGGACAGAGGCCCCAGCAGATGAGTGAGGAGCAGGTAGAAGACAGTCAAACTGGCAGTGAATCAAGGCACTGTGTCTAAGGAGAACCAAGTGTAGCATTTAATCTGAACACTCCCTATTTTGTGTAGGCCCAGAGTTGAAGTGAATGATAGTGTAACTTCTAAAAAACACTAATATAAAAACATAATATAAAAATTTCTAAAGGAACAGATTTTAGGAACTCAAGAACCTCACTACATGCTTTAGAATAATTTCATTTAGAGATCATCCAATGCACTTTTAAGTTACATTAAAAAATCGTGTAACACAGTTAAGATTAATTACAGTAATCACCATGTTGTAGGTCACTAAGGAAAATGCTGCCAACAATGTGGACCCAATAAAGAAAAAAAATATATAAAAAAGGATGTAATTTCTGCTCTAGTCTATGTCAGAATAACAGCTAAATAGTTAAAATTTGACAGGAAATAATGAAATAGAAACTAACAGAAATAGAAACTAATGGAAAATAAAACACAGACCAGCCGGGTGTGGTGGCTCACACCTGTAATCCCAGCAACTCTGGGAGGCAGAGGCAGGTGGAACACCTGAGGTCAGGAGTTCGAGACCAGCCTGACCAACATGAAGAAACCCCCATCTCTACTAAAAAATACAAAATTAGCCAGGTGTCGTGGTGCATGCCTATAATCCGACCCAGTTACTCAGGAGGTTAAGGCCGGAGAATTGCTTGAACACGGGAGGCAGAGGGTGCGGTAAGTCGAAATCGCGCCACTGCACTCCAGCCTGGGCAACAAGAGCGAAACCCTGTCATAAAAAAAAAAAAGGGAAGAAAAGAAAACACAGACCAAAAGGTATTTTAAATGCTCGAACTCTTTAAAGAAAAATAACTCTAGTGTAATTTACAGTAAAGTTCTAGTGTCACAATTAAAGTGATAAATTTAAATTAATTAATTGAAATTTTTTCCCCATACTCCACTGCTCCTACCCCATATCCCTCCCAAGCAGCAAACTTACATATAAATAATAAAATTTAATTTCACCTCAATCACTTGTCAGTGACAAACATTTAACGGTAGACCCAGGATACCTTCTAATAAAATAATCTGAACAACAGAAAAGATAATCACACTTTTAGATAACAATAAATAAGACATATAAGCACTAGCACCTGCAGGAAGAGGTTTATATGGCTATAAATAAGAATTGTTTTGAAGTTTAAAATGTAAAAGCTATATTAAATGGTCAATGCAGCCAAACTAGAGCTAATGTTTATATTTTCTATTTATAGAATGGTTATTTTCTATATATCATGACAATCTAGAACCAAAAAAAGATCTTTTTAAAATCTACTATATGTCTGCTCAAATTTAAAATTTAATGTATCAGAAAATATTACAGAATTATTTCTTGTTTGTTCCAGGTATGTTAACTAAGTTTCACTCAAGATTTAGTCACTTATAGAAGACAACAATTACAAGTAAATGAGAAAAATTATGTATGTGCCACATACAATGAAAAAGCCAGTAAGAATCTATATGTCCTCCAAATATCAGAGAACGATGGTGCTGCCTGATCCTTTGATTCTTCTTTTGTGGGACAGAAGAGGTTCATTTCTTCGTAAATTTCTGAGGCCCTGCCCTCCCTAGACTAGCAGAATATGTCTGGCTCCTTCCAGAATGGCTGATGGTCTGTCGTGTCTCTCCATTGCCCATTGCCCTGACCTCTTTCTTCCTCTTCTGCCTGTTTTATAACCTCTTCTAGATTCAAATAAAACAGTCCAGTTTTCTCAATTGTAAGCAAAGACTAGCCTTGATAATTGACGGGGTCCATTCCTAGCCTAACATTTAATAGGCTCTGATCAAAATAAAAAAAAAAAAAAACCAACAGGATTTTCCAGCTTTTGCTGTATTTGGCCAAATAAGATTTAACCCATTCTCTTGTTTAAATCCCCAAAGTGAAGTCAATCACCCTGAAGCTGACAACCCTAGTAACCAGTAGAGGGCAGTAATAGCACAACCAGACACACCCACTCAAAATAAGCAATTTACAGGAATACTTCTCCCATCTGATTTGACCACAACATCTAAGCATAACAAAGCTTCTGTCAAACTCTTATTTCAGATGAATGACTACCCCATCTTTTGCTTACTTCCTATATCTTAAAAGATCCAAATTTCAGCATTCTGATCATGCTAGTAGTCAAACATTTTCACTTTGATGAACTTTCCCACACTAACCTGCATGCCTTCAGAACTTCTGCTGAGCTGGGGTATATGGACACAGACATTGATGGTATGATCTGTGGACTAGGTTTGTGGTTAACCAGAAGCAGATCTGTTTTCATGGGGCTCTGAGATTCTTCCATCCCTTCTCCATTAATTGTGTGTAGCCCACTGTGAGGGCTGTTAAGGCTGGTAACACTATTTGTGGTTGTCTGCTCAGTGGATTTTGGAGAAGGTGTTGCTGTGGAAATGGCTGAAGATGGTGAAGAGGCAACAGAGTTATCAGTCTTTGTATGAACAGCTGGGTGGATGTTATTGACTTTGTCACAGGTTCCAGTACCCACATTGTTATTGGCTTTTCCCATCAACAAGGCAGAGAGCTGAGGATTGTCTGAACTTAGTAAACCTGGTGACTTAGAATCTCCATGGCTAGGACTGCAAACAGCATCTGCCGTCATCTGATGGACATGATTAGGAAGTCCCTCGACACTGGCAGTGCTGTTAGGTGTCTCTCCAGCGTGCCTGCTTGTTTCAGGCACCGTCAATATGTTTCCTGAAGGCTTGCTCTCTTTGGTTAAGGTAATGCCTTGTTGTCCACCTGAGGTAGCAGTGTGAGAGGAGAGGTGATTGAGAGCAGCCCCCTGTGTTACTGAATTGCTAGGCAGGGTGGGATGTCCATTCTGATTCTGAATACCAGAGCCAGTTGCCTGGAGATGCTGGGAAGGCCCAGTGGAAGAGAGAGGTCGTTCACCATTAGGACCTGCCGAATGTGAACTCTGACCTTTGTGAAGCCCCTAAAAAGAAAGAAAAATAGTTTAAATCTAATATTAAGCAAACTGAGAATGTACAGAATGTAAACATTAAAGAGAAAAGCCACTAAAAATAAATATCTAACTATATAAGATAATTTGACCCAAGTCCTAAAGTTATCAAAAAGTATCTGTAACTTAGCTAGTCAGTATTTAACATCTTTAGAGAAATTTTCCTTCCTATCTAAAATGACTCCATTATTAGTGTAGAATAAACTACTTCAGATGAAGCATTACAAATTTTAAGTTCCAATATACATATTTTCATCTAAATCAGACATGGATAGACATATATCATTATTAATAACGAAAAGCCATGACCATGGATCAACATAAACCAATTCTCACTGGTCTGTGATCTGTTAAAAGATTAATATAGAAAGTGAGTTCATGAAGCCTTTAAAATTTTTAAAATTATCATTAAAAATATAATCTTCTGTAATTCAAATCCTGTTAAAGTAGCTATCCTCAAAATTAAGGGAGAACTATTAAATCTATGAAAATATTTCAAAAAATACCTAAAGTTTCCCCTCTATCCATTCACACATATTTAGAAGACTAGATAGGCTTGGTGCAGTGGCTTATGTCTGTAATCCCAGCACTTTGGAAGGCCGAGGCAGGAGGATCGCTTGAGGCCAGGAGTTCAAGACCGGGCTGGGCAACACAATGAGACTCCGTCTCCACAAAAGAAAAAGAAAAAGAGGAGAGAGGAGAGAGAGAGGGGAAGGAAAGCAGGCAGACAAACTAGGTATGTTGACAAGTGTGCCTGTAGTCCAGCTACACATGAGGCCAAATGGGAGGATCTCTTGAGCCCAGGAGTTTGAGCCAACAGTGAGCTAAGATGGTACCACTGCACTCCAGCCTGGGTGACAGAGCAGGACCTTGTCATTCTTTTTTTCTTTTTAAAAAAGGGGGGGAAAGATATTTTAAGTCTCCACTAATGACTTTGAGATAAACTTCATTTTTATCATTAATTTTCATTTTCATTAATTTGAAAACTTAGAAAAATACACTGCTACTGTTAAAGCAATCTGAGGGGGCAGTATAGTAACAGTTAACAGAAGTTTTAAGACTAGAGGAAGATCACTTAGGGCATTTAATAGAATGAAAATATGGTAACTGGAACTAAGATGTATGATTTTTACCTGAAATTTGCCTCTGGTGTCACAGAGAAACCTCTTTAAGAAGAATATTTTCATTTCATTTTACTGACAAAATGATTAAATAAGACAGCCAATTTTTCAGCAACACTGATTAAAGTAACATTGGAATCATAAAACAAGAGTTTACATTTGGAGTTGAGATTACTTCAGCAACAAGGTTAGAGAATTTTGTCAGTAATAAGCTATAAAGGAATAAAACTATAGCTGATGACAAGATATTTATATACTAAAAGGTGCATTTAATCATATAGTTAAAATCAGCTAGCATGCTCCTAAAATCAGTTTCTGAAGCTGAAAATTGTAAACTAATGCTTTTACTTAATAGGCTTATCTACCTAAAAAAACTAGATATATTAAAAGTTAATACACATTGGCCGGGTGCAGTGGCTCACACCTGTAATCCCAGCACACTGGGAGGCCAAGGCGGGCAGATCACCTGAAGTCAGGAGTTCAAGACCAGCCTGGTCAAAATGGTGAAGCCGTGTCTCTACCAAAGTACAAAAATCAGCTGGGCATGGTGGTGGGCTCCTGTAATCCCAGCTACTCAGGAGGCTGAGGCAGGAGAATCACTTGAACCTAGGAGGCGGAGGTTGCAGTGAGCCAAGATCGCACCACTGCACTCCAGACTGGGTGACAGAGCCAGGCTCCAACTCAAAAAAGAAAAAAAAGTTGATACACACCAATGAGTGTGTAAAGGGGTGCAATTAGTTGTAAATGATTTAATAAGTAACAAAGTTCAATCATAATAAAGGAAGGTTGAAATTTGTAAGTTACATGACAATTTCTCATAAAGTAAAAATACTGCACATTATAATCATATCAATATTTAAAATATTATCCAACAAAGTCTGGGTAGGTGAGTTAAAATTTCATCAAATGTAAAATATTTAATTTAGAGGCTAATTATTTAACAAATACACTGATTACAATATGCAGACATATGACAAAGTAACTATTTTATTACATCTTCTCTATCTGCAAATCAAGGTATTTTAAGCTACAAATTCTTTAGAGTACTTGCTGAATAATCACCTACAATTAATATAATTTTACTTTCATATCTTAAATTATACCCTTGTTACCAAAAGCAATCTGAATAAACCCATTCCAAACTGTAATGTAAATTCCTCCCTTATCAAAAGCTAAAAGGTAGATATACCATATAGGTCTATCAATTGTCTAGTTTTCATTACAATTTCAAAAAATTATTCAAATAGGTTTGTATAAGACAGTTATCAAAAAGGCCTCTTCATTTAGAGTCTATGATATCAATTCCATATATCAATAGCAGAGACAGAGGCTCCCCAGCTACAGTGATATGCAGAAACTTCATTTGGGAAACTTTTGACCTGGAATCAGTTCAACACCATTTTCTAGACAACTTTCTCAACCTCATTACTTAAATTGTAAAGTTCCTACAGATAATGGCTTTGAAGGGCATGTGAAGCAAAGGCTGGGGCTCCCTGCTACTTAGTATGGTAACTTACAGAGGGCTCGTGGCCTGCCAACTGAGGAGTTTGTTTTTATTAGAATTACAAATTACGTTTTTAAAGAATATCACATTTCCAAAACGTTAATATCACATTTCCAAAATAGTTTCTTTTTATTAGAATTACAGATTACGTTTTTAAAGAATATCACATTTCCAAAACGTTAATATCACATTTCCAAAATAGAGTTTCTTTTTATTAGAATTACAAATTACGTTTTTAAAGAATATCACATTTCCAAAATAGGGTTAAAAGTGTATTTATTGAAAACTTCAGCAACTAAGTGAGCCAAAGAAGTAGATGTTAGAGAAAATAAAATAGAACTATACTTTACAATCCTAACAAAGGCTTTCATTTATTAACTGCCAGTTATACCTTAGAACTATGATAGGCATTTTAACAAAAATCTCATGTTATCCTTTTAACAACTGTTTAATGTTTAAAGACAATGAACTTCCAAAATCCCATCCTCTCACCTATTCTAACAATTCCCCTTTCTCCTTTGCCATTTTCTTCCTCTCTACTGAATCTTTCCCACTGACTTTTACTGTTATTCTCTCATTTTAAATTTAAAACAGTAACAAGACAACAACTCCTAATCCCACTTTCCCTGTCAGCTATACCCGGTTGTTATTCTTCCCTTTTATGTCACAGTATATGGAAATGGAAGCTTTGGCACTGTGCAGTGTGTAGCCCAAACAACTATAAGCATGTGTGCTGGAACTGTCTATACTTCAGTTTTTCTCCGCCGATTTTATATTATCTTGAAGCGAACTACAATTAGGCTTTTGCACCCCAACAATCCACTGAAATTGCCCTTATCCAAAGGTCAGCATATCTTTTCTGTAAAGGATCAGATAGCAAACATTTTAGGCTTTGTGGGTCATCCAGTATCGTATATTATCCTTTTTTTTTTACAACCCTTCAAAAATATAAAAATCATTCTTAGCTCACAGGTTATAAAAAAACACAGGTTGTGGGGTAAATTTTGCCTATAACCTGTAGTTTCCTTACTCCAATAATGTCAGCAAACATCTCAGATGGTCAATTTTCAGTCCTCACTTTATATGACCTATGAGCATTATTTGATCATGTCCTCCTCCTTGAAAGACTTTCTTCATTTGGCTTCCAGGGTATCACTCGCATTGTCTTTGATCTCCTACTACATCACAGGTCAATCTATTCTATTCTATGCTAGTTCTTCAATTTCCTAGCCTAACACACTGGAATGCCCTAAGGCTCAATCTTGAGTTCTTTTCTCAATCTGTTCTCACTGATTGGTGATACCATCCAGTTTCATCCCTCCTTCTAGTTGGTCAGGCCAGCTGGGACTCCTTTCTCACACATCACTCTGTATCAGCTAATCCTGTTGCTGTACCTTCCAAATATACCCAGAAGCTGACCACAATCTACTACTACCACTCTGGGAGCCATCATCAACTTTTAACCTGGATTACAGCTATAATCTCTAAATTGGTCACACCATTTCTATTTTTGCCTCTTTCAGTCTATCCACAGAGTACCAAAGAGGACCTAGTCAAAAACAAAGTTAGATTACATCACTCCTCTGCTCAAAATCCCCCCACAGTTTCCTGGATACTCAGAATAAAATCCAGTATCCTTACAAGGCTGATCATGATTTAGCCATCCTGTTTCCAGCTGGAGCACATTTCTCTCTCTTCTCACCCCTTGCCTGTCCTGTTCTGCCATGCTTGCCACCTTGATTCTCTTCAAATGTGTACAGCACAATCCTATCTTAGGGTCCATTGATCCATGCTGCTCCCTAAACCTGGAACAATCTTATCACAAATAGCTTCAAGGCTCACTCCTGTAACTCTCATCCAAATGTTTATCTTTCAGAGAGGCCTTCCCTGTCCTTCTAACTGCAACTCTCCTACCAGCAACCTCTAGTATTCTGCTGTTCTCTTTCTGTTAGTGCTTTTTTCCATAGCACTAATCACAACCATCATCTAACATTATATATGTATTGCTTATTTGTTTATTGTCGATTTACCTACACCAAGTAAGACATCTCAGTATATTTTCTTTACTGATGTATTCCCAGAGCCTTGAGTATGACATGAACCTAGTACGTACTCAGTATTTCTCTAAGAATGAATAAAGTACTAATCACTTTAGATCAGGGTCCCACCAAGGATATTACTTCAAGAATAAACTTAAAAATCTTAGATAACTTATTTCAGTTTTATCAATAATATAAAACTAACCAACAATCAGCCAAATATTTCCCTTTTTAAGTCAAATATTTCTCATAGATTTTAAAAGTACAAGCAATTTGGCTGTATGTATTGAGAGCATTTTCTTAAAGCTTACTCTTTTGCCCTTCAGTTTCACCTCAGCAAGTACCCATATCATTGAAATAATCCAAAATATGGGAAATATCATGCACATAAACATTCAGAAGTAAAAACTTAGAAATTAAATGTCTAACGAATGTGCTAATGTTGAATAAAGTATGACCCATTTCCTTGACAAAAATAATGTTCATGCAATTCATTATTCTGTTTCAAAAACTTTAGTGGATCAACTTTGCCTTCAAGATAAATTTGGCCTCTCCTTCAGCCTCTTATTTCACCCTCCCCTCTTCATAACCCATCTTCTAGGCACACTTCACCAGCCCTCTCCTCCCCTAAACTCTAGTTTCTGGAACTAGAACTTTCCCACCAAAGTCACACTTCACAGTCATTATGGTAAATACTTCTTCACTGGTCTTTTTTTCCCACTAAAGCAAATACCTAACACCTAGTGTAGTGCCTGATCTTAAGTAGGCAATTTATGCAGAAATGAACTAAGTAATATTACATAAATGTGCTTATGATGCCACTGTAAATTAATGGTGCATTTTGGGTGATTTATATGATCTATTTTCTTCCTTTGTAAATTTGCTAGGTTATCTATGTCAGTAGAGACGGTACAAAGGGAAGGAAGATATACTCATGTATGTACATAATGAATCACAATGTAGTAATAACACCGTAGTGCCACAAAATTCTTATAAAACCAGTTCCCCAAACACTTCTTTCTTCTTCTCTCAAACCCCAGTAAAAACAATTATGTGAAAAGCCAACAAGGAAGCTAGTTCTCCTATTACCTGAGTGGAGTTAGATAGTTGGTTTTTCCACGGCTCCTCTGCGCTGCTGGTCAGGTTTGTGCGGTTATGAGGTAGAGTGAGTGCGTTTCGCTGCAGGTAAGGCACGTTTCCATTACTTCCACTTCCTGTTATATGATTATTGCCTATCAAAATAGTGTCTGTACTTCCCAGCGTTCTTGATGTGCTACAGGGAACATGGCCTGCAGAAAAGGGTCCATTGGCTAAAGGCTGCCCAGGGCAGGCAGGACGAACTCCAGGCTGAGAGACGCTAGGCACTCTGGTCAGAGCAAGCTGTGGCTGCTGGCCAGAGACTGAGTTTGTAGGCAGTGATGAGTCAGCTGTTGGCCCGTTAGGAATTCCAGTAGATCGTACCTGTGCAACTCCTGTTGGTCTCATCTGTCAAAAAACAAAGGAAAAGTAAATGCTGGTTGTGTAATCCATAGGGGAGAGAATCTATAGGGGACAGAATATGAAGATGTATAATTAGGGAACGTGTGATTTTACCCAAATGCTTAATTTCTCTAAGTTGAGAAACACATACTTTAAAAACAAGAAATTATATTTGTTCATTTTAAAATAAACTTCCTTGAAAAGGCAGAAATCTGTTTCAAAAAAATAAAAAATAAAAAAATCCCATTAGTAATGACAAAAGGAAGCAGCTGAAAATCATAGAAAACGACCCAGAACTTATAGGTCCTTCTCTCAATCACAAAAGTGGGGACATCTCAAAATTTCATTCTGTTACATCCATGCCAGATCCTGTAAACTAAATAAGCCCTAAAAACCTTGCCTCAGTACTAAATAATGTAAACAAATCCTTAGAATACATGTGAAATATCATGTAAATAAATACAATACAAAGTGTTGTGTTCAAAATTAAACTTACAGTTGCTTTTGTCTAAAAATCTCTGTCAATTACCAGTATTTTAAGATACAGAGATTACTAAATTCTGTCAAACCTAGTAGAAAGTAAAAGTGAACATAAACATGCTCTAAAATGACATTAGAGTCAATAAAAATGCTCAAACTGCTAACAAATTTTAGGGAAAAATATGCTATACACACTTGGTGTTGTTGCATTAAGACAAACTGACTTTCCAGCTGTTCCAGCATCAGTTTCTGTGCTGGATTTAAATTATTTCTATTTGCGCGGAGCTGTTCCAAGTGCTAGAAGAAGAACAAAAAGAGAATATAGTCAAAGATATATTTAGGAAATAAGATCACTATTCTAAGCAACCTTTCCCTGAAGTGACTAAACTCAGAACCACTATCTGGTCAAACATACTGTCTTCTGACCAACAGTCATACACTCCAAGATGAAGTCCTTTAATAAGCTTGAGAAATGTAAGAATGAACTAAGCATTCATCTGAACAAGATTTACTATGAGTTCTTTGTACTAGAGGGGCATGAAATTTTACTCATCCATACAGTATTCTTAGGTATTCACACAGAAAGCTCTTGAAGCTTAAAAATGTATTGACAAGTATGCTAAAAGCAGCGCTGTCTGGAATAAGCAAAGTCTGAAGACAATCTGAATGTCCAAAATTAGTGATCTGCTTAAATAAAGGTGTTACATCTATATAAAGAAATATGATGTAACCATAAAAGAACAAGGAAGCTCTTCACATATTGACATGGAAAAGTCTGTAAAATACATTGTTAACAGCAAATAAGAATCCTATCGTTTGTGTAAAAAAGAAGACAAATAATAATACATGTGAGAAAGAGGGGGATGTATATTTGCTTGTACATAAATAACATACCTCTGGAATGACAGATAAGAAATTAGTAATACCAGCTGCATTTTGAGTGGGTAGGGGCCAGAGTTAGAAGAAAACTTTACCCTATATACCCTATATTTATATTTTATGCAGTGTAAACCATGTCCTGTTTTTAAAAAAAAAAAAAAAAAAAGAAATTAAAAACAAGAATGAATGATCTCCATTATTCTGGTAAACGCAGGCTCATTTTACATTTGTGCATATTAATTGAATGTACTGCCATTTAACTTATAAGAATTAATACTTAGGGCTGGGTACAGTAGCTCACACCTGTAATCCCAGCACTTTGGGAGGCTGAGGTAGGTGGATCACTTGAGGTCAGGAGTTTAAGACCAGTCTGGCCAACATGGTGAAACCCAGTCTCTACGAAAAATACAAAAATTAGCTGGGTGTGATGTCGCGTGCCTGCAATCCCAGCTACTCTGGAGGCTGAGGCACAAGAATGACTTTAACACAGGACGCGGAGGTTGCAGTAAGCCGAGATTGTGCCACTGTACTCCAGTCTGGGTAACAGAGCAAGACTCTATCTCAAAAAAAATAAAAATAAAAATAAAAATAATACTTTAAGAACTTAAAGCTTGCTACCTCAACTCCTTTTTAATAGAAAAAACAATTTGTCAAAATCATCTTACATACCTGTAATTTCTGTGGTGTCAAACACCATGAATGAGCTTGTTGCTGTACTGGAGGATGTGACACAGCATGTCCACCACTCCAATTGTCAGAAGTATTCTGAGGAAAATCGATTTAAAAAAAATTAAAGAATATTTGGTTAAATCCACAGTTAATAATAATGGTTAGAGGAGGCCAAATGACTATGAATTGGAATATTTACATGTTAAAAAGATGCTATAACATTAAATTCTTTAAAAAATAATTTTACATGCATATTACACTTAGAAATCATACATTTAAAAATTACTGACTATTTAATAAGCCACCCAAAAAGGCCCACCCTCAAACTATGGCCCAAACAGCTAGCCTAAATATCACACTGTCCACTAGATCCAACATTAAATTTATTTCAATGTCAGTAAAAAGTGATGATGAAAAGTGTGCTGAGATCTTAACGGCAGGGAGATGAATAAAATGATTTGATGAATGCAAATTTATCCTTACTTTCTATATTTAATATGATACTAAGGGTTTGGGATGGAAAAACTCAAACCTTTCACTCTTTGATGTCCACAAATTTAAAATAAAGGACAGGAAATGTTCAAACTGCACAATTTCAGGGCAGCTGAAGCTTCTTTTTTGACTGGGATTTTCTATTTCTCTAAAACATATACCTTTGTTGGACTAGATGTTCTTTTCCGCTTGGCAGGACTGGACAGGTCATCTACTTGGCTAGAAGGAATCATGTGTAGTGGCAAGGATTGCTGTGAAATTGGTGTTTGACTGAGGCCTAATACAGGTTCAGTATTTGGATGATGAGGTTTACATGCCTAAGAATCACAGAAGGAAGACAAAAATAGGGTTCTATATATTCTTAATTCATTCCTTCAAATTATAAAACTTTACAAGCTGCATACTTTTCAAAGCTATGTGGACATCGCTGATTGCAATGATTGAAAATCAAAATTAAATGATTCATCAATGGAATAATGTGTACCTTCCTTTCAAAAACTTGCCTTAAAAATTAAATAAACCACTGTAGCATTGTTTTAAGAAATCTCCTTCAAAATCATGAAAATGCACAAAGGTTCTAAGTTGGTACCCCAAAATCTCTTCCCATATTAGAGGGAATTTTATTTTGATCTAGATTCCCTTTGCAATTAAATCAAAAGGCTTTTCATTACTAAAAGCCTCCTGTGCTTAGTAAATTAAGCTTGACCACTAGAGAATTGAAAAGAACCCTTAAAGCTGGGCACCTGCAGAACATAACCCAACTTCTCACCTGCTGTGCTGTGTTCATGGCACCCTGCCTGGAGGTAAGCTCTGCGGGAATTGGTAGGCTCCACGCCTCCTCAATACTAGGAAGTAATTTAGTTTTATTCTGTAGACTACCTTGTGGAAGGTTACACAACTGAGCCTAGGAAAAATTATGTAAAAAGCAAATTTAACACAAGCCTACTTGAGTAAGAGCAAGTCCACTAAATCTTCCTAAATGCTATAGCTAATTGTTTTTAAAAGAAAATAGATTCTAAATTTGGGGCTTTAGAAGACACTAAATATAAAGAGGGTAACCGGAATATAAACCTTTGTGAGAATCAAAACAAAGCTTGAGCTCTGTTTTCAGAGTTCTCATAGCTATCTTCTCAAGAAACTCCAAGCAAGAGTGAAAGACTGTTTGTGTTTTCTCTAAAATGCTATGACAACTTAAAAATGTAGACAGTACATAGAAAAAAATTATGTAAATTAATATGCATCAACAGAGTAAATGTGCAAAAGAGCATCTTTTAAAATACTGCATATCTTACTTAAAATGAAAAGTAAAATAATATTACAAGCTATGGTATGTTTACAAAATATGGAAACAGATTATAGACATCAAAACACAACTAGACAAACTTTCCAGCCACCCTCCTTCTGCCTGAGTGTTCTGGGGAAATATGTGGCTTTAAAAAAGTGCTATTTAAAAATTTTACCTGTAAATACTTAATTCGTGCTGCAAGTGCAGAGGTATTACTACAACTTTTGCTTCTAGTTGCATTTAAGTAGCATTTAATGGCATCCTGAGGCTGGTTGCAGGATTCATACAGAGTGCCTAGGTCCATCCAGGCTGCAGCATGGCCATGGTCCAATTGTACAGCACAAATATAGGCCTGTAAAGCATCCATGGGCTGATTTTGCTGCTGATACAGCACACTGGAAAGAGAAATTAAGAAAAAATAAGTCAACTCAGAAAACTGCCTGATTTTATAATGATTTAAACTATGAAGTATAATATATGTGATGTAACCATCTTTGTATATCAATTAAATTACTAGATTACTACTATTTTTATACAAAGTCTTACCCTATTGAACACCATGTATCTGCACTTGCTTCTGATTTATCAATAGACTGCCTGTAAGATATAAAGGCATCCTGAACTTTCCCAATACTCGAATAGCACCTGAGAAGGGAGGGAGGGAAAAAAAAAATCAAAAGAATGCCATTAATACTAAACAAATTAATCGGCTGAAAGGATGGACTATATATCACAGCAAATTTTTTAAAAACCCTAATAAGCTAATATATTTATGTGTATGTGTGTGTATATACTTGGCAACTATAATGAATATTATAATTAGCCCTCCAACAAACCATATTATAGTCTGTCTTATAGGTGCTAAAAAGCATGCTGCATTAATGAACTCTATTACAATGATTAGGGGACATATCACTTCAATATTATAATACTGAGAGCTGCATGCATGCGTGCACACACACACACACACAAGCCACTCTTCTTATACAGCTGACCTCTAGTTCCCTATACCGTCAAAATATAGAGTTAAAAACAAAAACACTATACGTTGGTAAGATGTGCTGTATCAGATTTCAATTTTCCTTTCCCAAGTAACAACACTGAGGGCAATAATTCTTGAATTCATAAAAAAAAAATGCACATGTAAGACACAGTTAATCTCAAACTAAGTATCAAAAATAGTATAAAGTAAAAAGTAAAAATAATATATAAAGTATAATATTTTATGACTAGTAAAGTAAGCAAGATAAGATTAATGATTCAAGGACTGTCATTTTCTTAATGTGAATATACATGAATACACGGATAACAGCTGAAATTATAAATACTGAAATTATCTTCTTATTCTTGGCACGAAAGGAAAAAGAAAAAAAAACAAAAACCCAGTCCCTATTTTCATGAAGCTTACAATTTAGTTGAGGACTGAAGATACATTAAAAATGTCATGATACCATATCAAATGGCCAGTATAGGCAATAATTGGCCTGAGAATTTAGGATAAGAAGAGACCATCATATACTGCAAGATTTAGGAAAGGCATCCCCAAAAAAGGGAAGAGTAAGGGTAAGGGATTTGCATATGTAAAGATGCATATTATTTAGTGATTCCTAATTGCCAACCAGTATATGGCACGTTTGCCAAGCAAACAAATTGGAAAGACAACACACACACATACATACATACATACATAAAGTTTTTCCAATAAACCAATTAAATTGGAAAGACAACACACACATACATAAAGTTTTTCCAATAAATGAATTAATATTTATGCTGTAATGCTCTTATTTTGGATATTATTGGCTGACAGTAAATTGCAAAAAAAAGTCAATGTCTTTACTTGCCCAAACATCATATTTCTATTCTCATAATTATTCTTTGAAATTTTACTGATTTATGTAACCTAAAATTCTGGGAACCACTGATTCAAGCAGAGAAGATGAGAAAAGGCATTTTAAATGGGTTTGAACAGCATGAGCAAAACCTAACGTATATACAAGAAAGCACAGACACAAAACAGTAGAGAATTTTAAATCCAGCCAAAGATTACCCTAAAGTTTGCTTTTCTAACAAGGAGAGCAGCACATTGAAAGCACTTTATAGGAATAATAATTTTCTAACAACACGTAGGGCAGACTGAAAGGAAAATAAGTTATAGACAGTAAAAATAGAGGGTGGCTACATTCACTGGTTGGGAACAGGCCAAAATTGGAGTTAAAGTACTGAAAAGCAGCAAGAAAAAAAGATGAGAGAAACAAGAAACCAAAAGATTGGTAAAGACTTTGTGATTAATTGATTAGATGTTCACAGGGTGGGGGTTGTAACTTAGTAGTTAACCTTGATTTTAAAAAATGGTGATCTTTTGGCAAAAGTTCAAGAAGGAGCTGGTTTGGGGAAGAATACGGTGAATATAGTTTGAAATATGCTGACTTTGACATGATGTGAGGACATTAAAATGGGAAATGATAAGTAAAGAATAGGAGATGTGGTCCTCGAGTTTAAGATACCTTCAAGTGTTGAAATCTAGATTTGGAATTCATCCATATGGAAGAGAGGCTGTAAAAACACAGGACACCTACAAGGGAGATGTAAAAGCCTAAGGAATCACTAATCTTGTGGTTTGAAAGATATAAGAAATGTCCATGATTGAGACAGAGAAGGCAGTTTCAGAGAGCATCTACAAACTGTTTTATGAAGGAAAAATTCGTAAGAGATCAGCAATAATGCCAAACAGGAACAGACACCAGCGTGAAAGGGAATGCTTAACAGATAGTAGAAAACATGCTGTTTTGTAGTTGTTGGGAAATCAAAGCCATCTCAGATTTATAGACAAATTTGCCTAACTGCTGGGAGAAATAAGCAGTTCTTCCTAAAACCAATGTTTTAACATTCCATTCCTACAAAGTCAAAGTAGGAAACCAATGTGCCCAGATACAGATGTCCAACCATCAACCACTTTTCCTCTAATAAAAGTAGGTTCCTCTGAGACAGTCTTGTGTAATTAAAAAAGCCCAGGGTGAATCTAGGATCTAATCCCTGCTCTCATACTAATTATCTGTGATTATGAACCCACTTTCTAAATCTTTGAAGTGACAGGATTTACAAGGTTAACCAGGTGACCTCCCTGGTCCTTCCCAGTTGTAATATTCTACAGTTCTGTGATAACCCAGTCAATGCTTGGTGCTAGCATAACAGAATATCACATTACAATTTTACTTCGATATACAAGTGCCAAATGACAAGCAAAGTCCATCTTCAACACAGACCTGAACGTAGAGGTTAAGCCTCAAAAATATTAGGGTCATCAAACCCCAAAATTTCTTACTGACAACTGAGGTCTTCATTTGGAGCTTTAAAAACATCTAAAACATAATTCATTCATAATATTTTTCTCATAAGAAATAGATTAGAAACAACACATTAGAAGGCAGTGAAAGAGAATAAGAAAAGTCTAAAAGATTTAGAATTTTATTATTACAGATGGAAAATAATATGTCTAAAATGATAACCTTGAACCCAAAACCAAGTTAAATTGTGATAAGTATCCTTTATTTAATTAGTCAGGAAAAGTATATTGTATATTTGGAAAATTTTACCCAAAAAATTACACAAAAAGATTAAATTAAAAGCATCGTAATGTTTTACGATGTAAAATTAGTTAACTGTAAAAAAAAATGATAAAATACTGCCCACTGAAATACTGATGATGAAATACTGCTCATTGAAGCTAAAAATTACAGCATGACTATGATAGTTAATTCTACACATGGCTCATTATAATTTTATACAACTAGAATTTAAATTTAAAAACCTAAACTAAAAAGACATCTACACTACTGTATTAAACTATCTTAGGTCAGAAGGAACATAGTTTCCAGTACACATTCCTTTTAATCTACGCTAAAAGAAATTTTCACACATAAACCTGAAAACAAGAGACAGGCACCCACTGTTTCCCAGTTTCAGACCTCCTTTACAATCACTATATGAAGCCTTGTAAGTCTCCTTGTATGTCTTGTAAGTCTCCACAACACTAATAGTAATAGTGCTAGCTCCAAAAGCAAATGGAGTTTAGTTAGTTCATTTCATCCATTTATCGAATAGCCACTTTGTCAGGTAAAAAGATACAAAAATAATAAAATCCAGTTTCTGCTCCTGTAGAAGAGAAACACAAAAGTTTGGATCCTCCAGCTTTATTTAGAAGCAACCCAAATTAGGCTCTTTTACAAGCCTGGGGAGGGATTAGGAAATCCTCACCAAAAAATAGGTACCTTTCCAGTCAACTCTTATTGTATGTTAATAATGAATTAATGAAATGTTTCTTAAAAAAATTTTCCTTAACCTTCTTCTAAGCATAGTATGAGTAATCAAATATTTTTAGAGAAGGAACCACATTAATATAACTTTGTCTCATACAAGCATACTTTCCTTAAAGGAAAACTGAAGCCATACAATGAAAATTTAATGTGATTATATGGCAAATTTACTTACAATTAGGTATTCTATGTAAAAAATAATAGAAAACTTAAAGTTAAAACACGATAATTTCAAAAGAAGTCATAAAATTGGAACCTTTAAAGCAGGAAGGTACCTAACAGATCATCTAACCCAGGGTTTCTCAACTACAGCATTACTGACATTTGGAGCCACCCAGTTCTTTGCTGTAGAGGACTGTCCTGTGCATTGTAGGATGTTGAGCAGCACCCCTAGTCTCTACCCACTATACGAAAGTAGCACACCCCACAGCTGTGATGAAAGAAATAAATGCCTCTAAACATTGTGAAAAGTCCTTGGCTGGGGTAGGGGTGGCAAAACAGCCTGCCCCTGAGGACCACTGATCTAATACAATTCTCTAATATGTTAAACAAAAATTGAGGCTTTAAGAGGTTTAACTAAACCATCCACAATTCCACAAACAGTAGCTGAATCAGGACTTGAATCCAAGCGTCTTGGCTCCTAGTATGATCTTTTCACCATATCATGAAAGCAAAAAGTGATTAGGAATCAAAATACAATCTGATGATAGTCTAAAACTATAATCTATCAGATACTCATGCATGAGGTATTCTTCAGATCATCACTAACATAATTCAGACATTCAATGGATAAACAGTATGGAGAAATGGTTATAGACTTGCAGAAAACGATTTTCGTTACATGACACTTCTCCATTCCAACAAATCTGATACACTTTCTCACTGTAAGATTTCAAGTATAACTGTGATTTGAGATTTACTATTAATTATGTCAATTCTAAGGTAACTATTAATCAAAATTATAAATTATTAAGGTTCCACTGACTACCAGTAGTCAACAGGCAGATGAGAAATTAATCCTCTGTTTGATAAAACAGACATATAGAAAAAATACTGGAAGTCTGAGGGAAAGGCATTTAAATACTTCATTAAAAGTTACTATCGGATAAGACTTTTTTAAAACTAGCAATAACTCAAATCAAATAAAAATCCAATAACCAAAATAAGAAATGTCCTGCTAGACCAAAAATTATGCTATGAAAAAACCACATTTGGAAACTTTATTTAATTGTTTAACTTCCAGGAATCTTGGTAATAATGTATTCAGAAGAGAAAATACACTGATCAGGTTAGATATGTAAACTATCATTTTAGATTGTAATTAAGATCTCTTAGCTGGAATAGACAAAAGCAAACATAAATGTCTTGTAAGTCTCACCTTCCGAGGAAATACCAGGACTGGCCAGAATTAGGATCTGCTTCCAAGGACTTTTGGAGATACTGAATAGCATAGCTTTCCTTGGTGGCTTTATCTCCCAGGAGATCTACAGTGTGATGCATCCAACCTACAGTAAATGATTTAAAAATATTTATGTAAATGACTTAATTGTTCTTCTATGTTTAAGAATACCAAGTAGAAAACAAACCAAAAAAGTACTCTTTTCTGTCAATTTATTAATTTAGTTTGTAGTACATATTTCCAAAATTTAGAACTGCCAATTTCGGCCGTTAAGAAAGTCAGTTTCTCACAGTAAGGTAGTAAAAGCTATGAAGAGCTTTCATTCAAGAGAAATTAAAACTATTTTTAGTACTGATGTAACAGATTATAAATCAGACTTTTCTAATTTTGATATCTGAAAAAATTTCAAGTTATGAAACAAAGAATATAAACATGTTAAGTCTTATTTACTATTCCATATAAAAATAAATTAATGGGCTTTTTTTTTTTTGAGACGGAGTCTCGCTCTTTTGCCAGGCTGGAGTACAGTGGCATGATCTTGGCTCACTGCAACCTCCGCCTCCTGGGTTCAAGCAATTCTCCTGCCTCAGCCTCCCCAGTAGCTGGAACTATAGGCGCGTGCCACCACGCCAAGCTTTTTGTAGTTTTAGTAGAGACAGGGTTTCACCATGTTGGCCAGGATGGTCTTGATCTCCTGACCATGTGATTCACCCGCCACGGCCTCCCAAAGTGCTGGGATAACAGGCGTGAGCCACAGCACCGGGCCAATTAAGAATCTTCAAGACATTCCATTAACAAAATGTTTATTTCCAAGGAATAAATACAAGGCTATAGAATCAACAATAGTTCAGATTAAAAAATATACACACAATCCTACCTCACTGGCCCTGGCTACATATATTCACACCCTATATAAGATAAGAACTATAAGCCAGGCACAGTGGCTCACACCCGTAATCCTAGAATTTGGGGAGGCTGAGGCAGAAGGACCACTTGATGCCAGGAGTTTGAGACCACCCTGGGCAACATAGAGAGAGACCTTGTCTTTACAAAAGAAATTTTTTAAATCAGCCAGGCGTGGTGGCATGCGCCTGTAGCCCTAGCTACTCAGGAGGCTGAGGTGGGAGGATCACCTGACCTGAGGACTTTCAGGCTGCAGTGAGTTATGATCACGACACTATATTCCAGCCTGGGGGACAGAGCGATACTCTGTCTAAAATAAATAAGCAAACAAACTATAAAGTATTTGATGAATGAAAAAACAAACATTGCCTTCATAATAAAGCCTGAGTTTTGTCTGTAATTTTATCCATTAGGATTTTACTCGAGTTGTCTATACTTTTAAGAGTTATAAAAGCGTCAAAATATTTGTTTTTATTCAGTGATTTATAATTATTAAATTTTTATATTTATTATCTAAAGATAAATGATAAAATGTAAGCTTAAGTGACTTTAAAACTATATAAAAAATAGTTACATTATGAAAACATTCATATTGCTACAATGTTGGCTAAAAACTAAGAATAAATGATTTTCCCAGACCAAAAACAAAACTGAAAAAACAACCCAAATATCAAATACAAATAAGAAACATGACTCAATAATTAAACAACAAAATTAAAGGCTGGGGAGTTCTTTCACTATCTTTTTGGTGATAGCTACACATGACATCCAAACGAACAGATTCCCTCATGTTACACATTAGAATAGAACTGCATGCTCACAGTGTTAGACGTTCTACAGTTTTTAGATAAATTGTTTTATAGTCATTATAACTGATAAAGCTATGAAAGCAAGCTCACTAATCACTGAGTGACATTAGATAAATCACAACTTCATTAAGTGCTTAAGCATATATCTGGCACAAAGGAAGTACTGAATCCTCCTTGGGTTAAATACTAGGGAATAATTTTTATAATTTAAAAGGACCAGCTGTACTAAAGAATGATACCGAGACAAACTGTGGGAAGGACAACGCTAGGCAGAGAATAGAAATATGCTGGGTTCAGAATAATTTTATCAACTCTGAGCAAAGGAATAGAATATATGAGCCACATATTTGCCATACTCAACATGTAAAAAACATAAAGAGAAGCATTTATAATACACTAAATGTATACTATTACATACCTAACTGTTGTAAGACAGTTGCTTTTACTTGTGCAGAAAGATTCTCCGTCTGCAAAAGTTGTTCATAAGCTTCTTTTGCAGAATGATATTTCCTCTAAAGAGCAGAAAAAGAGATTTGGAGAAAAATTAACATAATCTTTAAAGAACGACTTCATATATTAAGAATTATACAATACTGATGTTTTAGCATTATTTTTAAAAACTAAAAGAAAAAAGTGATTTCATTATTGAATGTTTAACATTAGACAGCTGAGTAATAAGCCTTGTTCCAGAGTACCTAACACCAGTAAAACTGATATTCACTATAACAAAGTATCATTAAAATATGACTTTTAAGAATTTTCCAAATGCCCATAACATCATCTCAAATTTAATAACATAAGTGGTCTCAATTTATTCTACCTCCAAGTGCATAATCTGTCCGCTTAGAAACACTGAGCTCCCAAGCAACTCAATAAATAGAGCACATGTCAGGCCGGGTGCGGTGGCTCACGCCTGTAATCCCAACACTTTGGGAAGCCGAGGCAGGCGAATCACGAGGTCAGGAGCTCAAGACCAGCCTGGCCAACATAGTGAAACCACGTCTCTACTAAAAATACAAAAATTACCCAGGCATGGTGGCACGCACCTGTAGTCCCAGCTACTCGGGAGGCTGAGGCAGGAGAATCGCTTGAACCCAGGAGGAGGAGGTTGTGGTGAGCAGAGATTGCACCACTGCACTCCGGCCTGGGCAACAGAGCGAGACTCTGTCTCTAAATAAATAAATAAATAAAGCACATATAAAAAATGCTGTAGACAAAATCTAAAGAAGTACAAAAGTAGTTAAAAATCTAAGTTTTAAAGATACAGTTTCTGGTGTATATAAAATATCCTTTAAAAATATTTATAACGAATATAATTTTAAAGACATCAAAACTCTGATAGTTACAGCCTAACAATGGTTGCAAGACTTAGGATTTCACAGGCAAATGTCTAAATGAAACCATTTAGCCACAGTTCTCAAGAGTACTGATACAACTGAAACTCTTTATTGCTACAGTTATAAACCTTAAGACAACTCCCCGAAAACAAAAGGAAAAAACTAACAAAAGAAAGGCTCATAAATATTACCTGTAAAACATACTTGGCAGAACAATGGATTGAAGTGGCTTTTATTCATATCATTAGCAGTATATAACTGCCTGAGCAAACAAATATTTTTTTTTAAAAAAAGTAGGCAGAAATACAAAACTAGCTGTATGACCCTCAGGCAAGTCACTTAAACTATGATTCAACATCAATAAACAACTGAAGCAATAAAACAAGAGCTAACATCCAATCTTGCTACCTACAGGGTTATCCTAATGATGGAAACAATTAAGGAGCTATACACATACACACACACACACACACACACACACACACACAACACTAACATAAGGAAGATTTGAGAGAACTGTCCATTGAGATGATCAGGGGTTTTTCCGTTTGTTTGTTTTTTTGAGACGGAATGTCGCTCTTGCTGCCCAAGTTGGAGTGCAATGGCACAATCTGAGCTCACTGCAACCTCCGCCTCCCAGGTTCAAGTGAATTCTCCTGCTTCAGCCTCCCGAGTAGCTGGGATTACAGGCATGCGCCACCACGCCCGGCTACTTTTGTATTTTTAGTAGAGAAGGGGTTTCTCCATGTTGGTCAGGCTGGTCTCGAATTCCCAACCTCAGGTGATCCGCCCGCCTTGGCTTCCCAAAGTGTTGGGATTACAGGTGTGAGCCAGCGTGCCAAGCAATCCAGAGTTATTAAATCAACTTTTACTTATCAGCTAAACTAGTTCCCCCCAAACACTCATCTGGTCTAAAAAAGTTAATTAAATAGTTAGGCCAAGGATAAGGGTCAAGTTATTCAATTCCTTCAACTGATAAATATTTGTTAAACACCTAATACATAACAGGAACTGCTAAGACTACACAGTAGTGAAAAATATATACAGAAAAAACAAATTAAGCATATTGTGCTATGTATAACATTGTAATACTTCTCAGAGGAAAAACGAGCGCATATTAAGTTTAGAGTACTAGCAGGCTGGACAGAAAATGCGAAGATTACTTCACAAAGACCTCCCTAATTCCATTTAAAGACTACTGACTGTATCCTAAAACAATGGAGAACCACTAAATGATTTCAAGTAATGTGATCAGATGTAAATTTTAGGAAAACCACCTTCATGAATTATCTTAACAAATGTTAAAATATACCCCCCAGCACTGTAATAAAAACAATGACATACTTGAAAAAATGGTAGCATCATATTTGGAAATATGAACTTAGATTTCTACCTCATACCATATAAAACAAAACCAGCAACTGCATTAAAGACCTGAATATGAAAGGTAAAAGTATAAAGTTAAGAGAAGAAAATGTAGGAGAACATTTCCTTGAGATGGGAGAATTTATTGGACATGATCAAAAAACCACAAATCATAAAGAAGAGTAAAGATCTGACTCAAAAAGCATAGGCAGAAAAACAGGCAATGGACATAAGTAACCCAACACATAAAAGGTGAAAAAAAATGTAAAAAACTATACTCCTCTAGAAATCAGAACATACAAGCTTAAATGACATAACATCTTCTACCTTTAAGACTGGAAAACATAAATTTGAGTAATTCCAAGTATTGTAGGGATGTGACTAAAGGAGAACACTCATGTCCTGGCGGAAGGGGATTTACTCAAAAAATTAGGAATACAAATATCCTACAATTCAGCAATCTTACTCCTGGAATATGTATGCCAAGGAAACCTTTCCACAGGTAATGTTCTAAAGAGTACTGCTTGTAATATGGAGAAGTTGGGGGGCAATCTAAGTTTATGCCACTAGACAAGTGGAAACAAAATATGATGGATGCTTACAGAACATTAAATAGGAATTATAAATGATGTGTAAAAAAGTAACATGAATTTATCTTTAATAGTGTTGAGTAGAAGTTTTGCCTCTGACAATATTTGGAGTGGCATTCCACACACAGCTTCACATTCTGGATAAAATATAAAAGTCAACTACCAGGTGGCACTGGAGAGAAACGAAAATCAGGCAAAACCAAAGGAAAAGCTCACACTTAAAGGAAGGAAATGGCACTAGATGAGTAACCCCCTTTTTCTTGGATTTTCACCTGAAGGCAGGCTTCAATTGGTACTTGGCTGGCTAGAACTCAAATAGAAATGGCAGTCTTACTACCCTGAAGAACCATAGGACAGATTTTGAGGCTACTGTAAGAGTTGGAAGTGAGGGGAGAAATCCCAGTCAGGAGACAGAGTAGAAACCCCAAATTCCACACATAAAACTCTGCCCAAAGCTCTAACTGTGAATTATGCATGAACAGAACAGATAATGAGCAGCCTAAAAGAACTAGAAAGAGATTTCAGTTGCTGCCATTACAAGGGTGACAAAGTTTAGAGTGTGAATTGACCAGCTAATAAAGCAAAAATATATCAATCTTCGGAAAAATACAGTCAATCTCTACAATGTATTATTCATGATACGCAGGATGAAAATTATTAAATTTATGAAGATCAGGAAAATTTTACCTATATTCAAAAGAAAAGAAAATGAAAACCAACTGTGAAATTACTCAGATGGTGAAATTTGTAGTTTTTTATTTTTATTTTTTTGAGACGCACTCTCACTGTGTCGCCCAGGCTGGAGTGCAGTGGCGCAATCTTGGCTCACCGCAACCTCTGCCTCCTGGGTTCAAGCAATTCTCCTGCCTCTGTCTCCCAAACAGCTAGGATTACAGGCGCATCACCACGTCCAGCTAATTTTTTGTATTTTTAGTAGAGATGGGGGGGGGGGTCTCGCCATGTTGTTCAGGCTGGTCTCGAACTCCTGACCTTAGATGATCCGCCAGCCTTGGCCTCTCAAAGTGCTGGAATTACAGGCAACAGCCACCGCGACTAGCCCTATAGATAATTTTAAAGCAGATATTTAGGCTGGGTGTGGTGGCACGTGCCTGTAGTCCCAGCTACCTGGAAGGCTGAGGCACAAGAATCGCTTGAACCTGGGAGGCAGAGGTTGTGTTGAGTCGAAATTATACCACTGCACTCCAGCCTGGGCAACAGAGCCAGATACTGTCCCCCCCCCCAAAAAAAGCAGATATTTGAACAATGTTGACAAAAAGAAAAACATAATCCTAATGAATTAATGTACAAAAAATCATACTCCAGAAAGAGAAACAAAAGGAAATTCCAGAACTAAAAAATGTTAATCTGAAATTTAAAAAAGAAGATCACTATATGGATTGAATAGCAGATTGGAAAGTATATCAAAAAAAAAAAAAAGAAATCAGTGCATTTGAAAACATGTCACTAGAAAGCATACAGATTGAAGCGGAAAGAAAACACACACACATACATACAAAAGTTAAAAGTTAAAAAAAAAAAAAAAAGAAAGCATCTAAGATGTTTGAGGCAATAGCATATAGTCTACCATACATGTAATTGGAGTCCAAGAAGAGAAAAACGGTGGAGCAGAAAAAATATATGACAAATCAATGGCTGAGAATTTTTCAAAACTGATAAAATATATCAAACCCCAGACTTAAAATACTATTAGTATAATTATAGAGAAAAAAAAAATCTGAGCACAGTGAAGTCAAATTTTTGAAAAACAAATATAAAGAGAAAGACCTTTTAAAAGCAACCAGAGCAAAACAATACAATACAAAGGATACAATAGGAATGACAGCTAACTTTATCCAACCATATCAATAATCAAATTAAGTATAAATGAACTAGACACTCCAAACCACCACCACCACCACCACCACCACCACCACCACCACCAATAAAAGAGACTGCCAGAATAGATTTACAAAAGGAAGAGAGTCAAGAACATTATATTTATGGGATGGACATTACAGGCCCCAAGAATTTAAGAACAATACCTTTATCATATACTCAGTTTCTACATGTACTTGGGTCTATTCCTGGGCTTTCTAGGATATTTTGCTGATCTGTCTATTCACATGCCAGTACCACATTTTTAATTATACAGGTTTTATTGGGTTAGTATATCCCATACAATCCTCCCACCCGTTTTATCCTAGCAATTTTTGCATGTTTTTCCATATCAACTTAGCTAACTCCTAACAAAAGTTTGTTGGTATTTTTGTATTGATGTTTCTGTTACACTAAGGAAAATCAACATCTTTATAGCGCTGAGTCACAGTCCCTCTCTTAAGTTTATTCCTAAGTATTTAATATACTTTGCTGAACACTCTAAATATAATTTTTTCCTGTTATGTTCTGACTACTGTTGTTGAAGCTTATTAATTCTGTATGTAAATTTGTGCCTATAACTTACTGCTCTCTCTTATCTAACTACACTGGCTAATATCTATAGTATAGTACCGAGGACTAATGGAAATAGTAGGCATCTTCACCTTGCTCCTGATTCTAGTAAAAAGGTCTCTAGAATTTTGCCTCAAGTAAAATTCTGACTTTGAAACTAAAGCATATGTATTTTATCACGATAAGAAAGTAACCCTCAATTCCTATGTATAAGAGTGTTTTTATTAGAAATGGGTATTGAATTTATCAAAGATTTTTTCAGAATCTAGGGTGATAATGATTTGACTTGACCTTTAGCTCTATTATTACAATATCAATAGATTTCCTAAGATTCAGTCAACCTTGCATTCCTGAAATGAATGACACTTGGTCATAGTATATTGTTGTGTTTTTTAAATGAGATAAGGTATTGTTTGTTAATATTTTATTAGCATTTTTACACCAATATTCATCATGATAACAGTCTGTATATTGATTCTCTTATTATACTGTCTTTTATTAGGTTCGGATATAATACTCGCTTCAAAACACAAAGGAAAAACAGTATGACTGTTTCTCAAAAAATTAAACACAGAATTACCACATGATCCAGCAATTCCACTTCTGGGTATATTGCAAAAAGAACTGAAAGCAAGAACTCTAACAACTTACATACACACCCATGGTCAAGCAGCACTATTCACAACAGACAAAAACTGGAGGCAAACCAAGTGTCCATCAACAGATGAAATGGATAAACAAAATGTGGTGTATCCGTACAATGGAATATTATTCAGTCTTAAAAAGGAATGGAATTCTGACACAGGCTACAACATATACAAACCATATAGACATTATGCTAAGTGAAATAAGTCAAAATGCAGAAGCATAAATATTGTATGATTCCACTTTTTTTTTTTTCTTGAGACACAGTCTTGCTCTGTCACCCAGGCTGGAATGCAGTGGCAGGATCTTGGCTCACTGCAACCTCCACCTCCTGGGTTCAAGCAATTCTCCTGCCTCAGCCTCCCCAGTAGCTGGAACTATAGGCGCGTGCCACCACGCCAAGCTTTTTGTAGTTTTAGTAGAGACAGGGTTTCACCATGTTGGCCAGGATGGTCTTGATCTCCTGACCATGTGATTCACCCGCCACGGCCTCCCAAAGTGCTGGGATAACAGGCGTGAGCCACAGCACCGGGCCAATTAAGAATCTTCAAGACATTCCATTAACAAAATGTTTATTTCCAAGGAATAAATACAAGGCTATAGAATCAACAATAGTTCAGATTAAAAAATATACACACAATCCTACCTCACTGGCCCTGGCTACATATATTCACACCCTATATAAGATAAGAACTATAAGCCAGGCACAGTGGCTCACACCCGTAATCCTAGAATTTGGGGAGGCTGAGGCAGAAGGACCACTTGATGCCAGGAGTTTGAGACCACCCTGGGCAACATAGAGAGAGACCTTGTCTTTACAAAAGAAATTTTTTAAATCAGCCAGGCGTGGTGGCATGCGCCTGTAGCCCTAGCTACTCAGGAGGCTGAGGTGGGAGGATCACCTGACCTGAGGACTTTCAGGCTGCAGTGAGTTATGATCACGACACTATATTCCAGCCTGGGGGACAGAGCGATACTCTGTCTAAAATAAATAAGCAAACAAACTATAAAGTATTTGATGAATGAAAAAACAAACATTGCCTTCATAATAAAGCCTGAGTTTTGTCTGTAATTTTATCCATTAGGATTTTACTCGAGTTGTCTATACTTTTAAGAGTTATAAAAGCGTCAAAATATTTGTTTTTATTCAGTGATTTATAATTATTAAATTTTTATATTTATTATCTAAAGATAAATGATAAAATGTAAGCTTAAGTGACTTTAAAACTATATAAAAAATAGTTACATTATGAAAACATTCATATTGCTACAATGTTGGCTAAAAACTAAGAATAAATGATTTTCCCAGACCAAAAACAAAACTGAAAAAACAACCCAAATATCAAATACAAATAAGAAACATGACTCAATAATTAAACAACAAAATTAAAGGCTGGGGAGTTCTTTCACTATCTTTTTGGTGATAGCTACACATGACATCCAAACGAACAGATTCCCTCATGTTACACATTAGAATAGAACTGCATGCTCACAGTGTTAGACGTTCTACAGTTTTTAGATAAATTGTTTTATAGTCATTATAACTGATAAAGCTATGAAAGCAAGCTCACTAATCACTGAGTGACATTAGATAAATCACAACTTCATTAAGTGCTTAAGCATATATCTGGCACAAAGGAAGTACTGAATCCTCCTTGGGTTAAATACTAGGGAATAATTTTTATAATTTAAAAGGACCAGCTGTACTAAAGAATGATACCGAGACAAACTGTGGGAAGGACAACGCTAGGCAGAGAATAGAAATATGCTGGGTTCAGAATAATTTTATCAACTCTGAGCAAAGGAATAGAATATATGAGCCACATATTTGCCATACTCAACATGTAAAAAACATAAAGAGAAGCATTTATAATACACTAAATGTATACTATTACATACCTAACTGTTGTAAGACAGTTGCTTTTACTTGTGCAGAAAGATTCTCCGTCTGCAAAAGTTGTTCATAAGCTTCTTTTGCAGAATGATATTTCCTCTAAAGAGCAGAAAAAGAGATTTGGAGAAAAATTAACATAATCTTTAAAGAACGACTTCATATATTAAGAATTATACAATACTGATGTTTTAGCATTATTTTTAAAAACTAAAAGAAAAAAGTGATTTCATTATTGAATGTTTAACATTAGACAGCTGAGTAATAAGCCTTGTTCCAGAGTACCTAACACCAGTAAAACTGATATTCACTATAACAAAGTATCATTAAAATATGACTTTTAAGAATTTTCCAAATGCCCATAACATCATCTCAAATTTAATAACATAAGTGGTCTCAATTTATTCTACCTCCAAGTGCATAATCTGTCCGCTTAGAAACACTGAGCTCCCAAGCAACTCAATAAATAGAGCACATGTCAGGCCGGGTGCGGTGGCTCACGCCTGTAATCCCAACACTTTGGGAAGCCGAGGCAGGCGAATCACGAGGTCAGGAGCTCAAGACCAGCCTGGCCAACATAGTGAAACCACGTCTCTACTAAAAATACAAAAATTACCCAGGCATGGTGGCACGCACCTGTAGTCCCAGCTACTCGGGAGGCTGAGGCAGGAGAATCGCTTGAACCCAGGAGGAGGAGGTTGCAGTGAGCAGAGA
>NW_012114888.1:1544643-1552605 GCF_000951035.1 Colobus angolensis palliatus | reverse complement strand
TTTCTTGAGACACAGTCTTGCTCTGTCACCCAGGCTGGAATGCAGTGGCAGGATCTTGGCTCACTGCAACCTCCACCTCCTGGGTTCAAGCGATTCTCCTCCTCAGTATCCCGAGTAGCTGGGACTACAGGCACTTGCCACCATGCCCGGCTAATTTTTGTATTTTTAGTACAAGTGGAGTTTCACCATGTTGGCCAGCCTGGTCTCGAACTCGTGGCCTCAAATGATCCACCCTGCGGCCTCACAAAGTGTTGGGATTACAGGCATGAGCCACCGCACCTGGCAGATTCCACTTTTATGAGATACCTAGAGTGGTCAACTCACAAAGACAGAAAGTAGAATAGTGGTTGCTAGGAGCCCAGTGAAGGTGGTAACGGGGAATTATTACCTAATGGATACTTTGAGATGATGAAATAGTTTTAGTGATGAATGGTGGTGACAGCTGAACAACAATACAAATTTACTTAATGTCAGTGAGTTGTACACTTAAAATTGGTTAAAATGGTAAAATCCTATGTATTCATGAAATAAACCCTACATATTTATCACATACCTATGTATCAGCTGGAATTTTTTTCTTTATTTAGAGTTCTTGGATTCGTGTAAAATATTTATCTATATTATAGACGTCTAATATAGATAAGTATTATAGCACTTATCTATATATTATTTTGCTATATAGTATAATAACAAAGATAAGTCTATAGTGTTTTGTTAATATATTAATGCTTGACAGAAAAGTGTTAAAAATGAAACATTATAAACTGTTATTCAAAACAACATTATTTGTAATTATTCCTCAAACAGGAGTAAATTAGTTAATAGTTCATCTATATGTAAAGGGATATGATGCAGCTCTACACATACTGATACGGAATGATTTCCAAGACACAATATTAAGTTAAAATTTAAAGCAAGGTCAGAAGAGAACATACATTATTGGCTATCATTTGAATAAAATTAAATACAAGAAATATACATGCAAACATATGTGGACTTGCTTATATATACACTGAGTTTCTCTGGAAGGATTTAAAAACCACTGGTAACACTGATGGCTTTAGGGAGGGGAGTAGATGCCTGGGGAAGTGGAAGGAAGAGGATACTTCACTGTGTATTCTTTCAAAACTTTTCATTTTGGATTATCTATTCAAAAATAACTAACATTTTAGTAACAGAATGGAAAGGGAGAAATCCTCTATCTTGAAACTTTAAAGGCTATAAGAATTAAGATGGTAAACTGCTCAAATTATTTCACTAAACTCAAGAAAAAGAAAAGAAGCCCAGTTAATACTATTATTACTGTAGAAAAAAATGATCTGAAGGTCCCAGCTAATAAAACAGGGAAGGTAGATTAATTCATCAATATAAATGTTCAAGAATAATTGACAATATATTTGGAGATATGACATTACACAGTCATGCATCACTTAACAATTTCATCGTTGTGCAAACATCAGAGTATACTTACACAAACCTAGATGGCATTGCCTACTACACACCTAAGCTATACGGTATAGCCTCTTGCTTCTGGCTACAAACCTGTACAGCATGTTACAATACAGAACACTAAAGACAATTACAATACAATGGTAAGTATGTAAACATAGAAAAGGTACAGTTTAAAAAAACATAGAAAAAGTACAGTAAAAATACGCTATTATAATCCTATGGGACCACCATCATATATGTGATCCTTTGTTAATCAAAACATCATTGTGAGGCACATGTACAGAGAAGCAAAGTTATCTTTATTTATAGATGGTATGACAATATACATAGAAACCTATGAGAATCATTTTTTTTTTCTTCCTTTAAACAGTCTCACTCTGTCATCCAGGCTGGCGTGCAGTGGTGCCACCTCAGTTCACTGCAACCTCCGCCTCCCCAGGTTCCAGCGATTCTCCTGCCTCAGCCACCCAAGTAGCTGGGATTACAGACACATGTTACCACACTCAGCTAATTTTTTTATTTTTAGTATAAACAGGGTTTCGTCATGTTCCCCAGGCTAGTCTTGAACTCTGGGCTTCAAGTGATCCACCTGCCTCGGCCTCCCAAAGCGCTGGGATTACAGGTGTGAGCCACCACACCCGGCCAATCTATTTTTTAATCTAATAAAATATTAACAGTTTGTCTATAAGATCATAAACGATAAAAATACAGGGTTGGGGATGAGAGCTCATTAAAATTAAACCCAAATGCCTATTACTAAATTTAACAATATATTTTTTTAATCCTGTACTCATATCTCTACAAAAGACCTCTTTTGTTTTTCCTTTTTGTTTGAGATGGAGTATCGCTTTGTCACCCAGGCTGGAGCACAGCAGCGAGATCTCGGATCACTGCAACCTCCACCTCCCAGGCTCAAGAGATCCTTCCACCTCAGTCTCCCAAGCAGGTGGGACTACAGGCGTGCACCACCACATCCCACTAAGTTTCGTATTTTTGGTAGAGATGGGGTTTCACCATGTTGCCCAGACTGGTCTCAACCTCTTGAGCTCAAGTGATCCACCTACCTTCGCCTCCCAAAGTGCTGGGATTACAGGCATGAGCCACCGCACTTGGCCAAGACCTTTTTGCTTTCAAACATTATAAGCTCAATACCACAAACCCGTTGTACTTGCTAACATTTCTTTAACACCATTCTAGGTAAAGTGGTATTCCATAACTTTAGTTTTAATTATGATTTTAGGATTTAATCCTGTGAAGGTAATGTGGGGAGAGGGCACTCGGGGATTATGAAATGATACTTCTTCATTTATTAGTGGGAAGACTTCTTCCTATGTAGAGAAGTAGAGAAACTTCCCTTGAACTATTTTTTGCCCAGCAGTAGCCATTAAATACATGTCACTTAAATTTCCTAGATCCATATTCATAAATAGAGTCCATTGGTAAAAATTGGTGGAACTATATAAAAACTAACTTTTAATAGGTAGGTAAGCAGGCCATCTTGCTTCTCTTAATTTTTCACTTGAAAATGAAAATTCTATAGTAGGGTTTTTCTAATCCTTTCATATGCTTACAGTGTCATCCTCCTGTCACCTAACAATTATGTACTGTTTGCCATGAGTTTATTCTTTTGTTTTGTTTAATCTGAATCAGTATTAAAATTTATCAAATGAATCAATGGGAGGAGGGCCCTGTGCCCACATTACCTTCACAGGATTAAACAGTAAGACCAACAGACAACTTCACATCAGAAACAATGAGAGCCAAAAGACAATGTATTGTGAATTTCAAAGCAGTCAGATAAACAGAATTCCATCTCCAGCAAAAATACTCGTTAAAAATAAAGGTTAAAAAAACTTCTGCTTCTTTAGCTAATGACAGACCAGTGATCTCAGAGAGAACTAGAAAAAGTAGAGTATGGGGTAGGGGGGGATGGGGAAGCAAAGGGGGGTTGGGGGGGTTGAGGTACCCAGAAATCTGATGCTAATATTTTAAAGCTCCCTATGACAGCTCTGATTTATAAAGCTTCCCAGAAAATTCTGCCACAGAGCTGGGTCTGGGAACCACCAACACAAATGATCTCAAACTATCTGATTACATCCTATAACAATATAAATAATGGGATGTAGCAGGATCTTGTATCTGGTGGGTATGAACTCTTCATGGCACATATATGCCTTATTGTAATACTTGGGCCAAAACATCAAAACAGACCTTATAAATTATGTAGGCATTAAAAAAAACAACAACAGTATTTGTTTCCTAAAAAGCTGTAAAAAATTTATGTCGGCCGGGCGCAGTGGCTCACGCCTGTAATCCCAGCACTTTGGGAGGCCGAGGCAGGTGGATCACCTGAGGTCGGGAGTTCGAGACCAGCCTGGCCAACATGGTGAAAGCCCGTCTCTACTAAAAATACACAAAATTAGCTGGGTGTGGTGGTGGGCGCCTGTAATCCCAGATACTTGGGAGGCTGAGGCAGGAGAATTGCTTGGACCTGGGAGGTGGAGGTTGCAGTGAGCCAAGATCACGCCACTGCACTCTAGCCTGGGTGACAGAGCAAGACTCCATTTCAAAAGAAAGAAAAAGAAAAATTTATGTAAACTATGATGACCTAATTTTGAGTCTCATACAAATTTATTCCTGATTTTCCATACCACTGCCTAAAATGAACGTGTTATACTTTTATTTATTTTACTTTAAGCTCTGGGATACACGTGCAGAATGTGCAGCTTTATTACATAGGTATACACACATGTACCATGGTGGTTTGCTGCACCTATCAACCCCATCATCTAGGTTTTTCCCACATGCATTAGGTGTTTGTCCTAATGCTCTCCCTCCCCTTGCCTCCAACACTCCCCACTGAATGTGTTATACTTTTATCATACAACTAAGCAAAATCAAGATGTATCAATCTTGACTGTATTAATCAACACACACAAAACCAAGATGTTCTAAAATTTAAAAGTTTTTTAAAGTAAAGGAGCCATGAAATCAATGGCAAGGACATCTGGAGGTGACTCTTGATGCTTTTCCAATAATGACACATAGAAGAGTTATTTCAGTCTTAAGAAAAAGCAAAAGAATTTTTTAAAAAAACAATGCATTACAACAACCATCTATAAACATTCTGAAAAGCAAGGCATTTGGCATCAAGAATAAGATAAATCTTAAATATAGCCATTTGAGCTTGCAAATGATCTACATCAAGTTCAGCTGTTTCTTTTTTTCTTGAGACAGAGTCTCACTCTGTTGCCCAGGCTGGAGTGCAGTGGCAAGATCTCAGCTCGCTGCAACCTCCATCTCCCAGGTTCAAGCAATTCTTGTGTCTCAGCCTCCCAAGTAGCTGGGATTACAGGCGCTTGCCACCATGCCCGGCTAATTTTTGATATTTTTAGTAAAGATGAGGTTTCATCATGTTGGCCCAGGCTGGTCTCAAACTCCCGGCCTCAAGTGATCTGCCTGCCTCGGCCTCCTGAAGCAGTGAGATTACAGGCGTGAGCTACCGCGCCCAGCCGCGAATGGATCAAGTTTAAAGGAAAATATTAAATGGAATTTATTTGTACACAGCAAACACTCCTTGGAATAACTGTTTTACTAAGTAGCATCTTGATCACATTTAATGAGTATAAAATACAAAATTTACCTAAGAAGTAATGCCCAGAACTCCATTAAATTATCTGTACATTTCTGATTTCAGTAAAGCGTGATAGGAGTGATGATTTTTGTTTGCTTTTGTTTTAAATAGAGTAAGTTAAAATACTTACCTGGGTTTCATATAAGTGGGCAATGTGAAATTGAACTGCAAAGGATGAGGCAAAATAAAAAATCAGTAACAGTACAGCAGAATTTGGGGCAAATTAAGTAAGAATAACGAAATATCAAACATTATCACAGTCTACACTATATAGATTTAAGTAATAGAAAATCATAACTTTTATTTGCTTTTACTAAAATAGACCATACAAACAAACACACGAAAGAATATAATCATGGTAAGAAATCACCTGTATTCATTGTTGGTCATTATCAAATGAAATTTTTGTCAATGTAATTATTAAAATTAGCATTAAATCTATAGCAAGTGAATATATGTTTTACAAAGTTCAAAATGGCAACATTAAGCAAATAGAGAAAACCTTTATAATCTATACATTTCAAAACGCAGTATTTAAAAACTGAATCCCAAGTCAAACAAGAGTAAAATCAATATTTAATTTAAAAATATTAAAACCAAACTACAAACCAGTGATGACATAAAAAATTCAAAGAGAAATAACTTTTACAAAGACAATAAGGAGACTGGTGTTGAAAAGAGTAACACTGGCTCAAAGTAGGTACTCTACATTTGTCGTGACATCAGGCATTATCATAGTTATCAAGTAATCAAGTAGACTGTCTAAACTATCCAAATCAACTAAACTGTAATAGCCTAAAGTCTCTAAATAGAAAACATGCTCTCCCATTTGAGTGACCAACCACCTTGTAGCACTCATGATGGTTCAAACTGTTTCACATTCAACAGTTTTCTGCCATGTGGCACTCATCCTACCTATGCAGACATTTTTCTCTCAAGAGTAATGATCTACAACTGAGATTTAAACAGAGTAGAATAAAACGAGGATTTACCAAAATATTTAGTTTGACATTTATGTGACATCCCTAAAAAATTATCATTCAACTGACTTACCAAAGTTACCTTTTAGGTCCTAGACCATAATGAATTAAAGGATAATCAGTTGTTTTCTTATAAACTAATTTGAAAAGAATTTTAACCATCTATATATTCTAGATGGTTTATATAACCTGGATATATAATTAAGAAAAACGTATACATTGAAACTTTATAAATTACTAAACCAATGACTCAATTTGTTCAAATCGAACCTTATCTTAGAAACTATAAAATATTGCTGCATGTTATTTTTCTACCATTTAGTCTACAAACACCCTAATCAGTACTGGATCCTGAATTTCATTTAAGAAAATAAAAATCCTTTGAATTTTCACAGGAAATTACCTTTAGTAAAAGTATGACGTAATTCATCTGGCTTAAATGATGATGTAATCCATACTATTTCTAAATCCATGTTATACTAAAAATTCTACAGGGTTTTCGCTGATTCAACAAATTCCTAGGGCATTTCTAAAGACTAAGACTACTTTTCACTAATATCTCTCTATACTCTTTTAAGTGATTTACAGGAGGCTAAGGCAGGAAGATCACTTGAGTGCAGGAGTTCGAGGTTGCAGCTGAGCTACTCTGGCACCACTGCATTCCAGCCTAAGTGGCAGAGAAAGACCCCGTCTCAAAACGAAACAAAAAACAAAAACAAAAAAGTAACTTAAAGCAAAATACTGACTTTTTAAAACACGAATCCTTTGTAGGACTGAAACTGTCATTAATTGCTCGATTTTTCTTATACCAATTAAAAATTTTATTTTTCGGCTGGGTGTGGTGGCTCACGCCTGTAATCCCAGCACTTTGGGAGGTCGAGGTGGGTGGATCACGAGGTCAGGAGACCGAGACTATCCTGGCTAACACGGTGAAACCCCGAGTCTACTAAAAATACAAACAATTCGCTGGGTGTGGTGGCAAGCACCCGTAGTCCAGCTATGCGGGAGGCTGAGGCAGGAGAATGGTGTGAACCCTGGGGAGTTGGAGCTTGCAGTGAGCTGAGATCGCGCCACTGCACTCCAGCCTGGGTGACAGAGCGAGACTCTGTCTCAAAATAACAATAATAATAATAATTTATTTTTCAAGTAAGTAGGTTTTTAAGAAATTCAGCATCAGTGAATATTCTTAAACCTTTTTACTGGATACTTTAGCATATATTAAGTAAATACACCTAAATACATATCGATAAACATATAATCAACCCAGTCTGCTTTTGAAAAGACACCTACATAGAAGTAGAAAATAATTGCTTGGAAAAAAATACTTCGTTAGAACATGCTTCATAAATGCATTCTTTTCTAATTAATTGAAAAATGTCAACTCAAACTTTCTAAATGATACATAAAACTATCATAAAAGTCACAAATGTCTTCATAATTACCAGTAATTTTTATCCCACACAGTAGGAATCAGTAAGCTATCAGATAAGAATCTTTATATACTCATATGTTTCCCAAAAGACCAGCAAAATCTGTTTTTAATCCTACCAAGTCATCTACAATATAATACACAACAGAAAAAAATCAATCTTGTTCATTAGTGAAGATACTTTTTTTTTTTTTTTTTTTTGAGGCGGAGTCTTGCTCTGTCACCCGGGCTGGAGTGCAGTGGCCGGATCTCAGCTCACTGCAAGCTCCGCCTCCCGGGTTTACGCCATTCTCCTGCCTCAGCCTCCGGAGTAGCTGGGACTAGAGGCGCCCGCCACCTCGCCCGGCTAGTTTTTTGTATTTTTAGTAGAGACGGGGTTTCACCGTGTTAGCCGGGATGGTCTGGATCTCCTGACCTCGTGATCCACCCGCCTCAGCCTCCCAAAGTACTGGGATTATATATCAGTA
>NW_012114888.1:1475685-1544593 GCF_000951035.1 Colobus angolensis palliatus | reverse complement strand
GGATGGTCTGGATCTCCTGACCTCGTGATCCGCCCGTCTCGGCCTCCCAAAGTGCTGGGATTACAGGCTTGAGCCACCGCGCCCGGCAGTGAAGATACTTTTAATTCAACAACTCACTTCACTGGCCTATCTATTTTAAACACAGGCTGTTCACAATATCTGGTCTTGCAGGTTCCATTTGTGTAAGTAGCCATGGCAACCAATACAGTTATATTAAACAATTCTAAAAGAAAAAATTGCACAGAATTTATCACTAACATTATTTTTATTTGCCATGAAGTGATCTGAATACATGTAGAAAACTACAGTACTTAATAATACTTACTTTCAGCATTGGACAAAGTGCAGGGATTACAGTCAACCAAAGCTAACTGAAAATGCTGCAAGAGGAGAGTGAGAAAATTAATGCACTCAATTTAGAGTCACATAAAAGCATCTTAAGATACTTTTCAGGTATGTAAGGTCTAAAATAATAATAAATACATGCTGTGCAAATAAAATACACTAGCCTACTAACTAGAAATACTTTGAACATTTACTGCTGACAACTGACATGCTGTGGGGTTATTTTCTTGAGAAAACTGAGAATAGAGAATTTGAAGAAGAATTAATTTTATCAAGTTATCCTATGTATACTTTTATTTATATGAAAAAGGTGAAGATTTTTAAGTCAAGTAAACAGGAAGTGTTATACAACAGTTTAAATAGAGAACATATCACTATTTTTAAAAATCCAAGTCGAAGTCTGATGGTATTGTCAGAACACCACTGCTTATCTCAAAATGAGACATGGACTTCTGAAACAAAAAAATCACTATGAGAATTGTCATAGAGGGTAAAACTTTCCGTCTTTACTGATCTTTCAATAATCACTGTACTTAAGTGCCTTTTAAAATAGCCTGTGTCCAAGTTCATCTACCAAATATAACCGTCCTTTTACAATGTGACAATATATGTATAGAATTTGTAAAATTTCCCAGTCAACAATAATATACTGTTATATAACTATACTAATATAGTATCCACTTGTAATAGTATCATATAAGCACATTAACATCAATGCATAACACTAATTTTTAGGAATGCATATTATCAAGAACACTGGGTGACATTTAATATCTAGTTTATCAACATTAAACAAGGTAGATAAATTAAGACAAACAAGTAACAGAGTTGGTATAAAATCTACGTTAAAAAAGATGAGTAAATCTTTTTAAACTCTTCTAAATAACATTCCTACAAATGTATATTCAAATTTTCTGAGCCTCTACAAATTTTTAGCATTAAAAGTAATTAACAAAGTGGAAAGCATTAAAAAAATGACCACAATAAATTCATTCCTATCCACAATCCAAAAATCTAAAGAGTTACCGATGTTGGCTACCCAAAATTCACAAGGAAGGAAAAATTAGACATCATTTGGTATGAGCACTGGCTATTATTAATGTATTCATTCAAGAATGTCTCTTGGCCAGGCACGGTGGCTCACACCTGTAATCCCAGCACTTTGGGAGGCCGAGGTGGGTGGATCACCTGAGGTCAGGAGTTCAAGACCAGCCTGACCAATATGCTGAAACCCCATCTCTACTAAAAATAAAAAATTAGCCGTTCATGGTGGTGAGCGCCTGTAGTCCCAGCTGCTCAGGAGGCTGAGGCAGGAGAATTCCTTGAACCCGGGAGGCGGAGATTGCAGTGAGCTGAGAGCGTGCTACTCCACTCCAACCTGGGTGACAGAGACTCCATCTCAAAAAAAAAAAAAAAAAAAGTCTCTGATGTGCATGCATGATTAGGCCAGCCAACACTTATAGTATTCTTAAAACTTAAAGCTTATTACATCTTCTGAATGGGTAGATTACTAACAAATGACTGTGACCCGTAAATGTTAAATGTTTAATTTATCCAACAAGTATTTATCAAGAGCCTATAATGCCCTAAGGACAACGCAGACACTAGGGATGCAATGGTCAACAAAACAAAAGTGAAAAATCATTTGCCATGGTTGATGGAATGAAAAAAATCTAACATTTGAACACTTTGAAAACTGCTTTTATTTTCCCTTGGCCTACTAAGCAGACTACGTCTTCACACATCCATTTAGTGTGCTACCACAGCAATGGAAAACAGACTATTTTAAAACGTTTCAGTACTATGAAAGCAAAGCATGCTTTATAATCAATTGCTTTCCTCTAGACAAAAAGAGCAGAAGAGTAGTCACACATTCAGACTGTACTACATCTCTAAGTCTAATCTGTCCTGTAAGCATAAATTAATATTTAGATAGATTCTTAACTGAGCCATCAAAGGATACAAACTGAAATGAGAAGAAACAGCCTTCAATATGGCAATATTTTAGTTTTACTATTTCGCTGAAACCCCACAAGGAAGAATAGAGATGCAGAATTCAAATAGCCTAGCCTACATTTCATCTATCAGTAATTCAAGATTCCGCAATGAAACCTGGCAGGAGTATTTCTTGACCATGTTTTGTGTAATTATTAAGCAATCTTAAAGGCAGCAATTAAGTTACTGATGCACTATTTCAAACCCACAACACTATGAAATACCAAACATTTCCAAACATAGGAAAATTACTCAGCAAGAGAATACACATTAGTTGGGCACAGTAGCTCACGCTTGTAATCCCAGCACTTTGGGAGGCCGAGGCAGGCAGATCACCTAAGGTTAGGAGTTCGAGACCAGCCTGGCCAACACGGTGAAACCCCATCTCTACTAAAACTACAAAAATTAGCCGGCATGGTGGCGGGCGCCTGTGGGGGAAAAAACGAGAATCCGTTTCAAAAAATAAAAACAAAAAAAACCACAAATGAATACACATTCAAAAGCATCCACTATGAGAATGAAAGAACATACAGAATAATTACTAAGTGTTCATAAGAAACTAACACCATTCTACATAAAGAAAAACACTGATACGCCATTCAGCACTCTCAAGAGAGATGAAGAACCAGGGTGGGGATAACATGACCACAAAGCCTCATTTCCAGGACCTAAACCAGATGCAAAATAGATGTACCTATTAACATATACACCAGTATAAAGGACTATCAATTATGATAACCAGCCCACAAACCTGAAAATACCATGGTAAAATATCCAGCACCCTTCCCTGCAACCAACAGAGGCAGCTAGGAAACATCTGTGCCTCTCACTGAAACACTGCAGTGCTGAAACTGGCTACTGCTGTGTGAAATAATTATTATGCAGAAGAAGCCTCTGCAGTTCAAAGACTATATACAAACCTGAAGGCGGAAAGCAGTCTACAGAAAATTAGTTTCCAAGCAAGAAGATTTACTTATGACTTTTTTTTTTTTTATGTTATAGAGATTTTCTTTTCATGGAGCACTTCTGGTCCAATTTAACGCAAGGTTTGATTCATTACTATTTCTGTTGACATCTTTATCACCAAAGTCACCTTTTGTTTTAAAAGCCTTCAACGTGTTCAATATTTCAAAATAATGTTATAGTATTTTGCCTAATACAGCCAATGAACTTTATTTCTATTGGGGGGGAGAAATCTATATTCATGTAATTAACACATAAAACTTGAGTTTCAAGACTTTATTTCCCTTTAAATTGTTTTATTTCTAGGTGTATATAGTCTGATTATCTCATGAATCTTTTCACTTGTAGAACCCTTCAACTGTATTCCCAATCCCGAAAACAAGCAATGGGATAATTTTTTGCAATTGACAAATTATGTATTTAGTTATAAGTAATTAATTTGGAGCAATGTTTCGATTCCAGTACCAATCTAGAATGTTCTGATTCAGTGGGTTGTAGGCAACAACCTGCAAACCAGAAAAAAGCTTATACAAGTTATTCTAATATACAGAGTTAAACCACACTATTCTACTTTGAAGTTTTTAAATTATGTGCTTGCCCCAGAAACCTTTATTTCAGACTACATAAACAAGGTATGTGTAGTTGATACTGCTATTTCCAATTAAGGTAGACACATGGCATTTTAGGACTGACACGCTGGCAACCAGCTTTTACCAGCTTTTCTCTATGCCAGGCATGCCTCTATGGCTATTCACCTACAGAATACAACGTTCACTGAAATTAATGCCTTAATAGGATTTTAAAAATTTTAACCTGCTCTGAGAATACACAGAAAAGACAACTCCATAAGAGAATCCAAAAAGATATAGAGGAGGAAAGTAAGAAATGAGTTGCTTCAGGCTGAGGAAACCACTGAAGTTATTTTTACAGAGCATTATAAAACAGCGTTATAATGACCATTTAAGTGAGAAAAGGAAAGGTGTGCCAGGTACTGTTGCATGTCAAAGATAAATCATTTTTTTCTTATTCATTGTTACAGATTGCCACATTTCTAAAATTATGAATTTAGGGTGGGGCATGGTGGCTCACACCTATAATCTCAGCACTTCGGGAGGCCAAGGCGGGCAGATCACTTGAGGCCAAAAGTTTGAGACCAGCCAGGCCAACATGGCAAAACCCAGTCTCTACTAAAAATACAAAAATTAGCAGGGTGTGATAGCACACGCCTCAGGTGGCTGAGGCATGAGAATCGCTTGAACCCAGGAAGCCAAGGTTGCAGTGACCCAAGATCGCGCCACTGCACTCCAGCATGGGCAACACAGTGAGATTTTGTCTCAAAAAAAAAAAAATAAAATTAATATTAAAAAATAAAATAAAAGTATAATTTGAAACCAACAAACTTGATTCCTAAAATGAATAGTCTATGGGTAAGAATAGGGAAATGCCTTAGAATGTCATGGTACTTACTTTAAAAATGTGGTCTCTAAAATAAGATACAGAACTGAAATTGGTTACGTTTTGGTGGGGCTTGTAAGCCATGTTCCTGGTCAAGATGATGTGACTGAGGTTCTCCCAAAGCCCTCAAAACTCAGTTCTGATTCTCTTTGTAATACAAGGTTATTACAACTCTTTCCAGGAGGGAATCTACTGCATACCAATAACTTGCTAATAGCTAACAAATCGTAACGATCTTCACTCAAAAAAGAGGCTTCTTTTTTGAAGTTTACCAGCCGGTCTCTTCTAAAAATTTCTTTAACAAAAAAAAAAAAAGAAAAAAAAAGAAAAAGCAAGACAAAACACACTGTACACTGAAGACGTTCAAAATCTTAGTTCCAGCTCTTCTTTTTGGCTCCAGATTTCTATCTGTGTACATGAATATCTGATATCCCTCAGGTACCTCCAAATCAATTTACTCCCAAATGACTTATCTCCATTCAGAGCCTTTTCACCTCTTAAACCCAAAACCGGCTGCTACTTTATTTATCCCCTACTTTTTAACATAGTAAAGTGGTCTGAGCCCGTAAATGGGGAATCTCTTCCCACATCAAGTCAGTTAATAAATCTCTTTAAGATCTCTAGGATACATTCATTACCTTGCCCCCATCCATCCTATGAGCAACCATTTATCTTACAGCTCTTGCTCATCTTTCTTCCTGCAGCTGTATCCTACCTAGTCTTCCAACTCTTCATTTCTATCATACTTTATAAAAGTATAGGTATGCAACTGACTAGAAATTTTTAAAAACTGGTCCTAGTTTGCATCTAATCTATGCACACAAAATGATCAGAATAATGAGTCAACTTAATTTCCAAGGTATTTCTATCTAGTAAGCAATTTGCATTCATATTAGAGTGAGACTGAAATTTGCACTGTAGAATATCCTTTTAAAACATAACCTTTTTTTTTTGTTTTTTTGAGACAATCTCACTCTGTCGCCCAGGCTGGAGTGCAGTGGCGCAATCTCGGCTCACTGCAACCTCGACCTTCCCAGTTCAAGTGACTCATGTCTCCGCCTCCAGAGTAGCTGGGATTACCGACACACGTCAGCACGCTCGGCTAAATTTTATATGTAATGTATTTATTTATTAGATGAGGTTTCGCTCTTGTTGCCCAGGCTGAGGGCAATGGCTCGATCTCGGCTCACTTTAACCTCCGCCTCCCAAGTCAAGTGATTTCTCCTGCCTCAGCCTCCCAAGTAGCTGGGATTACAGACACCCGTCACCATGCTGGCTAATTTTTTATATTTTTAGTAGAGACGGGGTTTCATCATGTTGGCCAAGCAAGTCTCAAACCGCTGAACTCAGGCGATCCACCCGCCTCGGCCTCCCAAAGTGCTGGGATTACAGGCATGAGCCACTGCGCCCAGCCAAACAACCTTTTTTTTAAATGTGACAATACAGTGACTGCTACATAAAGCTGCCTTTGAAGACCAAATATCTGTAACGCCCTTAAGTTGTTATAAGGTAGCACCAGAAATCGCTTTTTAATTAGAAATGACTTCTGTAGTTAAAAACATACTAGAAGAGGCCGGGCGCGGTGGCTCACACCTGTAATCCCAGCTCTCAGGGAGGCAGAGGCGGGAGGATAGCTTGAGCTCAGGAGTTCGAGACCTGCCTGGGTAATATAGCAAGACCCTGTTCTCCACAAAAAGGGGAAAAAAAAAAAAAAAAGACAAAAATATACTAGAAGAGAGAAAACTGTAACACAGGGAACCTGGAATCACCTTAACTCCTCAGTTTCAAAGAGAAAGAACGGTGCTACTGCACATATATGAGCAGCCATGTACTTTTCAAACACGTATTTTGCAAGTATTGAAGTATTTCGGCCGCTTTTACTAATTCACACTTGAAGGCATGCTATAGAACTCAGTGCAGAAATAATATCAAACAGAAAAACAAAATTGGAGAGGCAGAGAGAAATAGAGAAAGCATTAAGTGGCCAGATAAATTAGGAGGTTGCCTCATATCAGAAACTATTATCTAGGAAATTGGTAAAGTACAAGCTGATGAGTAGTAGAAAGAGAAAAGAACAGGGAAAGGATGATTTTTTTCTACAAGTGAGAAAAAATAGAAAACAAAATAAACAGCAATGACCATCCTCTGCCAAAAGGAACAGTGGTGTTACACTCAGGTGAAACTGAGTTGTACTGTCAATGACTGAAACGAAAAGGAAGATTTAAATCAAAGAAAATAAACTGGCTTGCAGTTTCCTCAATCATAATCCAATCTACTGCTAACCATAAAAAGCCAAGCAAAATCTGACTATATGAATTTTATGTATAAAGAACCAACAGTCACACCGGAGGAAGAAATACAGTGTAACTAATACTAAAAAAGAATGTTCTTCTTTTCTTAAGACAACCAGAATAGTGTGCTAATATTTTTTGGTATCTGCCTGGTGGTTTATCCAAAAACAGTATGTATTAAGAATTGCTTCAGTGAAGCACTTTAAATGTTAAATATGGTAGCAACGAAAAATGATATTAATTTGTGGATTTGGCCCTAAACTTAGTGATGTTGCTGTTGCTGTTACTCCAGTAAGAAAACCATTAAATAAAAAGTACAGGCCAGGCGTGTTGGCTCACGCCTGTAATCCCAGCACTTTGGGGGGCCAATCAGCACTTTGGGAGGCCAAGGCCTGAGATCACCTGAGATCAGGAGTTCAAGACCAGCCTGACCAATACGATGAAACCCCGTCTCTACTAAAAATACAAAAATCAGCCGGCTGTGGTGGCATGCTCCTGTAATCCCAGCTACTCAGGAGGCTGAGAGAGGAGAATCACTTGAACCCAGGAGGCAGAGGTTGCAGTGAGCCGAGATCGTACCATTGCACTCCAGCCTGGGCAACAAGAGTAAACTCCGTCTCAAAAAAAAAAAAAAGTACCAAAAAAGTACCAAAAAATAACGATTAGGCCTCACCATTTTTACATCCCAACCAATTCCTATGAAGTCTATGAAGATTCTACAAATGCACCTTCCATGATAAGCCAACACTATGCAGATCCTTTCTTGAAGAATTTCTTTCCCTTCCTGGTCCCATGCTCTAAGCCAAATCTCAGGATAAACACCAAATCTTATGGTTTTATAACTACCACCAATTATTCCAAGCTGTTGGGGGTGGGGAGAGGATAGGACTTTTCTAATCCCCTAAGAAAACTGAGTCATATGAGTGAGATGCCTTCCTCCATTCTTTCTCTCAAATCAAACCACTCAAGATTAAAATTTTCAAAATGCCAGCTGAAAGAGGTGAGAGCTATTGAGCATCATAAAGGAAATAGGGCAGAGCAAGTACGGAGAAATAATAGCAACTTTCTTTTGTCTTTCAGAGATGGTGCAGGTGTGTGTGTCTCACGCTATGTTGCGTGTGTGTGTGTGTGTGTGTGTGTGTGTGTGTGTGTGTATGTCTCACTATGTTGCCCATAGACTACAGGCGCCCCACCACGCCCGGCTAAATTTTTTTTTTTTTTTCCCAGTAGAGACAGGGTTTCTCCATATTGGCCAGGCTGTTCACGAACTACTGACCTCAGGTGACCCACCCGCCTCGGCCTCTCAAAAGTGGTGGGATTACAGACGTGAGCCACTGCGCCCAGCCCACAATATTTTAATTATATGAAACAAATGATCTGTGCATTCTACATGAATAAAATAATAAAAGACAGGAGGCATTTCAGATTTCAAAAGTGGTTTTTAAAAGGAGGTACATATAGATGATCCTGTCTTCATGTATTCCTTCTGCCTAAATATCTTGGCATCAAAAAAATTACAATAAAATTCCTGAGTTTATACAGGGTAGAAGATCAAATGAGACACCTGGAAATGAAGTAGTTCCTAAAGAAGAGTATGGTACAAAGACAGTGGAACTGCTACTTCACTCAGAAGTTTCATGTCGAGTATAATAAGATGGGAAACATACTGAATGAATTGGTGAACTGAGCCATCTGGAAAAAACAACTGCAGTGTCTGTATAGAAAAAAATTCTGTTAAGTGATGATGAATAAAACCAGCTTTTTTTCTTTTCTTCAAATTTTCCAGCCTGTTCTATAAGTAGGCATTTTCTCATTTTATAGCCTCTTCCATTTTATTTATCTACTCATTTAACAAACACCAACACCCGGTAAAATGGCAAGCTAACACACAAGTCTCATTTGAGTTCAACCCATTTCCTTTGAAACATTTACTGTTTTCATAATTCTCATCTTCCCATCCCGTTCACATTAACTCCTTCAATCAGCACTTACCATATCCAAATACCAAATTATAAAAGGGGACTTATATTGGCATCTCAGCCAATGATCTATAGGTTTCCATAAAAAAGGCACCCTCTTTAGTTACCTACCTTTAAAATCCCAAAAGAGTTCTAAGTTGACATATTTTAGGAATATTTAAATATGTAAACATTACGGAAATTTCCTATATAAGCTTCATTAAATAGATGTATAGGCATTAACTGACTGAAGAATAAGGGTGTCATTGTATCTTACTCTTCACATGGAGGAAATAATTTTAATAGTCTGCCAGGATGTGAAAATTAGGGCCATTATATAAAACTATTTGTCAACAGTAATATCCTTTTGTTGAAGTTATGGTAGCACACTGCTTCAAATATATACTGAAAATAAGTAACTGTCAATAATATCATTAAAGGATAATGAAATAAAAATCCTGAATTAGGCTGGGCATGGTGGCTTGCACCTGTAATCCCAGCACTTTGGGAGGCTGAGACGGGTGGATCACCTGAGGTCAGAGGTTCGAGACCAGCCTGACCAGTATGATGAAATCCCGTCTCTATTAAAAATATAAAAATTAGCTGGGCATGGTGGTGCATGCCGGTAGTCCCAGCTACTCGGGAGGCTGAGACTGGAGAATTGCTTGAATCTGGGAGGCGGAGGTTGCAGTGAGCCGAGATCACACCACAGTACTCCAGCCTGGGCAACAGAGTGAGACTCCGTCTCAAAAACAAAACAAAAACAAAAACAAAACAAACCCGGAATTAACTGTATGGCATTAACTAGGCAACCAAACCCACCTTGGGGGGATATTAGCTGAAGCAGAGAAGAAAAACAAAGTACCTGTCACCCTGAAATGGACTCTAGTTCAGATAATATTAAACTAGTTCACAAATTAAGAATTGGTATCTCTACTGCTCACTAAACACATAAAATCTTTATTGGTCAATTTAATGTAAAAATAACGCCATATGAGTATAAAGTTTGCTGAGCATTAGCTTCGCATTTCTGAGGATGGGCAGAGAGACAAAAATACAAGGATTAAGTTCTAAGAGAGGAAAATTTATTTCTCCAACAGTATCTCTGCTGGCCCCAAATTATGGTTGTTTTACATGATAGATAACTAAGACTAAAGAAGGGCTGAAACAATTCATTTGTAAGATATAAATTCTAGAAGATAACATCAGAAAAACTCTTCTAGACATTTGGCAAAGAGTTCATGACCAAGAATCCAAAAGCAAATGCAACAAAAACAAAGGTAAGTAGATGGGACCTAATTAAACTAAAGAGCTTCTACACAAAAAAGAAATAATCAGCAGAGTAATCAGATAACCAATAGAGTGGGAGAAAATGTTCGCAAACTAGGCATCCGACAAAGGACTAATATCCAGAATCTACAAGGAACTCAAACAAATAAGAAAAAAAAAAAAATCCCATCAAAAAGTGAGCAAAGGACATGAATTGAGAATTCTCAAAAGAAGATATACAAATGGCCAACAAACATAGGAAAAAATGCTCAACAGCCCTAATGATCAGGGAAATGCAAATCAAAACCACAATGCGATACCACCTTACTCCTGCAAGAATGGCCATGATTTAAAAATCAAAAAATAACAGATGTTGGCGTGGATGTGGTGAAAAGGGAACACTTTTACACTGCTGGTGGGAATGTAAACTAGTACAACCACAATGGAAAACAGTGTGGCGGTTCTTTAAAGAACTAAAAGCAGAACTACCATTTGACCCAGCAATCCCACTACTGGATATCTATCCAGAGGAAAAGAAGTCATTATATAAAGAAGACACTTGCACACACGTTTATAGCAGCACAATTTGCAATTGCAAAAATATGGAACCAGCCTAAATACCCATCAACCACTGAGGGGATAAAGAAAATGTGGCATATACACCATGGAATACTACTCAGCCAAAAAGGAAGGAAATAATGGCATTCGCAGCAATCTGGATGAAGCTGGAGACCATTATTCTAAGTGAAGTAACTCAGGAATGGAAAACCAAACATCACATGTTCTCACTTAGAAGTGGGAGCTAAACTATGACAATGCAAAGGTGTGGAATGAGATAATGGACTTTGGGGACTCAGGGGGAAGAGGGGCAAGAGGGTGAGGGATAAAAGACTGCACATTGGGTACAGTACACACTGCTCAGGTGATGGGTGCACCAAAGTCACAGAAATCACCACTAAAGAACTTTACCATGCAACCAAACACCACCTGTTCCCCCAAAACTAGTGATATGAAAATAAAAACACACACACACATATATTCATCTTTCTATCAATCATGTGGGTGACTATAATTATTCTAGTTCTTCAAACACAGAGAAAATCAAGAGTCAGAAATCTTACCCAAGGTCACAAAGATATGTGGCAGGGTCAAAGTTTTGAAAACCAAGTTTGTTTGCTCTGAGAGCTGTTTACACAGCACCAACACAGAATTTCAGAGACACATTTTGTGAGAAAGTTATCACCAGTGACAGAAACAAAACAGGAGGCCCTACAATTTATTTCATGTGTGGGTGAAAAAAAAGGAATCTATTATGAAAATACGCTGTATTTAAATAGTTTACCATTCAAAAAGTATTATACATACTTGGGCAGAGGGAAAGGAAATGGGGTAGAGAAGATCTGATCTGTAACGGACAGATTGTTCACACCACTCCCCATACCAAAATATCCTTTTTACCCAACCTATCCCTCCATTGGATAACAACTACTTACAGATTTGAACACTGCTCAAAGACTGGGCATAACTGGTCTAAGAGCAACCACATCTCCTTTGATAAGAAATCAATTAGGAATGGCCATGTGGCCTATTTCTGGGCAATAAGATGCAAGGTGAAGTATTTTTGAAGAGATCAATAGGCAACCAGGATCTTTCTCCTACATGAAATGATCATCATTGTTTACTATGCACTTACATGCCAGCATTATACTAAGCACCTAAGCCACTGCTCTATAACATCTTTTTATATGAGATATGAAAACGGATGCATTTCACTTTGATTGCACCTGGCAACCATCTTATATGAAAGAGAGCAACCAGCCTTTAGAAAAAGCCAATACAAAACTGAGAAGAAAATGAATCCCTGATGAAACCTTGGTATCGGTTGAATCAACCAATCCTGAAGGCTAGACTTCACATACGAGCATATTTTTAATTATTTTAACAAATTTGAGTTGGAGTTCCTGAGGTTACAGCCTAAAAAGCATCTATAGCAACACATTGTGCTAAAAAACAGCTTAATGTTGTGAAAAAATCATCAGAGGTTCCACATTTATCCAGATGAAGGTGAAGTATTAGAAAAATGAAAAACCACCTAAAGGGGGATATCATTCCTTCTATTCCTACCTTCACTTATTCTGAATGCTAAGCACTTTAGTAATAAACTAAAATACCTCTTCCTCTTTGACTAAAAATGTTCATGCCCAAATTCTTCTTAAAATAGATAAGGAATACTAGAGAGAGGGCTGAAAAAGTCAACGTCAGGATGAGATAAAAATCAAACGAAACCTTCACACTCTAGGGATGAGAAATATCATGGACTCGTTAAGGTAAAAGTCCCCCCAAAAGAAGGCTGCCCCCACTTAAGGCAATTTTGCTAAAAACACCATGACTTGACTTTTTAGACTTTCTACCTGGACAAATAAAAGTGGTATGCAGGAATGTTCCCACCAAGCGTAAGTAGAACACTTTCAATCAGCCATGAAACACTGTTTCCTTTGATTAAAGGAGATTTTAAATATCGCCACCTTCATTTAAATGGAATTTTGCATCTTTAAAATTACTTAAGGTATCACTGTACTGATACATGGATAGTCACACTCCATAATTTGGGACACATCTGATTGCTTTTCCCTTCAAATGTATTTCCTAAGCAACATTTACCAAACTGCTACCAAAAACACTTCTGCAACATAATAAGCATGTTGTAACAATATTGTGAAATACTTAAGTGTTTATTCTGTACTATAAGACATTTTAAGAGTCTTTGATAGCTAATAGAAACTGCAAAAAAATGTGAGACAGCTTTATAAACTTATTTTCCAGTTCATATCCACTGATGTCCAACAGTATGGTGTCAAAAATGCTACTACTCTAAGCTTGAGGAAAAGTGGTAACTTCCAGGCATCCCTCTTTCTCCATACTACTTGCACTTACCCTGGAACCTATTCCTAGACTGCACTTACCTTCAACCACTGTGTGATCTAAATTCTTCACAATCTACTGTTTTTAGTGTTTTTGGTTGTATCTCCCTCTCTCTTTCACATCACCAGCATTGTCTTTTAACTCATGTAAGGTAAAAACAGTACTTGCATAGTTTTCTACTTTAAAAATCTAGAACAATTAGACACGCTTGAGTACAGTTTTTTTTATATTTAACCTTCAGTAGTTCCTGATTAGTAAGCTGAAATTACAATCTACTTGAATGTCATTCTTTATCTCCCCAACCACCCCTCCATTAGAATCAAGATAGTCTGCAATGGAGATTCAGAATACAACCACCATTATAAACAATAATCATAAATTCACAAAAACTTAAACTTTTTCCTAGAACTGCTACTCCTTTCAAAACGTAATTCCTCTGTTGGGCAGGAAAGCACTATTTTCAGAAAAAGCCCAGCAACACCTAAATTGATGGTTCAGATAGCACAAAAAACTCAGTGAAAAATGAAAAACTGGAGAAATATCAAATTTCCATGGATAGGAAGTTAATCAACAACATATCATCTTTTCCCAACAATGTTTATGCTCACAAACCAACAGTCCAAACGCCTTACAGAGAACATTCTTTTTTCTAATTTAAATATAAGATGTGCTTCTGCTGATAGAAGCACTGAGACCCATGGAAACAGATAGTCAATGATTGGGTCACAGATAAACATCCATTCAGAACCATTCAGCTGGTTCTGAACTCTACAGTGGCAAATCATTTCTAGAGGAGTTATTTACATATCCAAACAGATTGAAACCTTCACCCTTTTCTGATTACAGATCTTAGTTAAAACTATTTTTTTAAAAGTATAATTGTATAATGTTACCATGGAAGTCTTAGCATAACTACTTTGTACCTTGAAACTTTACTTCACAGTTGATAAACAGTTCTGTCACCTGAATTTTCAAATTTTCTTTTAAAGTGCCAATATAAATTCCAACATTTCTCAATGCTCTGATATTTAAGAACAACAAAAACAAAAAAACCCCACAAAATTAAACATTGTATCTTGAAAAAACCCAACAACCTACCTTTAAACTAGACTCATAGTCTGTGTTCACTTTGAACATAAGCCCAAGTCGTAAATGAATTTCCTTGGCTCGACAAAAGCTGGGATCAACATAAAGCACCTCCTGAAATGCTTTAATTGCCCTGAAAGAATATAGACATAAGATATCTTAACTTTTTAACACGTGCATGAATTCTTGCTTGGTAGTACATTGAAACTTCTGTTTTATGCAATATTGTTTTAAAGGACATGTCGGTTTTATAAAAATGATGTTAACAAATACTAAAAAAGTAAAACTGAAAAGGGGCATATGGATCTTTTTATAATTAAATGTATATAATCTAATTTGATATAAAGGGGAAGGAAGATCAGTTGAATTTACTCCAAATTATTCAAACAGACAGTATTTCATGGTTTAATCAAATTATCAGTATAAATAACTGATTTCACTGTTTCTGAAATTTCCTAGGGGAAGACAGGGTGGGGCAGACAGGAAAGTTTTTAAGGATATGGATTAATCTTGTTTCTAGTCTACTCTGTAAAAATAAGTCTTCTTTCTAAAATTTTACATTTTTGTCTTTCATATTTAGGCATACAAACCACCTGTACCTTATCTTTTATACTATGTGAGGTTAAGAGACAGTCTTCATATTTTCCAAACTGATATCCAATAGTACCTGCACCATTTGTAGAAATGACCATCCTTACTCCAAAACTCTATGTTGCTACTTTGTCCTAAATCAAATATCCATATTTGTGTAGGTCTACTTCTCTATTCCATTCCACTTTTCTTTATCTATCAGTTTCATCTTTGCCCCAAATTCACAGTGTATCTTTTATAAAAGGTTTTGATTACTAATAGAACAAGTTCAGGGATTGGGGAAAGAAACACTTTTCACTGAATACGTTTTTATATTGTTTAATTTGACCATGTGAATGTATTATCAACTCAAAAATAAATATTAAAATAATGACAAAGAAAAATGTCTACTTTGAATTTTGAACGTTATATCAGATATAACAGTATATTCAGTATCATTTTAGGTTCTTCTACATGATTTAAAGCTTCTTCCAAGCACAAGCTAATAAATTCTTTGCAAAACTTTTAATCAATAATCTCTAGCCCTACAGACCTTAAAGTGGCTATTTAGAATCTTAGATGCTTGCAAAACAAAAACAATCTTTTGTATAAAATAGATCAAAACATCATAGCCACAAAATAGAGCAAAATAATACTTCATGTCTTTAGTAACTTTACTTTGATGGATTCATACATTATTTACTTCCCAAAAAATATGTGAATGGTTATGTACATGTTTACTATAAAATTAACAGTCCTAAAAGGTTGTGTTTATTGCAGATGGCAGTGAGGGGTGGAACACGGGTCTGGCATCAGACACCTTTACCCTGATTATGACAGTACTTAACTTTCTTCTGAAGGGGAGCTGGGTATCCATCTGTTAAGTGGATTTTTTTTAAGTAGGTGGGGTATGTGTGTGTTTTATTATCTGATGTATATAGGCTTTGAGGCGGAGAGGAGAGTTAAAGGACTGACAGGCAAAAACTGGTGAATCACCATTCTCATTTAAAGGCAGCTTCCTACTTATCTCAATCAATGTACACTTAGGGGTTGGGGCAAGTCACATGTTTGGAAAAGGCATCAAAAGGGTTAGGACGAGAACAACTGCAGCAATAAATGGTGCCAATTAAAACATATGGTGTGACTGGGAAAGGGCTTTTAGAAGCTTCTGGGGTGACAGCAGTATTTTATTTCTTGACCCAGGTGGTGATTACATGAATGTTTATTTTATAACAACATGTTAAGATATACACTGATGATTTATGCATTTTTCCATAGGTATGTTGTATTTTATAATAATAAAATTATGGATAATGTTTCTTAACCTTACCTTATGATATGACCAGAAAACTCTCTAATGGAATGGGTCAGAACTAAACAATGTCCACACATGCCAATAAACAACCCAGGCAGGCCTGAGTCAAAGATATGAAAGAAAAAGAATGCAAGTGGAAAAGAAGAAAGAAATAATAAAGAATTCAGGAGAGGAAAAAGGTATAACAAAGGGTATGTGAGCAAGAGAAGGAGAAGGAACACAGTACAAAAACAGCCCCTCAGGTGCAATATTTCCTACTCTCAGTTTCTATTTCTAGCCTTTTCCCTAAACATAGTATTTGTGGATGTGTCTTACTCCATCGGTGCCTTTAGCACAGACATCTTTTCCACTTAGTTCACAATGTCACACAGGTGCAAAGAAACATGAGTTTAACATGTTCTCTATGTCTGCTAACAAACTGGGGTTAAAAAAAACACACACTATTAATCTATAAGCAAAAACACATGTTCCAAATAACAGTCGTCTGGGTCTACGTTTACTCTTTAGGAACTATTAAGTGCCCAGGACAAGGTGCAACCTATAAATATAAAATCAAAGTTCTCCTTGTTGACCTTTCAAAGTTTATCTCTAATCGAAAACCTTATAGACCCAATCTTCTGCTTCTGTATCTCATTACTAGATTACTGAACTAGTCTCCTTAAGGACTTCCCTTGCTCTGCTCTGGCTTGTACATATTCCCTCAAACATGTGGCTCCTGCGATTGCCTAACAATTATGATACTATAAATAAAATCTCCATGTTGCACTCAAGATGTGTGAACAGTACCTATTCAACTCCATTTCCTCTTATTGCCCTATTATTGCTCCTCCTTAGATATGAACTGGCTTATCTCAGCAATTCTTAAATACTGGTTCTCTTGACTTCACTGCTTTTCCTTACTAATTCTCCTGATCTATAATATTTTGATTCTTCTGCTCCCCTCTAAACCCACTGTTATCGTCAAGACACACTACCCAAACCAGTCAACAACGATTTTTGCTTAGGGTAAAGCAGCAGTTAGGTCCACTTTACAATCAAATCATTTCATTCACTACCTATCAGTGTGCTGTCTCCAGTTTTTCCAAGTGTATTCCTTGAGGCCTGTATTTCTCTTCTATGTTTAATATCCTCAAATAATACAGCAAAGGGTTCAAATGTAATAGATGTTTACTGGTACCATCACGTTTACAGTTAATTGATAGGACTTCTTTACTGATCAGTTCTTCTCATCTAATACAAAACACATTATTCGAACATGTAAATTCATTTCCTTTTCTACACTTTTACCCATGCACCTCTCCTCTGTGCATCTTCAGGTTTCTCCATCCCAAGAAAACCAAGTAAGTAAATAAATAAGAAATAAAAACACTGGGGGAGGGGGAGAAGGAAGTCGAAGGGAAGGTGGATTTGGAGTTAAGAGTTTAGAGTTAGAGTTGAGGGAGTGGGGGAGTAGAGAAAATAAGTAACACTCAGATTACATTCTAATTTTGGTCATCAGCTTACCGCATTCATATTTCACCAAAATGCAGGTGGCCAGAACATGATCTCTATGGCACAAACTAGACTAAATCATCAACACATTCAATTTATGCTAACCTCAGAATTCTGACAGAGAATTTTAGAACATAAGAAATAGCTACCAGAAACCATAAATACTTTTATGATACAATCCCTGGAAAGGTTTATAGTTTTCAAATCCTTAAAGCATATTCTCTAATGAAACAAAAGAAATGCACATTGCTCTGCATGGTATCATTGGTATTTTTCTTAAAATCTGAAAAATACAGTTTTATATCATCAAAATAATTTCTATAGATTTTCAGTTTCAAGGTCTTTTTCATTTAATGTTTGCCACTGTCAACCATTTTAAAAAGAAAATGATATAAAGCTAAAACCTCAATAACACTACTTACAAAAAACATACACATGTGCTGAATATATTACACAATGGTCATTTTTAATAAGATTTCTACAAAGTCATTTTTTAAAGCCTCCTCTAAAACTACAGTAAAAATAATAGTATTAATATTCTTAGCACAGTTCCAGTACATTTGGAAAGACACATAATAAAACTTTAAGTTGGCTGGGCGTAGTGGCTCACACCCGTAATCCCAGCACTTTGGGAAGCAAAGGTGGGTGGATCGCAAGGTCAAGAAATCAAGACCATCCTGGCCAACATGGTAAAACCCCATCTCTACTAAAAATACAAACATTAGCTGGGTGTGGTGGTGCGTGCCTGTAGTCCCAGCTACTCGGGAGGTTGAGGCGGAAGAATAGCTTGAACCCAGGAGGCAGAGGTTGCAGTGAGCTGTGACTGCACCACTGAACTCCAGCCTGGTGATAGAGTGAGATTCCGTCTCTAATTAATTAATTAATTAATTAAAACTTTAAGTTCTCTGAGGCTAAAAAGCTGAACCGGAGATTTCTCTCAGAGATGTATGAAGGGATAAATCAACTAAAACCACAAATTTTCATACTAACGAAAGAATATTTTAGCTCTAATTTAGTTATAACACATACATACACAACACAGATATACATATATATTAGGAAATTTAGAAGTTGTCTCTAAATAATTAGAAACATTTGATGAAGCAAGAGACAGGTAAGATTTTAAAAGGTTGAGATGGAAGAAGGCAAAAGTCACACAGGTAAAAAAAAAAAAAAAAAAAGCTTCAGATGTTTTCAGGGAAACGTTAATACAGTGTGACTGGCACAAAGAATATATTAATATTTAGGGGACCAGTAGGCTAGAAGGATTATTTGAGGTTCAATCAGAAATGACCTTAAATGTGAGGCTAAATTAGAAATATCATACCCTGGATTATTCACACTGACACAGTTGCTAATATATCACCTGTCCTGGTTCTTTTCCCCTCTCTAGCCACTCTTCATCACTTCAGGAGTGGGATTATTTTCTTTCCCCTACCCTATTGCAAGATTTATGTTTTTATCCACAATTTCCCAGAAGCCTAATTAATCAAAGCCCTTCCAAAATTTATCTGGCAATCTATGTATCACTGTTTAAGTGTAACTTTATCAGAACTGTCTTAAATCTGCTACTTATTTTCCAAAATGGAAGTATATATAATAAACTCAAAACATGTTAACATCAACTGCTTAATTTCAATGGAAATATAACAGCATGTTTGTATCATGATAGCTCAAAAATACAATTAGATGTTTGCCAGGCTCCATGCTAGACAAGCCTCAGAATCAATGGTATCACCATGCATTAGGTCTATGTTGCATTATTCTTTCATTCCATCAAAAAGCTGTAAGAACATCATTAAAGCCACTATTCTTTTTCTTTCCTGAACCCAAAGCAGTGGCTATACAGGAGAGCAGAAATTCCTACACCCCTAAGAACACTTGTGACTAGTACAGTGCTATGAAAATGAATCCTACAGAAACTTTACACCAGGCTCCGTGGCTCACACCTATAATCCCAGCACTTTGGGAGGCCAAGGCAGGAGGATTGCTTGAGCCCAGGGGTTCGAGACCAGTCTGGGCAACACAATGAGACCTCATCTCTACAAAAAATACAAAAAAATTAGCCAGGCATAGTGGCTCAAGCCTGTAGTCCAAGCTACTCAGGAGGCTGAGGATCTAGAAGGATCACTAGAGCCCCGGGAGGTTGAGACTTCAGTGGGCCGTGATTGTGCCACTACACTCCAGCCTGGGTAACAGACTGAGACTCTCAGAAAAAAAGGGAAAGAAAAGAAAGAAAAGGGAAAAGAAGAGAAGAGAAAGGAAAAAAGAAAACTTTAGTAATTTGTTAATATTTCTGTCTTTCTGAATTCATTTCTACCTCATTCTCCTAATCCTTTTTGATGTCAAAGTAATAATTATCACATTTCCTTATTAAGCCTATCAATTATATTTGGGGGCTTAATTTCCAAAATCCTATGCCTCTAGCACAGTATCTCTTACATTTGCTGCCATAAGACCATTCTGATATTGATCAACAGGAAGAAGGAAAAAGGGTACAGGACAGAGATAGTTAATAAAGATTCTTAGGAAGATATATTGAGAGAGATGGCTATAAGCTGTATTAGGAAGAATGGTTTCTATTGTACTGACTTTATTTTTTCCCCCAACTATCTGTTTTTAGTCTAACTTTTCCTTGCTTTGTATTTCACTTACCCTCACCCTAGGATATAGGTTTCCTTCCAAAGGCAAGAAGCTCAGTTCAAGGTATCCCCGAGCAATTAGCCACCTTAATGAATAAGAACAAGTGAACGCAGGGGCTTGCATGCACGCACATGTAAAGGAATGGCTTTTTAGAGACTGGTTTCTAGCACTCTGCTGCATATATTTTACACTCTGCTTCTATGTCTTCCTTTATCCTTCTCGATATCTTTTAAGTTTGGTCCCAGATTACTGAGTAAAAGTAGCTGTTACCGTAAATCCAGTGAGGATGGAACAGCTGCATGGGCTCCTCTGTCTAAGAAGAGGCTGCAACTGATACTGGAAAAACTGACCAAATAATTATACTATCTAGAGCCTAACCAATAAAATCAACTCTGAAAGAAAAAATAGGTAGCATAACATGACAATAGGTTAACGATAACACTATAGTTAATAAAATTGCTCTCAATAATATTTTAAGTCACCAACTGAGACACACGTTGGTCACACACACTATCATAAAATGCTTAACCTCATCAAATGCCAACAGACACAATTAGCAAATATCACATTTTACTTAAATTATAAATGTACCAGAGATACAACACTCTGAAACATCATAGGCAGATTCTTCATACTGACAATACAAAACAAAAACCCATACTCATCCCTAGAAACATTTCTCAATAAATCCCAAAGAACCTGATATGTGACAAAAAATTCCTGATCCCAGTAATCAGCAAGTATCTACAAATAAAACATAAACATAGTTTTAACCTAAATAAGCTCCAATTAAGGCTGTACTCTAAAACTATCACCAAGCACCTACTCCATACTTTCTAATTTTATAGCTGTTAAAGAAGTAGCAAGTTAAAGCAAAAATGTGAGGCACAATTTGTGAAAGAACATTTGATTAGCAAGAGAAAAACACAGCCAGAGTGAATTCATAAGATAGGGTGTGAGATGTATCATTTTAGGAAGCAGCTATAAGAATTGAAACTCAAGACATGAGAAAATGACGGTAACCAGGACAGGATCAACAGAGCAGGGGGCATTTATTAATACAGACATTGCATTGTCCTTGTATCATTCGGTTTCATTTCCTAGGTCAACTGAAAAATATAGAAATCATATGTAGATAAGGAATCACAACTACAAGCTTGCTAACTTAACATGGCCATATGCTTATTAAAGCAATCAACATTTGTACTATTGACAGGTTCACCACACTACTAATTTTATGTTCTTAACCCCAGTACATAGAAAGGCTTACAAATTGCCACAGGTATGCAAAAACTGGCTGGTATGAGGTAGAACTGAAGAGTTCCTCACCTCAGGCTTCACCTAAATTATTTCTAGTTGGCCATAAAGATTATATCAATGTGCTCAAGTGAACAATGACAAATACTGATTAAATAATAACCGCCTATCAATCTTAAAACCTGGGGACAGAGTACAATAAAATATTTGATTGGAGAATATGGGCATAAACTTGCTTCTGCCACTCAACAGTTACGTACTACTGACTGACTGACACACACACCCCTGCTTTCTCCATCTACAAAATTAAAGGGGAAAAACTAAATTATCTCTAAGACCACTTCTAATTCTAAAAGTTTAGAATTCTGAATTCTATAAGTAGGCTATTAAAGAAACGGAAAGATTTTACGTCTTAATCTATTTTTGGTTTTAAATACAATACACTGAACATGAAGTTAGGAGGCTTTATTTAGGATAGTTTAAGAGAGAATAAAATTACAAAGTTTCTTCATAAAAATCAATTATACCTTTGTAAGATTTACAAAGAAAACCAGTGATCTAAATCATTATAATACACTATATACACACAGGTATTCTCTAACAAAGCAGTGCTTCCACACATGATCAAAAGTCAACAAGACCAAAAGCTAAGAGGGAAGAAAAAAGATACTAGGAAAAACCATCCATGTATAAAGTCTCCTCTTTAGGGAAACCATATAAAATCATTGTCAATGCATATGTAAACATTCTGTAATAAGTATTCAGGGTGCCCAACAGATATATGACAGAGTTGTAACATTTTGCCAAACACTCAATCACCTTCCTTTGGACTCCCACAGAATTCACCCGGGAGCTTAAAATTCTGGAGCACAGAAGGGACTCTGAAAAGGTCAGATACGCTAACAATAAAAAATGCCGCCAGGTGTGGTGGTTCACACCTGTAAATCCTAGCATTTTGGGAGGCTGAGGTGGGCAGATCACTTGAGGTCAGGAGTTCGACACCAGCCTGGCCAACATGGTAAAATTCCGTCTCTACTAAAAATATAAAAACATTAGCCAGGCATGGTGGCGGGCACCTGTAATCCCAGCCACTTGGGAGGCTGAGGCAGGAGAATCGCTTGAACCCGGGAGGTAGAGGTTGCAGTGAGCCAAGATTGTGCCACTACACTCCAGTGACAGAGCAAGACTCTGACCCTCTCCCCACCGAAAAAAAAAAAAAAAAAACTACATTGGGTTTACATTTCATAAAATGTGCTGTATCTCATTTGATCATCAAAACTCTATAGGAAAGCCATGTGACTACTATGTAGTTTTGTTTTTTAAACAAATGAGGAGGCCGGGCATGGTGGCTCATGCCTGTAAATCTCAGCACTTTGGGAGGCAGAGGTGGGAGCATGCCCTCAGGCCAAGGAGTTCAAGATCAGACTGGGCAACACAGGCGGAGGCCCCATCTCTACAAATAAAAACAAATTCGCTGGGCATGGTGGCATGTGCCTGTGGTCCCAGCTACTTGGGAGGCTAAGGTGGAAGGACCGCTTGAATACAGTAGATTGAGACTGCAGTGAGCAGCAATCGCACCACTGTACTCCAGCCTGGGCAACAGAGTGAGACCCTGTCTCAAAAAATAAATAAAATAAAAAATAAAAAATAAATAAACTAATGAGGAAACAGACCTAGAGAAGTTATTTAACTCTAGATCAAACTAAGTGGCAATGCTGTGACCAACAATACCAATCTTTCAGCTAAAACTATATATTTTCCCCCCCATTACCGCATACTATTGTCTGGTAAACAGAAAAACAACAATGGGGCAAAGGCCATAATATAACAGGGTACTACACTTTACAGTTTAGAAAATTTTACATATTGTTACTATTACATTTAATCTCCAACTCTGAAGTGGTACTATTCTAGAGAACTAAGAATTTATGAGTTGGTGCCTAGTTACTGGATATTGGAAAGTGCTATCTGGTATGTGGCAGGGAGAAGCGGTCAATCTCATCTAGAAATCTGAAAACTAGCCATCATAGACCATTTACCCACATATCTTGACTTCTGAGATCATAGTGATTTGCCAGTTCAAATAACTTGGGGAACACCAGTCCATAATGAATGACTGAGAAATTCCAAAAAGCTTTCTAATCTAAGCCTTCTTCAACAGAATCTTATACTAGATTCTTTCAGGAAAACATACAACTCTAAAAATCTAAGGTGAGTCAATACCCTTCAAGGAACAATCTAATCATTTCAAGAGATTACTGAAAAGTGTAGGTTTAATGACAGCAAATTTTGTATTTATTACACACACACACACAAAAATCAAGCACAAACAAAACAAGCCATTTACTGAAAACAACTGAATTACTGGCTTTATGTCAACTTACCACTGAAATGCATTATAATGGAAGTAGACCAAACCAAGACCATATAAAAAGGCAGCATTCTGTAAAGGAAGGGAAAAAGATTTTTAGGAAAAATACTTGATTCTAACATATATGATGTTATTACTGTAAAATATGGTATCCAAGATGTTTTAAGTCCTAAAACTCTATCATGCATTACAATATATTTTTAAAATATCAAAATAACAGTGATCAGATGGTACAAATTCCAATCAACTTAGAGAGGTATTCCAGCCCTGAAATAAGAATATTTACTAGCAGAAATTATATGGTCAAATCTAAAATTAAAAATCTATTCTTCAGGAATATGAAAATGCTCAGCTTATGTTATCCTATTCTCTCTTGCTTGTATCTACATTCTTTCTCTGGTTCTTTCTGCTTCTTGAACTGGATTTAATTTTATATTTAGTACTGCCAGGAAGGTAGCTATAATTCAAAGTAAATGCACAATATAAACCTAAAACAAATTTTAGTATTTAAGAAAAATAGTATCATGCCAATCATCACCTAGGCATTAACATCTTGTGCTTTAAATACCATTGACTCCTTTTGCAGTATGAAACAGACATGCGTCAACACTTATCCTGACTAACTTTGACCTCCGAACTCCAAATAGGAACCGGCTATTTATATACTTTATATTTATATAACTCCCTGTTTTTTTCTCTTTCTCTCTCTCTTTTTTTTTTAAAGAGAAAAGGTCTCGCTCTGTCACACCAACGCGATCACAGCTCACTGTAGCCTCAACCTTCTGAGCTCAAGCAATCCTCCCACCTCAGCCTCCCAAGTAGCTGGGACTAAAGGAAATGTGACACCATGCCCAGCTCCTACTCATTTTCAATAACAGCAAATGTTTGAGTACCTAGTATATGTTTTATCAATAACCAAGCAAATCTATTTTAGTAAACCTTCCCTATTAAAAAAGAAGGTAAAGCTTTCATACTGATCTGTGTGAACAAATTTCATCTTCTAAATTCTTGACTCAGATCAGGGGACCTCCCTTGGGAGATCAATCCCCTGTCCTCCTGCTCTTTACTCCGTGAGAAAGATCCACCTATGACCTCTAGTCCTCAGACCAATCAGCCCAAGGAACATCTCACCAATTTTAAATCGGGTAAGTGGCCCCTTTTTTACTGTCTTCTCCAACCTCTCTCACTATCCCTCAACCTCTTTCTCCTTTCAATCTTGGCACCACCCTTCAATCTCTCCCTTCTCTTAATTTCAATTCCTTTCATTTTCTGGTAGACAAAGGAGACACGTTTTGTCCGTGGACCCAAAACGCCAGCACCGGTCACAGACTGGGGAAGGTAGCCTTGCCTTGGTGTTTAATCATTGCAGGGACACCTCTCTGATTACTCACCCACGTTTCAGAGGTGTCTGACCACGCTGCAGGGACGCCTGCCTTGGTCCTTCACCCTTAGGGGCAAGCCCCACTTTTCTGGGGGAGGGGCAAGCACCCCGACCCCCTTCTCTCCCTCTCTCTACCCCTTCTCTGCTTTTCTGGGGGGAGGGGCAAGCACCCTGACCCCTTCTCTCCCTGTCTCTACCCCTTCTCTGCTTTTCTGGGGAAGGGGCAAGCACCCCGACTCCTTCTCTCCTTGTTTCTACCCCTTCTCTGCTTTTCTAGGGGAGGAGCAAGAACCCTGACGTCTTATTTTTGCACCCCGACCTCTTATTTTTGCACCCCAATCCCTTATTTCCATGCCCCGACCCCTTTCCCGCTTTTCTGGAGGGCAAGAACCCGCGAACTCCTTCTCTCTGTGTCTCTACTCTCTCTTTTCTCTGGGCTTGCCTCCTTCACTATGGGCAACCTTCCACCCTCCATTCCTCCTTCTTCTCCCTTACCCTGTGTTCTCAAGAACTTAAAACCTCTTCAACTCACACCTGACCTAAAACCTAAATGCCTTATTTTCTTCTACAATGCCACTTAACCCCAATACAAATTCGACAGTAGTTCCAAATAGCCAGAAAACGGCACTTTCGATTTTTCCATCCTACAAGATCTAAATAATTCTTGTCGTAAAATAGGCAAACGGTCTGAGATGCCTGACGTCCAGGCATTCTTTTACACATTGGTCCCTCCCTAGTCTCTGTTCCCAATGCAACTCATCCCAAATCTTCCTTCTTTCCTCCCGTATGTCCCCCTCAGTCCCAACCCCAAGCGTCACTGAGTCTTTCTAATCTTCCTTTCTACAGACCCATCTGACCTCTCTTCTCTTCGCCAGGCCAAGCTAGGTCCCAATTTTTCCTCAGACTCCGCTCCCCTACCCTGTAATCCTTTTATCACTCCCCTCCTCACACCCGGTCTGGCTTACAGTTTCGTTCCGCGACTAGCCTTCCCCCACCTGCCCAGCAATTTCCTCTTAAAAAAGTGGCTAGAGGCCGGGCGCGGTGGCTCAAGCCTGTAATCCCAGCACTTTGGGAGGCCGAGACGGGTGGATCACGAGGTCAGGAGATCGACACCATCCTGAGCTACACGGTGAAACCCCGTCTCTACTAAAAAATACAAAAACCAGCCGGGCGAGATGGCGGGCGCCTGTGGTCCCAGCTACTCGGGAGGCTGAGGCAGGAGAATGGCGTAAACCCGGGAGGCGGAGCTTGCAGTGAGCCGAGATCGCGCCACTGCACTCCAGCCTGGGCGACAGAGCTAGACTCCGTCTCAAAAAAAAAAAAAAAAAAAAAAAAAAGTGGCTAGAACTAAAGGCATAGTCAAGGTTAATGTTCCTTTTTCTTTATCCAACTTCTCCCAAATCAGTTAGCGTTTAGGCTCTTTTTCATCAAATAAGAAAAACCCAGCCCAGTTCATGGCAGCAACCCTGAGACGCTTTTCAGCCCTAGACCCTGAAAGGTCAGAAGGCTGTCTTATTCTTAATATGCATTTTATTTTATTACCTAATCTGCTCCTGACATTAAATAAAGCTCCAAAAATTAAATTCCGGCCCTCAAACCCCACAACAGGACTTAATGAACCTCACCTTCAAGGTGTACAATAATAGAGTAGAGGCAGCCAAGTAGCAATTTATTTCTGAGTTGCAATTCCTTGCCTCCACTGTGAGACAAACCCCAGTCACATCTCCAGCAAACTCCAAACACCTCAACCGCAGCTGCCAGGGGTTTCTCCAGAACCTCATCCCCCAGGAGCTTGCTACAAGTGCCGGAAATCTGGCCACTGGGCCAAGGAATGCCCACAGCCCGGGATTCCTCCTAAGCTATGTCCCATCTGTGCAGGACCCCACTAGAAATCGAACAGTCCAACTCGCCCGGCAGCCCTCCCAGAGACCCTGGAGCTCTGGCCCAAGGCTCTCTGACTGACTCCCTCCCAGATCTTCTCCGCTTAGCGGCTGAAGACTGACACTGCCCCATCGCCTCGGAAGCCTCCTGGACCATCACAGACGCTTTGGGTAACTCTTACAGTGGAGGGTAAGTCCGTTCCCTTCTTAATCAATACGGAGGCTACCCACTCCACATTACCTTCTTTTCAAGGGCCTGTTTCCCTTGCCTCCATAACTGTTGTGCTTACTGATGGCCAGGCTTCTAAACCTCTTAAAACTCCCCAACTCTGGTGCCAATTTGGACAACATTCTTTTTTAGTTATCCCCACCTGCCCAGCTCCCTTATTAGGTCAAGACATTTTAACTAAATTATCTGCTTCCCTGACTACTCCTAGGCTACAGCCACACCTCAATGCCGCCTGTTCCCCCAGTTCAAAGCCTCCTTCACATCCTCCCCTTGTATCCCCCCACCTTAACCCACAAGTATGGGACATCTCTACTCCTTCCCTGGCAACCAATCACATGCCCATTACTATCCCATTAAAACTCAATCACCCTTACCCCGCTCAATGCCAATATCCCATCCCACAGCATGCTTTAAAAGGTTTAAAGCCTGTTATCACTCGCCTGCTACAGCATGGCCTTTTAAAACCTATAAACTCTCCTTACAATTTCCCCATTTTACCTGTCCAAAAACCAGACAAGTCTTACAGATTAGTTCAAGATCTGCACCTTATCAACCAAATTGTTTTGCCTATCCATCCTGTGGTGCCCAACCCGTACACTGTTTTGTCCTCAATATCTTCCTCCACAACTCACTATTCCGTTCTTGATCTTAAAGATGCTTTTTTCACTATTCCCCTGCACCCTTCATCCCAGCCTCTCTTTGCTTTCACTTAGACTGACCCTCACACATATTAGGCTCAGCAAATTACCTGGGCTGTACTGCTGCAAGGCCTCACAGACAGCCCCCATTACTTCAGTCAAGCCCAAATTTTTTCCTCATCTGTTACCTATATCTTGGCATAATTCTCATAAAAATACATGTGCTCTCCCTGCTGATCATGTCCGGTTAATCTCCCAAATCCCAATCCCTTCTACAAAACAACAACTCCTTTCCTTCCTAGGCATGGTTAGTACAGACAGAATTCTTACACAAGAGCTGGGACTGCGTCCTGTAGCCTTTCTGTCCAAACAACATAACCTTACTGTTTTAGCCTAGTCCTCACGTCTATGTCTGTGCGCAGCAGCTGCCACTGCTTTAATACTGTTAGAGGCCCTAGAAATCACAAACTACGCTCAACTCTCTACAGTTCTCATAACTTCCAAAATCTATTTTCTTCCCCCAACCATCGCTCAGGACAATGCTTATGCTGATAAGTTAGCTAAAAAAGCAGCTAGCGTTCCAACTTCTATCCCTCACTTCTATCCCTCACGGCAGTTTTCCTCCTTCACGTGGGCCACTCCCACCTACTCCCCCGCTGAAACTTCCACCTATCAATCTCTTCTCACACTAGGCAAATGGTTCTTAGACCAAGGAAAATATCTCCTTCCAGCCTCACAGGCCCGTTCTATTCTGTCGTCATTTCATAACTTCTTCCATCTAGGTTACAAACCGCTAGCCTCTCTCTCAGAACCTCTCATTTCCTTTCCATCCTGGAAATCTATCCTCAAGGAGATCACTTCTCAGTGTTCCATCTGCTATTCTACTATCCCTCAGGGATTGTTCAGGCCCCCTCCCTTTCCTACAGATCAAGCTCGGGGATTTGCCCCTGCCCAGGACTGGCAAATTGACTTTACTCACATGCCCCAAGTCAGAAAACTAAAATACCTCTTGGTCTAGGTAGACACTTCCACTGGATAAGTAGAGGCCTTTCCCACACGGTCTGAGAAGGTCACCGCGGTCATTTCTTCCCTTCTGTCAGACATAATTCCTCGGTTTGGCCTTCCTAACTCTATACAGTCTGATAACGGACCAGCCTTTACTAGTCAAATCACCCAGGCAGTTTCTCAGGCTCTTAGTATTCAGTGAAACCTTTATATCCTTTACTGTCCTCAATTTTCAGGAAAGGTAGAACAGACTAACAGTCTTTTAGAAACACACCTAACCAAGCTCAGTCACCAACTTAAAAAGGATTAGACAATACTTTTACCACTTTCCTTTCTCAGAATTCAGGCCTCTCCTTGGAATGCTACAGGTTACAGCCCATTTGAGCTCCTGTGTGGACACTCCTTTTTATTAGGTCCCAGTCTCATTCCAGACACCAGACCAACTTAGACTGCACCCCAAAAAACTTTCATCTCTACTGTCTTCTGTCTAGTCATACTCCTATTCACCGTTCTCAACTACTCATAAATGCCCTGCTCGTGTTTACACTGCCAGTTTACATTGTTTCTCCAATCCATCACAGCTGATATCTCCTAGTGCTATCCCAAACCGCCACTCTAAATTCCCTCTTAAAGTAAATAATCTTCGCTGGCAAGGCTATGCTGAAACTCCTTGGGTACTCTCTAATTAGATGTCCTAGGTCCTCCCAGTTCTTAGTCCTTCAATACCTGTTTTTTCTCCTCCTCTTACCTTGTGTCTTCCGTTTCGTTTTTCAATTCATACAAAACCACATCCAGGCCATCACCAATCATTCAATACGACAAAGGTTTCTTCTAACGACCCCACAATATCACCCCTTACCACAAAATCTTCCTTCAGCTTAATCTCTCCCACTCTAGGTTCCCACGCTGCCCCTAATCGCGATTGAAGCAGCCCTGAGAAACATCGCCCATTCTCTCTCCATACCACCCCCCAAAAAAATTTTTCGCTGCCCCAAACACTTCAACACTATTTTGTTTTATTTTTCTTATTAATATAAGAAGGCAGGAATGTCAGGCCTCTGAGCCCAAGCCAAGCCACCCCATCTCCTGCCACTTGCATGTATATGCCCAGATGGCCTAAAGTAACTGAAGAATCACAAAAGAAGTGCAAAAGCCCTGCCATGCCCTAACTGATGACATTCCATCACAAAAGAAGTGAAAATGGCTGGTCCTTGCCTTAAGCGATGACATTATCTTGTGAAATTCCTTTTCCTGGCTCATCCTGGCTCAAAAAGCTCCCCAACTGAGCACCTTATGACCCCCACTCCTGCCGGCCAGAGAACCCCCTTTTGACTGGAACTTTCCTTTACCTACCCAAATCCGATAAAACGGCCCCACACTTATCTCCCTTCGCTGACTCTCTTTTCGGACTCAGCCCGCCTGCACCCAGGTGAAATAAACAGCCATGTTGCTCACACAAAGCCTGTTTGGTGGTCTCTTCACACGGACGCGCATGACAGTATCAAATTACAAATATCTCTGAATTCTAAAACTTCAAAATTTTTAAACTATTATTACAATGCTTGTCATGCTGCCTTGAGTTGCATCTCCCAAGAAAGACTGTGAGATAAAGCTTTTTGTACAAGTAGTTTATTTGAGAAGTATCCGAGGAAATACCTTTAATGAAGTAAAGAAGTGAGTCAGGAAAGGAAAGTATGCCGATAAAGGATGCATTATGGAGCCAATTATGACTCTAGGTAACTGGGACTCAAGCCTGCTGGAGATCTCTGGGAGACAGTATGGAACATTTCTCAGAGTCATCTTGCCCTAAGTATGAAGGAACTAGGGTAATTATACCACAACTTCTGTGATTCATTATTTGAGAAAAAGAATCAATGATGTTTAAAGCCCAAAATGTAAACAGCTTGTCAGAGGCATTTGAACCAGAAGAATTCCATCTTGAATAGGGGCTGGGTAAAGTACGGCTGTGACCTACTGAGCTGCATTCCCAGGAGTCAGGCATTCTTAGTCACAGGATGAAACTGGAGGTTGGCACAAGATACAGGTCACAAAGACCTTGCTGATAAAAACAGGTTGCAGTAAAGAAGCCAGCCAAAAGCCACCGAAACCAAGATGGCAACAAAAGTGACCTCTGGTCATCCTCACTGCTCATTATACACTAATTATGATGCATTAGTATGCTAAAAGAAACTCCTAGCAGCACCATGACAACCTCAGAACCCTATAAGGTCTAAAAAGGGGAGGAACCCTCAGTTCCCGGAATTGCCCACTGCTTTCCTGGAAAACTCATAAATAATTCACCCCCTGTTTAGCATATAATCAAGAAATAACTGTAAGTATTGTCAGTTGAGCAGGTATTCCTTTACTTTCTTTATAAACTTGCTTTCACTTCACTCTGGATTATCCTCAAATTCTTTCTTGCGTGAGATCCAACCTGGGGTTTGGATCAGGACCCTATTCCAGTAACAAGCTGAGTGACTTTTTTTGCTTTTTAAAAATGCTAAAGTTTGTCCTAAAATTATATTGTGCATTTCCTTTGAATTCTAAGTATCTTTCTAGAAACACTGTTTCTTAAATATTGTCAAATGTAAAAACATGGTAATTTCATTAAGTCCTCATTACCCCCAATTTTCTGAACGAGGAAATTATGTTACAGAAGTATTCACCGGGCCGGGCGCGGTGGCTCACGCCTGTAATCTCACCACTTTGGGAGGCCGAGGCGGGCGGATCACGAGGTCAGGAGACCGAGACCATCCTGGCTAACATGGTGAAACCCCGACTCTACTAAAAATGCAAAAAGTTAGCCGGGCGTGGCAGCGGGCGCCTGTAGTCCCAAGTACTTGGGAGGCTGAGGCAGGAGAATGGCGGGAACCCGGGAGGCGGAGCTTGCAGTGAGCCGAGATTGCACCACTGCACTTGAGCCTGGGCGACTGAGCAAGACTCTGTCTCAAAAAAAAAAAAAAAAAAGAAGTATTCACCAATTCCAGGAGTCACAAAGGTCTCAGACAGTATCCATTTTTAAAGTTCCTGTTTAAATTTTAAATTTAGTTGAAACTTTTTAATCAGGATCATTCATCTACTATCCCACCCTCTGAAATAATCTGAGCATTTACTAGGTGCCAGGGACAATACTCAAGGGTTAAACAAACAAATCTGAATAAAATATATTTCCCCTGCTCTCAAGAAGTATGCAATCTAGAGGGTAGGGGAGAGGAGGCATGGAAATTCAGAATGTGGTAAATGTGGTAATAGTTAATCCAGAGTCTTTTAGTGTTCTACCTAAAAAGTTGGCATTTGAAAGACAATGGGGGTGTGGGGGTGGGGGTGGTTGTGAAAGGAAAGGGAGCAACATCTTCACATCTATTTAGGCAACCGCCTGGAGAGGGTGGGGTGAGGGTAGAATGGAAATATGAGTTTATTAAGGAGCATTTCTGATTTCAGGACACACCGTACATTCTTCCAACTTCATTCTTCTCCCTCTAGGAAATTTTATTCAATCCCCACCACCCTATAAACTCTGTCAATCATTCAAGATCCATTTAAATGCCACCTTCCCCATGAAAGCTTTGCTTCCTGTCCCACCTCAAACTAGAGGTGATTCTTCCAACCTCTAAATTTGGTCTTACTGCAACGTCTCTATCATCTGACATTATTATGTAACAGTAAAAACTTAGTTTTATGCAATATCTAACATCAACTCTTTCAAAAGGTTCTAAAAAACCCTGTGAGGTGGTAGAGGGCTTCATTTATAGAATGAAGAAACTGAATCAGAGAACAAGCAATTTACTCAAGGAAACAGGTACTAAGTAACAGACACAGGAACTGAAGCTAAGTCAGTCTCCAGAGCTCACTCTTAACTATTATACCATATATTTGTTATTTATGTGTTGACTAAACTCCATCCGATCAAACAAAAATGCCATGAAGGCAGGAGTGATCACTGCCTGTATTCCTTGTTATCACCTAGCACAGGGTGCACTTCCATAGAGTAGATGCCCAAAGATTTACTAATTGAATCACCCAGTACAAGGGGACTTCAAAAAGTTCATGAAAAAAAAACCCAGAAATTAAAAAATAAAAATATAAACATTATTTATCAACATAAGCTCTATCAAGTTCAAGACACGTTTGTAAGCAATGATACCAGCCATTTAGTCCAGTCCTAAACAACTGAGGGGTCCTGGGAATGTAGCCATGCATTCCCAGTCTTTTTTACATTATTTACTGAAGAAAAAAGGTGCCCTTTAAAGATTTTTTAAAATAGGAAACAAAAAGAAGCCAGAAGGAGCCAAATTAGGACTGTAAGGTGGGTGCCTGCGTAATCATTTCCCATGAAAACTCTCAAAATATTGCCCTTGTTTGATGAGAGGACTGAGCAGAGGCCCTGCCATGGTGAGGTTTTCCTGGGCATTTTTCCGCTAAAGCTTTGGCGTTCTTAGAACATAGGCATAACAAGCAGAGATTATTATCATTCTTTGACTCTCCGGAAAGTCAACAAGCAAAATGCCTTGAGAATCCCAAAAAACTGTTGTCATGATCTGTGCTCTTGACCGGTCCACTTTCACTATGACTGGATCAATCTCTACCTCTTGGTAGCCATTGCTTTGATTGTGCTTTGCCATTAAGATCATACTGGCAAGGCCAAGTTTCACCTCCTGTTACAATCCTTTGAAGAAATGCTCAGGATCTTTTTTTTTTTTTTGGGGGGGGGGACGGGGGTGTCTTGCTTTGTCACCCAGGCTGGAGTGCAGTGGTGCATCTCGGCTCACTGTAACCTTTGCCTCTGGGGTTCAAGCAATTCTCCTGCCTCAGTCTCCCAAGTAGCTGGGACTACAGGTGCGTGCCACCATGCTGTTAGATACGAGTTCTAAATTTCTTTTCAAAGAATCAATGTCAGTATGTTCAATTCTTTACCTTCTACTTTTAAACTTAACTTCCTCATAAAGCAACCTTTTTCGATTACCTGCTCCACCCTGACTCATTTCAATCACCTGTTCCACTCTGGCTCATTCCAATCACCTGCTCCACCCTGACTCATTCCGATTACTGACTGCACCCTGACTCATTACCGGCTCTGTCATAACCATTTTACCCCGCCAAACCACTCCCCCTGACACTCTTCAAATTAGCCAATCAGAATTAGTTTAGCCTGGGCAGTCTAACCCTAGCCAATAGGAGAACGATGCAGCAGTAGGGGCTACCTGCCTCAGGGATAAGAACCCCTTCCCCTCCCTGGTCCAAGTGTGCACTCACCATTGCTCCATCTGTAAGGGCGCACCCTTCTATAGAAGTACCTTGCCTTGCTGAGAATTAAAAAGAACATTTTACATTCGAGTGCTATTTCTTTTGTGGCACCGAAACTTTATGTATAACAATTTGGGGGCTCGCCTGTGATTACATTCCCTTACATTCCCCTCCGAACAGTCTCTGGTTCTCTCTCAAGAGGAGACACGCCCTGCCCCTTGTGGTGGCCTCAGGGGTGAGAAATCAGAACCCATCCAGTGCAAGGAAGAATCCAAGCTCTCTCAGCAACCCGGGCGGGGGCGGGGGGGACGACATGACTGGCCAGTAACCTACCTTAAAGGATCCTCACATACCACAGTGATGACTCTGTGCACAGACCAAGGAAGGAGAAGTCATGGAAGCTGATAAAGTATTTCCTTGGGGGTGGTGAAGTACTCCTTGGTTGGGGTGGCTTAGAGGTTAAAAAGAGGCGAGACATCCCCATTGGAGGGGACTGAACCTCACATGAACCTCCAGTAGTAGAAAAGGTGAGAAATTTCCAGTGGGGGAAATTAACCCTCACCCCAAAAGGCAAGAAATTTCCAGTGGGGAAAATTGAGCCTCACCCTAAAAGGTGATAAATTTCCAGTAAGGGAAATTGAACCTTGAACCTTACCCCAAAACCATCAAGATAAGTAATATCCCAAGCAAGACAGGGAGCAAGGGGGATAAAGATGGTAATAAAGATATCTCCCCAGATAGCCCCCTAGGTCTCATGCTATAACACTGGAAGGATAATGAAAGGACTAAAGATAGGAAAAAGCAACAAATGATGAAATATTGCTGTTTTATTTAGACTCAAAGACCCATCCTCAAACCCTCAATCTTCTGGCCAAAGTTTAGGTCAAATGAGTATGTAATGTGTCAGTTTCTAATCCAATATGTTAATGATAAAAGTCCAGTGTCTCAGAAGAACTAGGAATGCCCTTTGTTGGAGGCATGGACCTGCCCTCCTTTTTCCCTTACAAACAAATAGGGAAGAACCCAATCTGGCACCTCAAAATGAAAAGTCAGAGGAGCCAGCTCTCATGCCTAAAGACTCCAGCACATGGGATCCCCTAGACTATCTTCCCCCACTCAGTGTCCCCAATCTTTCCCCTCAGACAGCCACTGCCGCCTCAGACCCCATTCCAAATTCCCTCTCTACTCACGTTATCCTTCCTCCTTATAACCGTGACTCTTGGGAATTACCGTCCCACCAGCTCGTTCCCTCCCAACCTAAAGACCCCTCTCTAAAAGGACTCCAGCGTGCGGTAGAACAAGGTAAAAAAGATATTCAGAATTTCCCATTTCCCTCCATACCTAAGAGGTCAGCTCCAACCCTCTTCCCTTTGAAAGAGGTACCATAAGGAGGGGGGCCATTGGCTTTGTAAATGCTCCCTTAACCAGTTCAGAAGTCCAGAATTTTAAAAAGGAGCTTAAACCACTACTAGATAACCCTTATGGAGTGGCAGACCAAATTGACCAATTCTTACGACCTCAGTTATACACTTGGGTAGAGTTAATGTCCATCTTGGGCATCCTCTTTTCAGGGGAAGAAAGGAGTATGATTCGTAGGGCTGCTATGGTAGTTTGGGAACGTGAGTACCCTCCCAGTGAAAACGTTCCTACCACAGACCAGAAATTCCCCGCCTGAGACCCCCCGTGGGACAATAACAACGCAGATCACTGTGAAAATATGCAGGACCTAAGAGAGATAATAATAAAAGGAATTCGGGAGTCAGTACCCCGAGCCCGAAATCTTTCTAAAGCATTTGATATACAACAGGAAAAAGATGAAAGGCCTATGAGATTCCTAGACAGACTAAGGGTGCAAATGAGGAATTATGCGGGCCTCAATTTGGATGATCCCCTTGGGCAAGTAATGTTGAAACTCCAATTTGTCACTACAAGTTGGTCAGACATTTCAAAAACTTACAAAACATAGACAATTGAGAAGACAGTCCCCTAAGTGAGCTTCTCAGGGAAGCTCAGAAAGTATAAGTGAAAAGAGACGAAGAAAAACAGAAACAAAAGACAAAATTTATGTTTTCCACCTTCCAACAGATGGCTCCAAACCCAGGTACTTTCTAGACAGAGTTTCCAGGGAACCAGAAACTATAAAGGGTCTGAACTAAAGGACCCCAGCCTCCATCTGGAGGACCAAGGTCCTCATCTACCAGGCCCCCTAAAGAGTATAGTGGAGCAGGATTAAAGAATCCCAGAACTAAGAAGGAGGAAGGACAAGACAGGTGCTACAGATGTGGAAGAACAGGCCATTTCAAGACAGGATGTCCTGAACTAAGAAAGGAGAAAGAAGCCCTTCCGCTCATGACTTTCGAGGAAGAATAGGGAGGTCAGGGGCTCTGTCTCTTTTATCTTGAGTCCCACCAGGAGCCCTCGATAAATATGGAGGTGGGACCTAAACATGAGCTTATCACCTTTTTAGTCTATTCAGAAGCTGCTAGCTCCTCTGTTTGTTCCCCCAGTCTAATGTTGTCTTCTCTTCAGAGGAACTTTTAGTCTCCGGGGTAAAAGGGGAAGGAGAGGGGGAGAACAGCAGCATAAGCAGCTGGCAGAGGCAGGGAAAGACCAGCAGAGAGGAAAAGGGGGTGGGGAGACAGAGAGAGGAAAGAGAAAGACAGGAAAGAGAGAAAAAAGAGAGGCAGGGAGAGAAAGGAAGAGACAGAGACAAAGAGGGAGTCAAAGAGAGAGAGGAAGAGACAGACAAAGAGGGAGTCAAAGCGACAGAAAGTCAAAGAGAAAAAGAGAGAAAGAGATAAAAGTAGTAAAGGAAAAAACAGTGTACCCTATTCCTTTAAAAGCCAGGGTAAATTTAAAACCTATAATTGATCACTGAAGGTCTTCTTCTTCTTCGTGACACTGTAACACTCCAATACCACCTTGCTGTCAGTGTAAACAAGGGTGTAGCCAGAAAGCACTGGGGCCACAGACAACTTGTAGCCTTCCTATCAAAAATCCTTAACCCAGTAACCCACGGATGGCCCAAATACATTCAATCTGTAGCGACAACTGCTTTGCTAACACAAGAAAGTATGAGGCTATTCTGTTAAAAAAAAAAAAAAAGAAAGAAAAAAAGGATAATTCAACATTAACCACTACTAATTCCCTTAACCCAGCAGGTTTCCTAACAGGTGATCTAAATCTTAATTACTATACAAAGGTCCGACCAGACGTTGGAGGAACTCCCTTCAGGACAGATGACAGATGGCTCCTCCCTCCTCCTAGGTGATTGTGGGAAAAAGACACAATGGGTATTCAGTAACTGATAGGGCAACTCTTGTAGAAGCAAAGGGCAACTCTTGTAGAAGCAAAATTAGGAAAATTGCCTAATAATTAGTCTGCTCAAACGTGGGAGCTGTTTGCACTCAGCCAAGCCTTACAGTACTTACAGAACCAGGAAGGAACCATCTATACCAATTCTAAGTTAATTTGGACTAAACAAGGTCTTACTAATAGCAAAGGATAACTGAAATCCCAAACTTAACAAGGTTTTCAACAAAAGTCAAGTTTGCTAAAAGTTAACAGTGTAACATGTATTATCCTAACTTCTAATCTTGTGGCCTTAGGCAGTTTAGTCCACAGACATAAAGGCAGTTCACTTTGCAGAAGAATGAAAAAAAAGGGGGGGTGGGGGAGGGCAAGAAGGTACATAAAAAGAATGTTATATGGTAAATTCTTGTCCTAAAACAAATTAACTGATTGTTTAAAGAAAGGGATGTTTGCAACAATTCAGAAAGTTGAGGCATGTCGAAGAATTGTCTGTGAAAGTTGTGAAAAAAAAAAGGTTAGAAAAGGGAATTTATGCAAGAAATGTTATATAAAAGTAATTAGGCCCCCTGAATGTAAAACTATCGAAGAAACAGTTTATGTGCAAGGTGTGTAAGGAAAGTAAAATATACCTTTGGTAAAAGGATTAAAAGGAGGCTTAAGAATGTGGATTTTTACCTACATTAAAAGGTTAAGAAAATATAGTTTGTTTTAAAGGTCTGAGTAATTTTTAAAATGTTAATTGTAAAGGAAATTCTGTGTGTAAACATATTGGCTAAAGTTAAAGGGGTATCATCCAGTCTTTCTGTGAACCAGACATTAAAATAAAAGCACAACAGGTTTTTCTTAAAGCACTAACCTACTCTTTAACAAAAATTGTAAAAGGTTAAAAAGAGTCTATAAAATTCTTACCTTATGGTCAGACGTTAAAACTGGATAAATATGTCTACAAGGTTTTATTAAAATTGAGTTTAACACTAATAACACACTAATATAAAGGCGAAATTTAGCCTATCTGGTATAAAAATCATACAGGAAGCACTGTCAAATATAAAACGGTGTTTGGCTTTCTTTGGTCTAAAAACTAATAAAAACAGGTGCTAAGGGAAATTTCTCAGTAAGAAGGCACCAAGGACTATAAAGTCCACTGCTGATGTCCCCATTTAAAACAAAAGATCAATTTCTTAGAAATTCTATACTTGGTTTATCTTCCACTTTCCTTTCCTTCAAAACTAGAAGTCTTTTTGCACAGGTACCACCCCTAGAATTTCCGGTAAAGCAGCACCAGCCTTAGGATCACGTTCTCATCAAAGGGTGGAAAGAAGGAAAACTCAAGCCAGCCTGCGAAGGACCCTACCTTGTGCTACTAACCATCCAGACTGCTGTTCATACAGCGGAAAGGGGATGGACTCACCACACCCGAGGCAAGAAAGCACCACCCCCTCCAGAGTCATGGGCCATAGTCTCAGGGGAAAACCCTATCGCACTAAAGCTAAGAAAAATTTATCTCTCTTTCATCTATTCTACTACTCTTTCTTTTTTCCTTGCTCGATTGCTGATCATCCAGTTGTAACATAACCAAGTCAATTTCCCCTCAAACTACTGCATTTGATGTTTGCCTTGTTATACCCTGTGGGGGCTTGCCAAGTCAAAAACAGCTCTCTACTTCAGAAAAGTACCTCTGTCCCTCCTGACTTTCCTCAGACTGGGCCTTAGTAAATTGGGACCATTTAATCCAGGGAGATTTCGATAAAGACCCCAGTGTCAACCAGGAGTCTTGTTCCCCGATGTAGAGCTTTTATGCTGTAGTTAGTCCAACTTTCTGTGGACCACTAAAGAACAAGAATGGACTGCCCCAACAGGTTTCTGTAACTTCCTAAAACCATACATTTTACTAGAAGGGCAGCCCTCCCCCGTAACTGTCAGCTAAACCAGTGTAATTCTATACAGGTTATTATCTCAAACCCTCAAAGTTCTTCCCCTTTTCTAAGCTGGTTCCCTTCTTTAAGCCGGTTTTATGGTAAGGGGGTTGAAGTTTCAGGGACAAACCCTATTAGATTCTTTAAAATGCATTTCTTTGATCCCCCACTGTTGGGAGCAAGCCCCCCAAAATCTCCCCATAAACTAGCCCCAAAACTGGCCATAAACAAAATCTCTGCAGCACTGTAACATGTTCATAATGGCTCTAAGGCCCACGCTGGAAGGTTGTGGGTTTACCGGAACAAGGGCAAGGAACACCTGGCCTGCCCAGGGCAGAAACCTGCTTAAAGTCATTCTTAAGCCACAAACAATAGCATGAGCGATCTGTGCCTTAAGGACATGCTTCTGCTGCAGTTAACTAGCCCAACCCATTCCTTTAATTCGGCCCATCTCTTCGTTTCCCATAAGGGATACTTTTAGTTAATTTAATATCTATAGAAACAATGCTAATGACTGGTTTGCTGTTAATAAATATGTGGATAAATCTCTGTTCGGGACTCTCAGCTCTGAAGGCTGTGAGACCCCTGATTTCCCACTTCACACCTCTATATTTCTGTGTGTGTCTTTAATTCCTCTAGTGCCGCTGGGTTAGGGTCTCCCCAACTGAGCTGGTCTCAGCACCCCACTGCCTGCACCTTCCTCTAAGCCTTCTTGTAAAACCTCTCACAACGGAACAATTGCTCCTCCTCCATCTAGACAGACCAAAATGGCTATCGTAAAAGTTAAAGACTTAAAACGAACTTTGGCAATTAAGACAGGATATCAAGATGCAAATGCCTGGTTGTAATGGATCAAACATTCAATCCAAACGTTAAACAAAAGCAATTGTTGTGCTTGTGCGCACGACAGGCCAGAGGCCCAGATTGTCCCCTTTCCACTAAAGTGGTCCTCCAGTCGACCGGGTGTGGGCTGCATGGTAGCTCTTTTCCAGGATTCTCTAGCCTGGAGTAATAAGTCGTGCCAAGCTCTCTCTGCTATCTCCCGAAGTCCAGCACCCTGCGGGTCAGCCCTCAAGGGTCATCCAGCTTCTGTCACCCAACACTAAGTTCACTTCGTGTCTCTCACGACGAGGAAGAAATTTAGCGTTCCTTGGAGACCTGAAGGGATGCAGTGAATCCCTTCAAGAGTTTATCAATTTTCAAGAGCTTAACAGTCAGTCCTTGTTCATCCCCGAGCGGATGTGTGGTGGGATTGTGGTGGACCTTATGGGTCTTTGGACTCTCACGTCTATTTAGATGCAGTTGGAGTCCCATGGAGAATACCAGATAATTTAAAACCCGAAATCAAATAGCTGCAGGATTTAAGTCAATATTTTGGTAGGTGACAATTAATAAAAATGTAGATTGGATAAACTACATCTACTACAACCAACAGTGATTAACTACATTAGAGATGCTGTTAAAGGAATAGCTGAACAATTAGGGGCAACTAGCCAGATGGCTTGGGAAAACAGGATAGCCTTAGACATGATATTAGCAGAAAGGAGGAGTTTGTGTCATGATTAAAACTCAACGTTGTATCTTCATCACAAACACCACCACCCCTGATGGAAGTATAACAAAGGCACTGCAAGGTCTGACTGCTCTGTCCAATGAGTTAGCCAACAACTCAGGGGTAAATGACCCCTTTACAGGATGGCTAGAAAAGTAGTTCAGTAAATGGAAAGGAATAATAGCCTCAATTCTTACTTCCCTTGCAGCCATAATGGGTGTACTTATTTTTGTCAGATGTTGTGTCATACCATGCATCTGTGGGTTGATGCAGAGGCTCATAAAAACGGCACTTATTAAAATCTCCCTTAACTATCCTCCACCTTATCCAGAGAAGCATCTTCTTTTGGAAAATCAAGCCAAACAACTAAGCCAAGACATGTTAAAAAAAAATAAGAATAATAAAAAAGTTTGAAAAGAAAGCTGTAAGGAAATACAAGGGGAGGGGTTGTTAGATATGAGTTCTAAATTTCTGTTCAATTCTTTACCTTCTACTTTTAAACTTCCTCATAAAGCAATCTTTTTTGATTACCTGCTCTACCCTGACTCATTCTGATTACCTACTCCACCCTGACTCATTGCCTGCTCTGTCATAACCATTTTTCCCACCAAACCACTCACCCCATCACTGTCTTTAGCCAATCGGAATTAATTCAGCCTGTGTGGTCTAACCCTAGTCAATAGGGGAATGACACAGCAGCAGCAGCGGCCACGTGCATCAGGGATAAGAACCCCTTCCTCTCCCTTTTCCAAGTGTGCGCTCACCATTGCTCTATCTGTAAGGGTGCACCCTTCTAGAGAAGTACTTTGCCTTGCTGAGAATTAAAAAGAAAATTTTATATTCAAGTGCTATTTCTTTTGCGGCACCGAAACTTTATATATAACAATGCCCGGCTAATTTTTGTATTTTTAATAGACATGGGGTTTCATCATGTTGGCCAGACTGGCCTCGAACTCCTGGCTTCATGTGATCTACCCGCCTCAGCCTCCCAAAGTACTGGAATTACAGGCATGAGCCACCACTCCCAGCTAAAATATTTTACAGAGTTTGACTCTTTTTGTTGACAAAAACATGTATATAATAAGGTTCAGTTCTACCTGCAGTTTCAGGCATCCACTGCGAGTCTTAGAACGTATCCCTCATAGGTAAGGGGAACAACAGTAATAATAACATTCTATGTTGTTATAATGTTGCCAATTTGAGGTTGGAATAAGAATTTGATTGTAGCCACCACCAAGCATCCCATATCCCAGTAATCATCTTTGAAGACTATTATATTTTTATGCTGGGATATTAACAAATAAAACCATGCCAAAATATTACAAAAACATCAAATGCCTTAATCTTACTGTATTATGACTCGAATTCACAAACCCAGTGATATACAGTTGGGGAAAAAATCTGCTGTTAACCCTCTGGGTACCTCTGTCTACCGGATCTGGGAAAGAAAAATACAATGCGATAAAATAACATAAAATGAAATAAATAAAATAAAATAAAATACAAAATCTACTGGGGAATAAAAAAAGGGGGAAGGTGAGTATAGAAATGAAGGTTATAAAGGCATGAATTTCTAAATACTTTCTTTATAATTACCCCCATCATTACATATACCATGAATATCTGAAAGTACATGAATCTTAACACTGAACAAGAAATTCTAATGGTACTGCAGATTTTAGATAGTGGTAACAATCTCGCAAGTTGACCAAGCCAAAAAGTAGTCCTACACTTCCTCTCTCACCTCCTTCCCACCAATAAACCATGTTCCTTCTATTCACAGAGTTCATTTTACAATCTAAAAGCCTTTGAATCCACCCCTTCTCCATTCCTACTATATTTCTCCAGGTTAGTTAGGTCCTCAACTTTACATACTTGGCCTATTTCAACAGTTTTCTAACTTGTCCCCCAAACTATAGGCTCTCTCTCCACTTCCTCCTCTTTCAATCTCTTTCAAACCCCCACACCACTGCCAATGAGCTTTCAAAAACTCAAACATGGAAGTGCAAAACATGCACTTTCTATTTTAAACTCCTCTGAAAAGTCCCCACAATCTAGCTTGATTTATAAGGGCCTTCATTTTATGACTCTTGCTGAAATGTTCCCAATCTCATAACCACCACTTCAGTCAGGACAAATAACATGCAGATCTGTGAATAAAATACAACCTTATACATTTCTATGATTTTAACAATGTTTGCTTCCTCTGCCTAAAAAAGCCATTGCCATCTTCCCCTCAACTCACTCCTTAATCGGGCAAATTCCTATCTATCCTTTAAAAAGCAACATTCACCTCTTCCTTCCAGAAGTATTATTTGACATATTCCCAAAAACCTACAGTGACTTATAGTTTCTAATACATGCTTCTGATATGGGAGTACTGGGAAGGGAAGAGTGTGGTCCCTTTAAATGATACAGAATGGGGGAAGGGAAGTGCTGGGTAGAGGAGGGTGTGGTCCCTGGCTAGGGCTCTACCCCCTCAGACCTAGGTAAGGACAGGCACTCTGCCTTCCCACCACGCCCCCATCCTGGGCCTATAAAAACCCAAGACCCTAGCAAGGCAGAGACAGAAACTGCTAGATGGCGAGATGAACACATCGGTGGAAGACATCGAGGGGAGCCTGCAGGCGGAAGAGCACACAGTCGCTGGAACACCGGCAGGCCATTGACCAGCGGGACTAGGCAGAGTTTGGCCAGGGCAGTTGGAGGAGAGCTGGGACCGCCAGGCGGCCATCTCCCTCTGGCTACCCCATAGGCTGAAAGCTACTTCCACTCAATAAAACTTTACACCCATTCTCCAAGCCCACATGTGATCCAATTCTTCCAGTACACCGAGGCAAGAACCTGGGATACAGGAAGCCCTCTGTCCTTGCAACAAGGTATAGGGTCTAACTGAGCTGGTTAACACAAGCTGCCTACAGACAGCAAACTAAAAGAGCACCCTGTAACACATGCCCACTGGCGCTTCAGCTGTAAACATTCACCCCTAGACATTGCCGTGGGGTGGGAGCCCCACAGCCTGCCAGTCTGTATGCTCCCCTAGAGGTTTGAGCAGTGGGGCACTGAAGAAGTGAGCCACACCTCCATTACATGCCCTGCCAGGGGGGCAAGGGAACCTCTCCCATTTCACTTCCAAATGAATACTCACACCTATTATGTCATTTATCTCCTCCACTAGAATATGAGCCTATACATGGTAGAGAATGAACCCGTCGTGCTTTGATCCCTATAGCAAAGTAACCAGCATATGTAAATTAAGAAAGTCTTGCCGCTGAGTAAATCAGTATCTTACAGTCTTTAATAACCTGTTACACATTTTTCATAGAAGAATGATACTTTGCTGATTCAATTTATGCAGAATCATTTCCTTATTATAATCTGAATTACCTTCTGGACAATTAAAAGAATGTTAACAGCTAAGATAATATAGCAGAAGAGGTTGGCCAAAGTTTATTATATGCATCATGCCCAAAGTCACCACACTGAAGCAGAAGTTCTGCTTCCAAAGTGTATGTGTAGTATTGTACAGCAATAATGAAATCAGACTATAGAAGTCATTTCAAAACTAGTGGCAAGGCTGTGATTCTGATCCAAGACTATAGAGACCTAAGTCAGAATCACAGCCTTGTCACTTACTAGTTATGAGACTCATGAAAGGCCGAGCACAGTGGCTCACACCTGTAATCCCGCTGCTTTGGGAGGCCAATGTGAGAGGATTGCTTGTGACCAGGAGTTTGAGACCAGCCTGGGCAACATAGTGAGACTCTCATTCTCTACAAAAAACTTAAAACTTAGTTGAGCATGGTGGGGCATGCCTGTAGTCCTACCTACTTGGGAGGCTAAAAAGGACTGCTTGAGTCCAGGAGTTCAAAGCTGCAGTGAGCTACGATTGTACCACTGCATACCAGCCTGAGCTACAGAGCAAGACCCTATCTCTTAAATAAAAATAAAAAATAAAACAAAATTTCAGAAAGACTCATGAAACAAGTTATCTGACCTCAATGTCTTCATCTTTGTAAAATGGTGAAAGCAGTACCTATTTCAAAGGGCTGTCTGAGGAATTAAATGAGATGATACATGAATGGTTCAAAAATAGAAGCAATTATAATTAAAGCACCAAGGATTATTTAAAAGTATCCCAACAGGCCAGGCCTGGTGGCTCGTGGCTGTAATCCCAACACTTTGGGAGGCTGAGGCAGGTGGATCACCTGAGGTCAGGAGTTCGAGACCACCCTGGCCAAAACATGGTGAAACTCAGTCACTATTAAAAAATAAATACAAAATTAGTCGGGTGTGGTGGCCTTAGTACCAGCTACTCGGGAGGCTGAGACAGGAAAATCGCTTGAACGTGGGAGGCAAAGGATGCAGTAAGCCAAGATCGCACCACTGCATTCTAGCCTGGGTGAGACTGAGCAAGACTTTGTCTCAAATAAATAGATAACTAACTACTATCCCAACAATTTCATTTACATTTCCTTAAATTATAGTACAATTTCCAAAAATAAGGCCAACGGCAAGCAATATACATATTGAAAAATCCTCCTAATACAAAATTAATTATTTAAAATATTAGATGACATATTTTAAAAGGATCTTTATAAATGAATGGCTGAGCTGGGGCAAAAGGAAAAAGGCTGAAAAAAAAGGAAAATACAGAAAGGTAAGCAAACACTGAAAGCCAATAAAATACCCCAAGACTTAGGAAACAAATTAGGTACCACACAGAGTTGCACCCAAGATTTCCCACATAAATCTGAACCCCTGGGGATTCTTTCTTAGTAAAATGTTGGAATTTCCTCAAAAAACTAACAATAGAACTACCATTTGATTCAACAGTCCCACTACTAGCTATAAATCAGAGAAACTGAAATCAATATTTCAAAGAGATATCTATTATATATGAGTTCTAAATTTCTTTTCAAAGAATTAGTATGCCAGTATGTTCAATTCTTTGCCTTCTACTTTTAAACTTCACTTCCTCGTAAAGCAACATTTCTCGATTACCTGTTCCACCCTGACTCATTCCAATTGCCTGCTCTGTCATAACCATTTTTCCTGCCAAACCACTCACCCCATCACTCTCTTTAAATTAGCCAATCAGAATTAGTTTAGCCTGTGCAGTCTAACCCTAGCCAATAGGAGAACGACACAGCAGCAGGGGCCAGGTGTGTCAGGGAAGAACCCTTTCCCCTCCCTTGTCCAAGTGTGCCCTCACCATTGCTCCATCTGTAAGGGTGCACCCTTCTATAGAAGTACCTTGCCTTGTTGAGAATTAAAAAGAAAACTTTATACTCGAGTGCTATTTCTTTTGCGGCACTGAAACTTTATTTATGACATCTATACTCCCATATTCATTTCAGCCTTATTCATAATAGACAAGATACAGAATCAACCTAAGTATCCATCGAAGGATACACTGATTAATAAAACGTGGTATATATACACCTTGAAATACTATTCAGTCTTTAAAAGAAGGAAATTCTGCCATTTGTGACAACATAGATGAACCTGGAGGACCTTGTGCTAAGCAAAATATGCCAGACACAGAAAGACAAAACGGCATGATCTCACTTACATGTGGAATCTAAAAAAGTCAAACTCAAAGAATATCTATCTCATAGAGGTAAAGAGAACAACAGTAGTTACCAGAGGCTGGGGGAGGGTGGGGAAAGGGAATTGGGGAGATGCTATTCAAAGAGTACAAAGTTTCACCTAGACAAGAATAAGTTCTAGTGATCAACTGCAGAGCATGGTAACTATAGTTAATAATCACATATATTTCAAATTGATGACAGTATATTTCAAATATTCACCAAGAACAAGTAAGTGAGGTTATGGGTATGTGGGAAAATCTATCATATCTCTAAAATCGGTTGTAGAAGGAGTCAAAAAATAAAATGGGACACAGGCAATATTTGAAGATATAGTGGCTGAAAATGTTCTAGTGCTGAAGGCAATAATCCCCAGACACAGAAAGATGAATAAAGGAAGAAAAATCCTATGCACAAAGGGAAGGTGCAAAAGAAAAAGAGAAGAGCTCTTTTTTTTTTTTTTTTTCAAGACGGAGTCTCGCTCTGTCGCCAGGCTGGAGTGCAGTGGCGTGATCTCGGCTCACTGAAACCTCTGCCTCCTGGGTTCAAGTGATTCTCCTGCCTCAGCCTCCTAAATAGCTGGGACTACAGGCGAGCGCCACCATGACCAGCTAATTTTTGTATTTCTAGTAGAGACGGGGTTTCACCATGTTGGTCAGGATGGTCTCGATCTCTTGACCTCATGATCTGCAAGGAGAGCTTTTAAGACATTAAAAGAGCTATAAAACGCTTCAAAACAGCATCAAAAGAGCTACAACAACACTAACAACTTTTTAAAACTAACCAGGAGAACTAGGAGTCAGTGAAAAATCAGTAAGAAGCTGGGTGCAGTGGCTCACACCTGTAATCCCAGCACTTTGGCAGGCAGAAGTGGGCAGACCACTTGAGCCCAGGAGTTCGAGACCAGCCTGAGCAATATAGTTAAGACCTCGTCTCAAAAAAAAAAAAAAAAAAGCAATTAAAATTATTTTCAATTATTTTTAATGGTAAAGATAAATTTTTATCACATTTTTTTCACACATAAAGGAAAATTTAAGTGAAAAAAATTCATTAAGATATCCTTAGTGTCCAATTCTGAATCATTTTATAATTCTGTTAACCATACTCTCATCCACATTTTTCCACACAATATCAACTACTGGGACATCAAAAATGGTGGTGATACAGCATTTCTTAGAAGATTCTTCCCCACTGTTATCTACAAACCCCATTTCTGCAAGTTAAGACATCACTTTTTTGACCTCACCAGAAGTTGTCAATGAAAAGTTTTTAGTCAGCAATCAAAACTCACATTCTTTCCTCAGATGGTCCATAAATGACTTTTCTACTGAAACAATACGCTACAGCTATCTAATCATGCCAGGAGGAAAAACAACAAAGATGAGTATGCATAGGCATTGACAACTATGTATCATGACTACCACTCAGCCAATGAAGACTTAAAATATTATTAGATACCTGGCTCCAAAGATTTAAACAAAAAGGGTGGGCCGGGCACGGTGGTTCATGCCTGTAATCCCAGCACTTTGGAAGGCCAAGGTGGGTGGATCAGAAGGTCAAGAGATTGACACCATTCTGGCCAACATGGTGAAACCCCATCTCTACAAAAAAAAAAAGAGCCGGGCATGGTGCCATGTGCCTGTAATCCCAGCTCCTCAGGAGGCTGAAGCAGGAGAATCGCTTGAACCCGGGAGGCAGAGGTTGTAGTGAGCCGAGATCAAGCCACTGTACTCCAGCCCGGGAAACAGAGCAAGATTCCATAAATTAAATTTAAAAAAAAAAAGAAAAAGTGCATCTTTGAAGGAATAAAAAGCAGTATTGCTGGCCAGGCGCGCTGGCTCATGCCTGTAACCTCAGCATTTTGGGAGGCCAAGGCAGGCAGATCACCTGAGGTCGGGAGTTCGGGACCAGTCTCACCAACATGGAGAAACCCCATCTCTACTAAAAATACAAAATTAGCCAGGCGTGGTGGCGCATGCCTGCAATCCCAGCGACTTGGGAGGCTGAGGCAGGAGAATCGCTTCAACCCAGGAGGCGGACGTTGCGGTGAGTGGAGATCGTGCCATTGCACTCCAGCCTGGGCAACAAGAGCGAAACTCCGTCTCAAAACAACAACACCAACAAAGCAAATAGTTGATGGTTAACTATCAACTTAATTAAAAGAAATACAGAAGATAGTGAAATGAGCTAAACAATACCAAAAGAAAGCAATAAAACAAAGCCAGAAAATGGGACACTATCAGACAACTGAGCTGGTCTCTTTAAGCCAGAAACAAAAACAAAAACACAAAAGGGATGAGAGTGGAGGGAAGACAATGCTAAAAAAGACAGCTAAGGGACATACTCAGTTTTAATCTATGGTCCTGGACTAGACAGTGGTCTGGACAAAAAGACTGTAGGAGGCATTACAGAGTAAATTAGGTGAGAGAGACAGAGAGAGAGAGAGAGTGAGAGCGCGCGCACACGTGCGCGTGTGTGTGTGTGTAAAGAAAAAAGAGAATAAGCCCAAAGATTGTGTGTGTGTGTGTGTGTGTGTGTGTGTGTGTAAAGAAAAAAGAGAATAAGCCCAAAGAAAGAAGGAAAAAAACTAGAGATGATCGCTTGCGCGCGCGTGTGTGTATGTAAAGAAAAAAGAGAATAAGCCCAAAGAAAGAAGGAAAAAAACTAGAGATGATCAACAATGTCAAAATTGTATTACTTGAAATCACTATAAAAATTTACAAACCTTTGATTGAAGCAAGGAAGAAAACAGAAGGCACAACTAAGTTCCAGAAATTAGTTAAGGACCTAACTATAGGTATATGTGACCATACACAAATGTAGCAGAAATTTGCAACCTAAAAAAGTAACTGGTAAATAATAAAACCAGTAGTATAAAATCCTCCCACAAAGACATATACTAATCCCAAAGAGTTTAACACGTTGGTTTTATCAAATATGCAGGAAATCACTTTTACAAGATTATATCTAGCTATTTCAGAAAATACAAGATGAGAACATTCCAAACACTTTTATTGAAATGTTTACAATATTGATAACAGAAGAAACAAAATTGTCATTAATTACAAAGGGAGGATAGTCTACAGAGAAAATCCAAAGTTACACAGTCAAATTACCCAAGTTAGTGAAGTTGTTTGGTAAGTTTAACACATAAAAGTCAACTGCAGCTCTATATACCAGTAGAGATAAAACATAAAATTAAAATGGCATGTATAATAGCAATATAAGTGTAAGATGTAAAATACATTATTTATAAGATGCACAAGAACTTTGTGAGGAAGTTATAGAACTTTACTGAGACAAGATGACAGTTTGTTTTTTATTTTTATTTTATATATTTTTTTGGGACAGAGTTTTGCTCTTGTTGCCCAAGCTAGAGTGCAATGGCACAATCTCGGCCCACTGCAACATCCGCCTCCAGGGTTCAAGCGATTCTCCTGCCTCAGCCTCCCTCAGTCTCCTGAGTAGCTGGGATTACAAGTGCACCACCACGCCGGGCTAATTTTTTGTATTTTTAGTAGAAACGGGGTTTCACCATGTTAACCAGGCGGGTCTTGAACTCCTGACCTCAGGTGAGCCACCCACCTCGGTATCCCAAAGCACTGGGATTACAGGCATGAGCCACTGCACCCGGCAACAGTTTGTTTTTAAAATACAAAGTCAATGCAATCCCAATCCAACCCCTAAAAAATAATTGTGTTTTATTTAACTTTATCTGATCTCCAGCATTACAGTTTTACAAGATACTGACAAATCTAAGATTTCAAAACAGTGATAACTGTTGCAAACGCATTTATGATCTGGCCTTTGCCTTCCTTTTCCCCAGTTTGAGTCCTATAACGCCCAACATGATTCATGGCAGGCTCTAAGACAGTGGTCTATAAACTATTGCCAGCCGAATCCTTTTTTAAAGGCCTGGGAGCTAAAAATGATTTTTATATAAAAGATTATCTAAGTACCTATATATTACCTGATTCTGCCTCTTGGTCCACAAAACCTAAAATATTTACTATTTTGCCCTGTAAGAAAAAGTTTGTGGACCTCTGCTCTCGACCAAGAACGTGGGAGCTTCCAAAACACCTATTGTACTGCTATGTACTGCTCTCTCATTTCTCTTCTTGGAAAACTTGACCAGGTCTTGTATCTTGAAAACTCCCATTAATCCTTCCCTGAAGTTTCATCTTTTCTGTGAAGTCTTTCCTAATTCCCACTCAGACTTTCCCATACTCCTTAAACAAAGCATGTGCACTTCTGCCTCCGGCACAGCCCTCAACACCTCCAATATATTACTTACCAAAAACTTATTATGTTTACGTGTATCCTCCTCACAGAAACATGGGAGAGCAGGAGCTCACTTACTCATCTCTGTATTGTCAAAAGAGGCCCTGTCAACAAATGTAAAAGCCAGACTACCCTAAACTGTGTAACAGAAAAAGCCACTGGAAAGTCAGAAAATGAGCCCAGATTCCACTAGTTTATCCACCACCTATTTGTGCTGACTTGGGGGCTTCCTTAATCACCGGGATGCACGATGTATAGTCCATAAAGTAAAGGAATTAGATAATAATTTCTAAGATGTGTTCTGCTTCTAAACTTGTAAAATTTCCAAAGAACCTAATCCTTATTCCAAAATATACTGATTTTTAACTTTTCTTTAAAAGATCTCACTCTCTGGGTCTCCTCTAAGCAAAAAAGTCTTTTAGGCTTTTTTAAAAAAATTCAGGTTAAGCAATAAACTTGTTGAAATATTAATTAGAGTTCTGTCTTCCCTACAGGTTTTAAATATTTTCATACTATGAAGCACTTCCAGACTGATATATTTAAATACTGAATATATTTCTGAATCCAAAAAACTAATCGGAATTAGAAGAACCTTGAGTTCTCCCGTTACAAAAATTCTCTCTTCAACATATCTCTCCTACCTGACATTAATGCATAATCCCAGACAAGTACAATACTGATGAAAAAAATAAGACCATACAGAAGAAAACCTTACTAATCAGGCCCAATTAGGAAAATAAGGCCAGCAAATTCAGGGCTGGTAAGAAATACAATACAATTTTCAAGCATATGCTGAATCAGGCAGTAAAATAGTATTATTTAGACCTTTTCAGTGAAACTGTTTTAAGGATAAGAATTATCTATAATTAGCATACAAAAAAATGTGAATTAATCTCTTCAACAAACTGAAATATTAGGTGCAAAACTAACTGCAGTAATGGCAAAAACCATAATCACTTTTGCGTCAACCTAATACTATGTGATGTTCTTCAGCAGTATTATAAAGCCCTCTGATATTTACATTCATATAGATAATATGTATGTTAAATTTAATAATCAATTTCTTTCGGTGTCCCAAACTAAATTTTAGCACAACTCTATCAAACCCTTTATAAAATTAGTGTTATAAAAAAATAATGAATTGATCACTATTTTTAAAAACTGTACCCACAAATACTTTAATCAATCAATACACAAAATAAAACACATCCTGCATATCTTACAACAGACCAATTAGTTTTTCAAACTGAAACACTGTTCTCCATCCTTCCATGTTACCATAACGTTTAATCAATAGTTCTATTCAGATAGGCATTGCTTCCAGAATTCAAAACCTTTTCTTTCTTTTCTTAAAGTAGAAAAAAAAAAAAAAATAAGAAAAAGGTCAGTTTGGTTTCTTTATTTACTTTAGACTCTGTTGCCCAGGCTGGAGTGCAGTGGCATGATCTCAGCTCACTGCAACCTCTGCCTCCCGGGTTCAAGCGATTCTCTGCCTCAGCCTCCCCAGTAGCTGGGATTACAAGCAAGAACTACCATGCCCAGCTAATTTTTGCATTTTTAGTAGAGATGGGGTTTCACCATGTTGGCCAGGCTGGTCTCAAACTCCTGACCTCAGGTGATCTGCCCACCTCGGCCTCCCAAAGTGGGGGGATTACACTCCCAAAGTGGGGGGATTACACTCCCAAAGTGGGGGGATTACACTCCCAAAGTGCTGGGATTATTACTGGGTGAGCTACCATGCCCAGCCCTGAGTGTCTCTTGTATGCCAACAAGATAACTCAAGGCAGGCAGCCTCCTTTGTAGCTTTAGGATGGGGGATGTAATGAGATAACTCAGGGCAGAGAGCCCCCTACACAGCTTTAGGATGAGGGCTGGTCACAGCAAAGAGCAAAGCATGTTTAGAGCGTTGGGACTTTTCAGCCCCATTCTTCAATCTCTGGGTAGAGAAAACGGATTGAAGGTTAAGCTGATCACCAGTGGCCAATGATTTAATCAGTCATGCTTACGTAATAATGCCTCCATAAAAACCCAAAAGGACAGGGTTTGGAGAGCTTCTGGATAGCTGCACAAGCAGAAGTCCCTAGAGGGTGGCATGCCCAGAGAGGGCATGGAGGCTCCATGCCACTTCCCACATGACCTCATCTTATGCATCTCTTCATCTGTACCCGTTTACAATAAAACAGTAAACCCAACTGTTTGCTGAGGTCTGTGCCACTATGGCAAATTAATGGAAACAAGGAGTGGGTCATGGGAACCCCGATTTATATAGCCAGTCAGTCAAAAGTTCTGGAGGCCTACACAGGCATCTGAAGTGGGGATAGTCTTGTGGGACTTAGCACTCAATCTGTGGGATCTGAAACTATCTCTAGGTAGATAATGTCAGAATTGAACTGAATTAGAGGACACTAGTAGCCACTGCAGAACTGATTGCTTGCCAGGTATGCAGGGGAAAAGCCATACGTATTTTGTTACAGAAATGTTCTGTGTTGTGAGAGTATAGGAGGAACTGAGTTTTTTCCTATATCCTCAGACCATTCATTAAAACATGAAGTAGGGGGAAGAGGGAAGAGCTCTCGAAGTAAACTAGCAACAGAAGGGAACATCTTCGATATTAGTCTACAAAAACCCTACAGCTAATATCACATTCAACAGTAAAAATTTAATGTTTTCCCCCCAAAGAAACAAAACAAGGATGTCCCCTTCCATTCCTTGCCAATACAACAAGGCAAGAAAAAGACTAACCGGCCTCCACAAATAAGAAAACAAAAAATAAAATTTTCTTTATTTGCAGACAGCATAATGCATCTAGAAAATCCTATCTAGAGCAACACGACTACAACAATATAATTTAGTAAGACAGTAGGATACTAGATCAGTATGCAATAATAAAAATGTTCCTACATAATCGCAATAAAACAATTGGAAATAAAATTTTACAACCACTCTAATCACAATAGCATCAAAAAAAAAAAAAAACATATGTGATAAGCACCATGAAGTACTGCTGTAGAGTCTTAAAGAAGGCTAAATAGAGGGCGAAATACGCCATGTTCACGAACAAGCAAATACAATATTACCGAAGACAAATTCTTCCTAACTTAGCACATGTAGTTCCAATATAATCCTAGCAGCATTATACTGGATTATACTGTTTCTGCACTTTATATGGAAAGGCAAAAGACCTAGAAAAACCAAAGCAATTTTGAAAAAGAATACAGGGAATTTGGGGCCAGGCGTGGGCAGTGGTTCATGCCTATAATCCCAACACCTTGGGAGGCCGAGGCAGGCGGATCACAAGGTCAGGAGATCGAGACCATCCTGGCCAACATGGTGAAACCCTGTCTCTACTAAAATACAAAAAATTAGCCAGGCGTGGTGGCGCAGGCCTGTAGTTCCAGCTACTGGGGAGGCTGAGGTTGCAGTGAGCCAAGATCGTGCCACTGCACTCCAGCCTGGGTGACAGAGAGAAAAAAAAAAAAAAAAAGGAAAGGCAAGAGGAAATGGTAGATTTTGAAAGTGTAGTCTTTCCAACAAGTAACGCTGGAAAAACTGGGTAGCTATTTGGGGGAAGGGGGGGACCACTGATGCTATCTCACATCATAAACAGCTTGAAATGTATCACAGGCCGAAACAGAATTTAAAACGTGAGAAAATCTTTTATGATCTTGGGATACACAAAGATTTCCTAGCACAAAAAGCACAAGCTGTAAAAGAAAAAAAAAAAAAGTAATTAAATGGACCTCATTGAAACAATAAACATTTGCTCTTCAAAAGACACTAGTAAGAAAATGAAAAGATGAACCAGAGACTAACAATTCCAAAACAAGTATCAGACAAAGGGCATTTATTCAGAGTATATAAAGAACCCATAAAACTCAATGAAGAAGAAGATGAGGAAGAACAACAGGAAGGAAAGGAAGAAGAGAAAGAAAGAAAAGAAAGAAAGAAGGGAGGAGGAAGGGAGGAAGGAAGGGAGGGAGGGAAGGAGAATAGGTAGACAGTAAAGTTAAAAAGACTGAGGAGGAAAGAAAGAAAATAAGAAAGAAGAAGAAAAAACAAGAAGGGGCAGATGGGCTACAGTTAAAAAGACTGACAATACCAAGTGCTAACGAAGATATGGAACATTTGAAATCTCATTCATTGCTGGTTGGAATATGAAATGGTATAACCACTTTGAAAAGGATTGACAGTTACACCTAAAACTGCAAAGCAATTCAGCATTCCCAAATCATATATACCAAGACAAATGAAAACCTGTGTCTACACAAAGACAAATAATATTCACAGAACTTTATTCATAATAACCAAAAGCTGAAAACAATCTGATCAACTGATAAACAGAAAAACTGTGGCATATGCATTCTACGAAATCCTCCTTAACAATGAAAAACAACACACTACTGATACAACAACATGGATGAATCTCAATAAAAGCATGCCAAATGAAAGTTATAAAAAAACAAAAAGAATATATGCTGTTTAAACCCCATTACAAGATATTCCAGAACAGACAAAACTAGAGGGATGAAAGCAGGTAAGTGGTTGCCTGGGACCAGAGATCAAGAGTAGGAAAATGGCACAAGGAAACACTTTGGGTAATGGAAATGTTTTGTATCTTGATTATGGTAATGGTTATACAACTATTTAAGTTGTCAAATCTCAAATAATGTAAATCATATCTCAAAAAATGCTTAAAATAATGTTACATATATCTCAAAAAAGCTACAGAAAATAAATTATCAGGTATTTTTTGTGAAGCTAGACAAGTTAATTAGAAAGTTTATTTGAAAAAACAAGCCACCAAGGACAGCCAGGAAAATCCTAGAAGCAAGAACAGTAGGGAAAGGGTGCCCTAGCACTAGCATACATTAAAACATATTATAAAATCTCTCTAAGTAAAATACTTTTGTATTAGTTCATGAACAAAACATGCCACAAAATGCACAGACAAAACTGCATATGAATATTTAGTATACAATTAAGGCAACACCTCAAATCAGTAGAGGAAAAAATGGATTTTTAAAAAATATATCTTTGTGATAACTAGCCATAAGATAAAAGATAATCTTAAATATTGTTCACACTGTAAGTCAAGGATAAAACCCAAATGGATCAGAAATTTAAATGTCAAATATTAAACCATTCAAGTACTGAAAGAAAATGTGGGTAAATTTCTCTAACACCTGGGAATGAGGAAAAAACCCACCCTATGATTCAAAACATAAGGACAATGTAGAAAACTGATCAATCTGACTACACAGAAATAGAAAACTTCTGCACAGGCAAAAACAAACACACAAAAGCAAAGCAAAACAACAAATCTCAAACTGGGCAATAGTAGCTTCAACTAATATCACAGATAAAGGATAAATATGCCTAATATATATAATATAGCTGCATAAAACAGTAAAAGAAAACAATGACCTAAAAAAAATGGGCGACAGACATGAACAAATATTTCAAAGAAAAAGAAATTCAAATAGTCTTTACACTTCAATTTTTAAAAAGTTCAATATCACTAACAACTAAGAAAATGTAAATTTAAATTATAATAAAATACCACTTCTCACCTATCAAACTGGCAAGTCTGCTGACAAAAAGGTTCTTGATTAAGACCAAGAAGAAACAAACACTTGCATACATTGTTGAAATAAATGCAAATGGTTCAATCCAAAGGAGCAAATACCCTTCAACACAATGATCTCACTTTTAAAGGAATCTATACTAAAGAATCACTAACAAAAACTATTAAAAGACAGGCCAAGGCCGGGCGCGGTGGCTCAAGCCTGTAATCCCAGCACTTTGGGAGGCCGAGACGGGTGGATCACAAGGTCAGGAGATCGAGACCATCCTGGCTAACACGGTGAAACCCCGTCTCTACTAAAAAAATACAAAAAACTAGCTGGGCGAGGTGGCAGGCGCCTGTAGTCCCAGCTACTCGGGAGGCTGAGGCAGGAGAATGGCGTAAACCCAGGAGGCGGAGCTTGCAGTGAGCTGAGATCCGGCCACTGCACTCCAGCCTGGGCGGCACAGCGAGACTCCGTCCAAAAAAAAAAAAAAAACAGGCCAAGTGCAGTGGCTCACACCTGTAATCCCAACACTTTGGGAGGCTGAGGTGGGCGAATTACCTGAGGCCAGAATTGAGTTTGAGACCAGCCTGGGTAATATAGTGAGATTCTATCTCTGGAAAAAAAATTTAAAAATTAGCTGAGCATGGTGGTGTGCACCTGCAGTCCCAGCTCCTCGAGAGGCTGAGGCAGGAGGATTCATTTGAGCCCAGGAATTCAAGGCCGCAGTGAGCTCTGATTGCACCACTGCACTCCACCCTGTGCAACAGAGCAAGACCTTATCTCTAAAAAACTATATATGGAGAAAAAGACACTTTTACTAGACTATTTACTGCAGCACTCCGTAAAAGCAAAGCACTAAAGCACCTGAATAAATAAACTATGGAGTAAGTCTTCATGACCTTGAGTTAGGCAAAGATTTCTTACATACAACAGTAAAAACACAAGCAATAAAAAGTTGTTATAAAGTTGATAAATTGGACTTCATCAAAGTTTAAAACTTTATTTTCTACCCCACTAGGCACACTAAAAAACCAGTACACTCAAAAAGTAGATAATTACAAGTGTTGAGTAGGATATAGAGAAACTGGAACCCTCACACCATTACTGACAGGGATGTAAAATGGTACAGACATAGGGAAAAAAAGTTCTGGCAATTTCTCAAAATGCTAAACATAGATTTACCCTATAATCCAGCAATTCCATTTCTGAGTACCTACCCAAGAAAACTGAAAATATTATGTCACACAAAAACCTGTACACAAATGTTCACAATAGTATTATTCACAATAGCCAAAAAGTGGAAACAACTCAAATGCCCATCAACTGATGAAAGGATAAACAAACTGTGTTATACTGATTCAACGGAATACAGTGAGCCCTTTGTATCCATGGGTTCCGCATCTGCGGATCAAAAGTATTCAGGAAAAATATAACAATACAATAATAAAAAATAATACAAACTAAAAAGCAATACAGTATAGCAATCAATTATATAGCATTCACATTTTATTAGGTATTATAAGTAATCTAGAAATGATTTAAAGTATATGGGAGGATGCATAGAGGTGATATACAAATACTTTATCATTTAATATAAGGAACTTGAGCATCCATGGATGTTGGTATCCATGAGGGGTCCTGAAACCAAACCCCCACAGATACTGAGTGGTGACTATATTATCAGGAAATAAAGAATAAAATATTCATGCTACAACATATATGAACCTTGACAACATATGCTAAGTTAAAGAAGCCAGCCACAAAAGACCATATATTATATGATTCCATTTATATGAAATATCCAGAAAAGACAAATATATAAAAGACAGAAAGTAGATTGATGGTTGCCAGGGCTGGGGATATACATGAGGTTCCATTCCAGGGAGATAAATAAGACTGTGATGATGGCTGTGATGCAGGATTTTTTGCCCCTTAGCTGAGCTAATCTGGGTTTTTGTCTCACAACCAGGAAGAATGAGGCACGTAGACACATTGAAGGGTGAGGAAGACAAAATTTATTAAGCAAAAGGAAAGCTATCAGCAAAGAAAGGGGGTCCTGCCAGTAGGTTTCCACCTCACAAACAATACCAGGGCCCCAGCACGTGAGCTGAAGAGGCCAGGATCCTCCCCTGAATAAGGTGCAAATTCTTGGTGGCTCCACCCTGTTCCCCCAGTGCATGGGGACCTCCAGTCCACTGCAGGCATGCCCAGGAAAGCCCCCTGTGCAGGTTCCCTTATCTGCAGAAAACATCTGGTGTAAACACTTGTGGGCTGGGTGGATCAGTGATTCTCCAGGGACCTTTCCCTATCTGTCGAGACCTTTGTCTGCCTCCTCCCTCTATCAGCTGCACAGCTCTGAAAATTTACCAAAAATCACTGATTTGTATAGTTAAAACAGCCAAATTTTATAGCATGTGAATTATACTTTGATAAAGCTTTAAAAAAAAAAAAAAAAAGCCAGAGATTAGAGAAGATATTTTCAAAAGACTTAGAAAAAAAATTATAGATATAGATATAGGTATCTAAAATCTCTACACAGTGTTCTCAAAATCTCTGCAGCATAGGCTGACTATTGAAGGGCTTTCCCAGACAAAGCCAGTCTATATAAGACTGGAATAAGTACCTACTTCAAAAAGAGAGATAAATTAACCAATAGAAAAAAAAAATCCACAAAAAATCTGAAATGGCAATTCAGACTAAAAACAAAACCTTACTGTTCAATAAACTTAAAAGTAAACATGATGTAGAAGATCATGCTTAATTTAATCACTGCTTAAATTAAGATACATAAGTGTATGATTCATTGTTTCACTGCTATGCACAGTCTTTCATTTAGGTAGGTCTTCTAAAAAATAGTTAAGTTCAGCTCTCCTCAAAGCTCCAATTATAAACAGAGTATACCAAGAAAGAGTTTATCATAATTTTCCCATTACACCTTCCCATTTTAGCCTGATATACACATCTTCAGCCTTCTTTTACTCCCAAGTACCAACTTTAGAAAAGAAAATCAAGGAATCATTTTGTTATTGTTATTTGTTTAGTTTTGCTTGATTTTTACTTATCACAATTCCATTATATTTGACCAGTAAAATGTGTCAGAGGTATCTTTTTTTTTTTGGAGACAGAGTCTTGCTCTGTCGCCCAGGCTGGAGTGCAGTGGCGCAATCTCGGCTCACTGCAAGCTCCGCCTCCCAGGTTCATGCCATTCTCCTGCCTCAGCCTCCCGAGTAGCTGGGACTACAGGCGCCAGCCACCACGCCCGGCTGATTTTTTTGTATTTTTAGTAGAGACAGAGTTTCACCATGTCAGCCAGGATGGTCTCGATCTCCTGACCTCGTGATCCACCCGCCTCAGCCTCCCCAAGTGTTGGGATTACAGGCGTGAGCCACTGCGCCCGGCCTCTAATTCTTAATAAAATACAAGGAGATTCGCATAAGACAGCACAAATATAAATAATACTCTCAACCCTTTTCCAATACCTTTCCCCTAGAAGCAATATTTTAAGTAATTAACAAAAAAAGGCAAGAGTTCAATTCATTTTGAATATAACTGGCAATAATCTGCCCAAAACACAAACATGAAATCAGCATGCAAATGTGCACTAACCTTCCAGTAGTCAGACTGTAAACTGTAGTACCTCTGGTATGCAGATAATGCTGAAAGAAGGAAAATAATTTTGAGTCATAATTATTTCTCACTTTAAAGTCAATAATATACTTAACAAGCATTATAACAAGATTCCCACCACACCCACCTCCCAGTAGACAGTGATAGTTCAAACCAAACAACTTAAAATTCTGGGCCCCCCTACGAGTTCAAGAACGTAAAACCATGGTCAAATCTCAGATCTGCAGTTGAACAGCATCTAGGCTAACCCCTTAGATCAACTTGACCTTCCTCAAAGATCAAATGGTAGAGGATTGACATTTTCCAAGGCAACTCCAGAATGTGCTAGATCATTTGTTCTCACAAGAGACCTCACTTCCAAGAATGGCTAACAACTCGACCACCTCAAAGAGCAAAAGAACTATTTCTTCTGTGATGCTTCCTTTCCTGCAATCAACAAAAAACTTAACCCCAATTACCTTTCTCAACCTCAATTACAAAATAGGACAACCCATCCACCAAAACCATCTTTAGGCATAAAAGGTTCTGAAAAACTTAAAAGTAGTTCTTGTCAACCTCAAAATTCAGTGAAGTGAACATAAAAAAGTAAAGTGAAAATTACATACATACATACATACATTATAATTGGTAGAGAGTGCCCTTCTTAAAAAACAAAACACTGATGAATAAACCCCATCCCATACCAATTAAATCAGAATCTCTTAGATTCTGGAAGGAAGCTAAGCACTTATTTGATCCCACAAGTACAGGTATGACTGAGGGACACCCGAAAGTCAAAGGCAGTAAAATGGACACTGAAGCAGGATTAAAAAGTGACAGCAGCTCAGATACATTCTAATATGCTGGGGATGTTTAGAGATGAACCAATTTATGAATTCTAGACATGGTACAACAGAAGTAAACTGCAAACATTATGAGAAAAGCTTTCATAAAATTAAACAGGCAAAGAGAGTTCAGAAAACAATTAGACATAATGAAGAGAACTTGCTCAATTGGATATTGGAATTACCATAAAGTTGTAAGAAATGGAATAGAAAAGAACTGAAAGCCCCAAATGAGAACTTGATATATGTAGGAATTAGCACAGTAAATAGGTAGCATTTCCTATCAGTGGGGCGTTAATAACGTAACCAGCACCCAAGTATTTATAAGTAAGCAAAAAAGTAAAATTTGTAACTCAAGTCATATACTAAAATAATTCAAATAATACGTTAAAGAGTAAGACAAAAAAAGAAGCCCATAAAACTACCAAATGAAAACATGGGGGAATAATATTTTTCTGATCAGCTACAAAAGGATTTTTTAACTTGTGGTTTACAATTCACAATCTAAGATACAGAAGACCAGGATAAAAACTATTTGAGAAGCAATTGGCTCCCTCAACTCTCTCACTCAACACTTGATGTTGTTTAGGCAATCTGACCGAAAAAAATACAGAGATTCTCCATCAAAAGGCCATGGAAATCATATTCAGAGATCCGCAATCACATGCTCAGAGCCTCCAGTTCTCAATTATTCCAATCATGAAATATGGAAAGCTAAGAATTATCAGACATCTAAAGAAAGCCTCTAACCAAGAAGAAACTAACACAAACACAAAAAAAGACAACCTAAAACAAAAAATAATGACTACTATGCAGGAGAAAATATACTTCAAAAAATTCTTACTAGTCTTAGATAAGGGAAAATATTGTTTTCATTGAGGGAGGTGGAAAGGGGATGCGTGCAGGAGAACAAACAGGATGCTATAGAAAAAAATTAAATTTGGTAAATTAAAGTATAATAGGAGAAATGCGTAATTCAATAAAAAGATTAAAATGAAATTTGAAGAAATTTCTCAAAAAAATAAACAAAAAGGACAAAAACAGAAAATTAGAAAAACTGTGTCCTGGAGGTCTAACATATCAATAACAGTGTCCCAAAAAGAAAGAATAAAAGGAAAAAAAAAAATTCAGGAAATAATTCCAAAAAAATTCCCAGAAAAGAAGGCTATGAGTTGGTAGTTTGAAGGGTCCTACAATAGATGTATAATTCTAAAAATAAGGCAACAGAACAATGTTTTCAAAATTCTGAAGGAAAATTATTTCCAACCTAAAATCATATATCCAGTCAAATGATCTATTAAGAGGGTAGAATAAAGGTATTTTCAGATATGCAAAGTCTCCAAAGAAAATTATCTCCCAAATACCTTTCCTGAAGAAAAATCTGATAAATATGCTCCCCTTAAAGGAGAGTATATACCAAGAAAGAAGAAGATATGGTCTACTGAAAGCAGGAGACACAACAGATACAAGAGGCCATGGGAATATCCAAGATGAAGAAAAAGGGTGATCCCAGGACAGCAGCTATGCCCCAGATCTAACTCACTGAGGCTTATCATTAAAATTCTTGTAACCTCTTCTCAACCTGAGGACCAAGTATCCAGATAAACCTGGCCCAGACTCTTAACTGGGTTTGGCTTTTTCTTGACCATGTTCTGATAAAGTTTATATCCTCCCCTCTATATTCTACAAAATAGATGATGTGAAGGCTCCCAGAAGTGTTAAAGTGTTCTGCTTTGATTTACTTTTTTTTTTTTTGAGATGGGGTCTCACTCTGTTGCCCAGGCTGGCGTGCAGTGGGGTGATCTTGGCTCACTGCAACCTCTGCCTCCCAGGTTCAAGCAATTCTCCTGCCTCAGCCTCCTGAGTAGCTGGGATTACAGGCGCTTGCCACCATGCCCGGCTAATTTTTGTATTTTAGTAGAGGCGAGGTTTCCCCATGTTGGCCAGGCTGGTCTTGAACTCCTGACCTCAAGTGATCCGCCCGCCTCAGCATCCCAAAGTGTTGGGATTACAGGCGTAAGCCGCCAGGCCCGGCCTGATTTGACTTACTTCTGAATAACCCACTCTCTCTGATCACATTTCTGACCAGATTTTCCTGGTTCATATTGGTCATGTCACATGTCCTAATTATGGGTATTATGTTTGCCAAGAGTCACACATGCCCCAGCACACTGCCTTCCCCAAAAGTGGCTCTGGTAAACTGTTGAGGAACCAGAAGCCACACTATTAACACTAGAGTCTCTTGTTTAGTTTTACTTCTCCTAAGAAGTCACTCTAATAGTGACAATATGGCCCCTTCCTTACATAGCTAAATTCGTGCCTGCTATTCAGCTTTCCAAAGATAAACAATATCTTGTTCAGGGATACTTTTATCAGTGGAGAAAGAAAGAAAGAGAGAGAGAGAGAGAAAGAAAGAGAGACAAAGAGAGAAAAGAAAAAAGAAAAGAAAAGCAAGAGAACACTGAACATCACAGCCAGGCACAGGTTACACCTACAGAGGAAGGGAGGAGGATGTAATTGGAGAGAACACAGGCTGGTGGTAACAGTACCATTCTATTTCTTAACTTGTAGAGTAGGAAGACAGGTGTCAATTTTAATAGTCTTTAAACCGTATATAGGTTTTTAGACATTCTACTTAAGTATAATACACTGCTCAATTTAAGGATCGGAAACTAGCAAAAAAAACATTTTGCAACATACTTCATGTTACCCTTCACTAGTGACCAAGTTGTTTCTTCAACAAAGCAGTAAATAAAACATTATCTTCTGATTATATACGTTGGGGACAAACTGCCCCCAAAAAAGCTTCCTGGTACTGTCGACACTCCCCCTAAACCCCTCCATACTGCCCAACCCTCCCCTTAATGCAACTCTTCTCTGTGCCATTCACCCTTCCCCCAAGCCTCTTTACATTTCTAAGCCCTTATCCAGGTGCCACAGTGGAGCCAGCAGACTTCACTTATCAAACCTTGCTGCGATAAGCAAACCCCAATTACAAACCATCCAGGACCACACAGGGGGAGGTCATGAGAAGCATAAAACAAACTTTACCTATACCCTCCTGTAAGTTCCTTCATCTAGCTGTTTCCATAAACGTCACAAGCTGATATATGGCAAAGTTAACCAACTAACGACCCCAGGGTTTCTCTCCCCCATATAAACCCCTCATTTTGTAAGCTCAGGGCTGCCTCCTCTGTCTGTGCTGGAGCAGCCGTCAGGTTCAATAAACTTACTCGCCTGACTTTGGGTCTATTCTTCCTTTCTCTTGGCTGACCTTACAGTATATGAGATGCTGAATAAAAGAAGATATACCAAAAATGGAAGTTAATGTTTTCTAAAATTCTATATGAAACGTTTTCATGTTATTGTAAATCGCCAAAATATATATAAATATCATACAAAGAACATTCTGAATATGTTCAAATTACAGAAACATTACCCAAAAACATCATCACGTATTTGAAAAAGTAACTTTTACATATGAATAATGCTCATCTTTTTTGCATAAAGATGATACCAACCAACCTATCATTGGAAGGACGTTAGGCTATGAGAAATTTTGCCAGTTGTGGTGAAGAACTGGTTTTAAGCCATCCCTCATTTCCTAGTTCTTCATGCATGAGGTCATTAATTAATGGTCTTCTAAAAAGAAAAACAAACCAAATTATCAAACTAGCTGTAGAAAAAAAAAAATAGTCAAGCAAGAGTTTGTGTAGTCAATGGTGTGGCTGATATTCTCACATTCATTTCTAACCACACTCTCAATCCCCATTATTGATTTGAAAAGGTTATTGGTTTCCTGGCAATCTCAGTGATTGTTTTAGTCCAGAAATGGGCACATGAGTTCAGGCAGCCCAATCACCACTGATTTATAGATGGCAGACGTGAAAAAGGTTCTCTGTCTACTAATGCATGTGAACAAGGAAGCATATATTACCAACTGCCACCACAAGGGAACTATCTTGGGATGAAGCCCACAGAAGAACAGACTGAAAAGTAACTGGATCCTTCTAGACTTCAAACCATGCCTGGAGAAAAATTCACCTATGAACTTCCTATTATGTGAGGTAATAAATGTCCTTACTGTTTATGCTAGAATCATGTATTTAATACTTGTGTCTAAAAACATTCTGAAGAGAAGACTTGGTCCCTGACAATTTTGTGCAGTCACCATATCAAACCTGGAGATTGCCCTTTTAATGATATTATAGAATTTCCACAAATTTGGAGGGCATACTTTCAATAATTTGATTAATTATATATATCATCTGGCTTCATAAAATTATCTTTCAGGATTGGGGAACCTTTAAAAAGATAGTATGATGTCTTTTGAAGCAAATAAAACTGAAGCATAAGAAGTCCACGTGATGTGAGAAGATGTTACCAAAAAAAACCCAAAGAAATAAAAAATTAAAGAGAAAAAATAAAAAAAATTTAAAAAGAAGTCCATGTAATTATCAGTTGGGAGAAACATGGCATCCATACAAAAACATGGTGAACTGAGAAATAAATATGAATGCTCAAATTCAAAGTCACAAAGTTAATACTCTAAATGGCAGGAACAGATTTGTAACTCAGCCATTTCTTCCATGAGCATTTGTTCCATTTTTTCCATAAGCGATCTTTCTACTCGTGTGCACATTTTATCAACAATTATATTCTACCCTCATTATGCTTAGCATCTTATTTTAAGAAAGATCTTAACACGCTGTTTCTTAATCAGAAAAAAAATCATTAAAACTCTAAAGATGCAGTATACAAGTATCCATCACCTCACCAGAGTCTCTCTAGTAAAATCCTTTCGACCAAAGCACAATCCTACTCTCTAGCAAAATTTTACTCTCTAGTAAAATCCTTTTGACCAAAGCACAACCACGTTAAAGATTTCTAATCTAATCTAATGTTAAAGATTAGAAATCTTTAACGTGGTTATCCATAAAAAAAATTCCTAGTCTACTGTAACTAGAATTTTCTAAAGTCCTTAATACAGAATGAGGGAAATCATTTATTTGGACATCCTCATATAATGCTTAAAACCTGTTTTAGAATGATTACAGAAAATGGATTAAAAATTTGACAATTTTGGAGAAGCCAAACAAAATCTATGATTGGAAAACACATGTTTCATGTTGTTATACTATAAATATTCCAGGCTAGAGTACTGTCATTCGACCCACAAAAGACAAAAAGAGAAAGAAAACTCTTCAAGCTCTAACTTAAGGCTTCTCCACAATGGCAGCTCTTGGCATGTAACTTGCCCTGGCCATTTGTAACTGCTTAAGAATTGAAACAACCAAAGCATATTTTGCCCAAAAGTGACAGAAATGCAACAAATGACCAATTACTTGAGGGAAGGAAGAATGGAAGAAAAATCTACCAATGGCTAGAATTTCAGGGAACTTACAATTGGGAAAACTTCCAGCTAAAAAATACAAAGAAACAATTTTTAAGAGTTTCAAGGTTTTCATATTAATGTCAGGAATGATTATTACACTCCTCTAATTTTTTACTTCTGAAGTTCTTACTGTCTATCCTTTAAGTCTCTCGCCTCATAATTTCTATCTGTTTATAATTTTGCTGTGTACTTTGAAGTAATCTGCTACCTGATTTTTTGAGACGGAGTTTCGCTCTTACTATCCAGGCTGGAGTGCAATGGCACGATCTCAGTTCACCACAACCTCTGCCTACCGTGTTCAAGCGATTCTCCTGCCTTAGCCTCCTGAGTAGCAGGGATTACAGGCATGCACCACTACGCCCTGTTAATTTTGTATTTTTAGTAGAGACGGTATTTCTCCATGTTGGTCAGGCTGGTCTAGAGTTCCCAACCTCAGGTGATCTGCCCGCCTTGGCCTCCCAAAGTGCTGGGATTACAGGCGTGCGCCACTGTGCCCAGCTGCTACCTGATTTTTTAATCAACTCATTTAACTCAGTGACTCTCTTCGCCTACAATTTACCACATATTTATAGACATTTACACATATTTTCTATTAACTGCTCCTAAGATCCATCACATATATTCATCTAAATATATACGCTTGTGCTTCAGCCCAGGGTTCTGTATCTCTCAGGTTGTCCTCCAACCCGAAGAAGTGAAATCACTGCATCATCTCCATGGTTTAAGGCTTATAAGCTGTCTGAGAGCCCCATCAGCCATTTGGCTTAGGAGGTTCATAGGTTAGTTTTAGAGTTAGGAGTAGAAAGGAGGTATAGTAGACACTGTAAAGAAGCACTCACATCCCATTTCAAGAAAGAACTGCTGGGAATCCTGCTTGCTGAAAGCCTCTATTTGTGAGAGTCTACAGAAGCTGCCTGAGTTGCAGAGAGCCAACTTGTCCCTGGTCACAATTCTTCTCAGGCAGGCCCATGTTCAATATGGAATAATTGGAGTATAAAGGCCTGGCTATCTTGGCCCAACTTGGTATAGCTCTCAAGCGCCATTCTGGCTCCAGAGCTTCCCAGGAAGTTAGTAAAGGTTGTCACAGCTTAATTTCTCCTTCTGTCCAATACTGGTTCTATCCTCCACCTTCCCAAGCTGTTGAACATAAAGGAAACTCCTTACTGAGGAACATAACAATAATAGGCTGACTGCACTGAGCCTCCATTTTCCCACAATCCCCTATCTAATTACTATTTTAAGACTTAAAATAAATTACTACAAGCAAAATAACCAAATAAAGTGACAGGATATTTTTTTAAAGTCTTCATTCATATCACCAGCCAGAAAGGCTAAGAAAATATTTTACAAAGCCTTTTTTCCTTCTGCATCAAGTTCATCTGGAATGACAGAAAAGATAAATGATTACCAAATTATACCATCTTCAGACCAAAATTTTTTTTTGGAATTCTTGTAAGACAGAAAGTAGATGAGAGCAAAATGACAACTAAGGGTAAGAAAAACCACAGCCCAAAACACACACAAAAGAGGTTCTACCATTTTCTACTATAGAAACAGAAGCCTTTTTTTTTTTTTTTTTAAAGGAACTAAACTCAAGAGAAATGACAAGCTCAGAAAACTTTACACAGAAAAGATGACTATGAACAGGGCAAAGAATTACAGGGCTGTCTTCAGAAAAACAAGGCCAGTAAGTCTCCTACGTACATATACCTGAGCAGTTCACTCATAGAATTACATGTTTACTATATGGTTTACTCCCAGGAAGTTATGGTTTATAATGTGTTCTCTAAAAAGAAATGTCTATTTGCCCAGGGTTAGTAGTTCTCTAATCCTGTACTAGTTCCAAAGAGAGGAGGAGGAAGTAGCCAAAGGTAACAAATGTCTCTATAAACAGGTAATCTTGAGGGTATGAGTCTGTTGGAGAGGAAGGGAGAGGGCTATTAGAGACCGATTCTAGTTTTGGACTTTCAGAAAGACGAAGAAAACAGATAAAGAATTCATTTTAAGTGGAAACGTGCCTTAAAAAGCCTCAAAGAGGATTTTAAAAAATACCAAAACACATCTAGGAAACAGAAACCACCAGCTTGAAATGTTAAAATATACTGAATACATCTGCATACCCCTGCATCCATTTTCTCCTACACATTAATCAAGCTGTTGACTACCTATCAATGTCCAGGTCATTTACACAACACAAAACGAAGCACATGTTTTCAAGGACTTAAATCCTTAGATTATCCTTCTCTCACCTTACTAGATTACTCTCACCAGCTAGTTTGCTAACACAGTCTAGTTGCCACATGCCCTCCCTTCAAAAAAGAAAACACATATCCAAGATGAATCTCCCTGGATTCATCACCTTCATAACCAAAATTTTTATAAGTAGCTACACATGGTGGCTCACACCTGTAATCTCAACACTTTGGGAGGCTGAGGCAGGAGGATTGCTGGAGCCCAGGAGTTCAAGACTAGCCTGGGCAACAAAGCAAGATCTCTGTCTCTACAAAAAGTACAAAAATTAGCTAGGTGTGG
>NW_012114888.1:1451384-1475575 GCF_000951035.1 Colobus angolensis palliatus | reverse complement strand
ATTGAAAAAATGGACAGAACTATCTTAAAGGTTACTGTTAACTTCTAAGGGCTTATATTATAGTTCTTTTTATTAAATATATATGAAAAATAAAGCTATAGTCATAGTCTAACATAGTGTTAAAAGTTAAAAGATTTATTGTTTAACAACCACTAAGTAGCAAGTACATATAGTCCCATACGTAAACCTAATTTTCAAGTCTAGGTCTCTCTTTACATGCTCTCAAATTAGCATGTCCTCCAACTACATAAAGGTGCAGCAATAAAAAAGTAGCAGATTGCATAGAATTCTACAGGCATACCTTGTTTTATTGCACTTTGCTTTACTGGGCTTCACAGATATTGCATCCTTTACAAATTAAAGGTTCACAGCAAACCTGTGTAGAGCAAGTCTATCGGTGTCATTTTTCCAACAGCCATGTGCTCACTTAATGGCTCTGTGTCACATTTTGGCAAATCAATATTCCATACATTTTAATTATTATTGTTATCTGTTATGATGACCTGTGATCACCGATCTTTGATGTTACTACTGTAATTGTTTTGGGGAATCACTAACCGTGCCCACGAAAGGCAATAAACAATCGATAACTGTTGCATGTGTTCTGACTGCTCCACCAACAGGCCATTCCCTGGTCTCTCTCCCTCTCCTTGGGCTTCCATATTCCCTGATACACAACAATATAGAAAGTACGCATATTAATAACCCTACGATGACCTCTTAGTGTACAAGTAAAAGAAAGAGTTACTCATCTCTCACTTTAAATCCAAAGCTAGAAACCATTAAGCTTAGTGAGGAAGGCACTTTGAAAGCTAAGACAGACCAAATGCTAGGCCTCTTGTGCCAAACAGCCAAGTTACGAATGCAAAGGAAACAGTCTTGAAGGAAATTTGAAGTGCTACTCCAGGGAATAGCACTTGTCTCCACAAAAGACAAGAAAGCATAAACAGCCTTACTGCTGATATGGACATGGTCTGAGTGGTCTGGATAAAAAATCAAACCAGCCACAACATTCCCTTAAGCCAAACCCTACTCCAGTGAAAGGCCCTAACTCTCTCCTCAAGTTCTATGAAGACCAAGAGAAGTGAGGAAGCTGCAGAAGAAAAGTGTAAAGCTAGCAGAGGTTGGTTCGTGAGGTTTAAGGAAAGAAGCCATCTCCATAACATAAAAGCGCAAGGTGAGGCAGCAAGTGCTGATGGAGAAGTGTAGCAAATTATCCAGAAGATCTAGCTAAGATCATTGATAAAGGCAGCTACACTAAACAACAGATTTTCAATCTCCATGAAACAGCCTTCTATTGAGGAAGATGCCATGTGGGACTTTCATAGAGAGCAGATATCAACATCTGGCTTCAAAGTTTTAAAGGACAGGCTGACTCTCCTCTTGTTAGGAACTAATGCTGGTGGTGCCTTTAAGTTGAAGCAATTGCTTATTTACCATTCAGAAAATCCTAGGGACCTCAAGAATTATGCTAAATCTACTGTCTATGCTCTATAAATAGAATAACAAAGTCTGAATGACAGCACATCTGTTCACAGTACAGTTGACTGAATATTTTCAGCCCATTGTTGAGAACTACTGTTCAGAAAAAAGGATTCCTTTCAAAATATTACTGCTCACTGACAATGCACCTGGTTACCCAAAAGCTCTGATGGAGAGGTACAAGCAGATTAATGTTGTTTTCATGCCTGCTAACACAACATCCATTCTGCAGCCTACATCAAGGAGTAATTTTGACTTTCAAGTCTTTTTTTTAAATTTATTTATTTTTTGAAACGGAGTCTCACTCTGTCACCCAGGCTGGAGTGCAATGGCGCGATCTCAGCTCACTGCAACCTCCCCTTCCTGGGTTCAAGCAATTCTCCTGCCTCAGCCTCCTGAGTAGCTGGGACTACAGGCACGCGTCACCGCACCCGGCCAATTTTTGTATTTTTAGTAGAGACAGGGTTTCACCATGTTAGCCAGGTGGGTCTCGACTCTTGACCTCAGGTAATCCACCTACCTAGGCCTCCCAAAGAGCTGGGATTACAGGCGTGAGCCACCACACTCGGCCTCAAGTCTTATTAAAGTAATACATTTTGTAAGGCTGTATAGCTGCCATAAATAGTGACTAATCTCATGGATCTAGGGAGAGTAAATTCAAAGTCTTCTGGAAAAGATTCATCATTCTTGATGCCATTAAGAACATTTGAGGTCAAAAGGCCGGGCACAGTGGCTCATGCCTGTAATCTCAGCACTTTGGGAGGCTGAAGCGGGTGGATCACCTGAGGTCAGGAGTTTGTGACCAGCCTGACCAACATGATGAAACCCTGTCTCTACTAAAAATATAAAATTAGCCAGGCATGGTGGCGCATGCCTGTAATCCCAGCTACTTGGAAGGCTGAGGCAGGAGAATCGCTTGAACCCAGGAGGTGGAGGTTGCAGTGAGCTGAGATCACGCCACTGCACTCCAGCCTGGGCAAGAAGAGTGAAACTCCGTCTCAAAGAAAAGAAAAGAAAAAAAAAGAACATTTGAGGTCAAGATACCGACATTAACAGGAGTTTAGAAGAAGCTGATTCCCATCTCTCCCCATAGATGACTTTGAGGGGTTCAAGATTTCAATGGAGAAAGTAACTGCAGATGTGCTGGAAACAGCAAAAGAAATAGAATTAGAAGTGCAGCCTGAATGGATAAGGAACTGTTTCTTATAGATGAGCAAAGAAAGTAGTTTCTTTAAAAAAGAGAGAGAGAGAGACACTCTGTCACCCTGGCTGGAGTGCAGTGATATGATCCCAGCTCACCATAGCCTCGACCTCCCAGGTTCAAGTGTTCCTCCCACTTCAGCCTCCAGGTTAGGTGCATGCCACCATACTCCGCTAATTTTTTTTTTTTTTTTTTTTTTAGATACGGGGTCTCACTACGTTGTCCAGGCTGGTCTTGAACTCCTGGGCTCAAGTAATCCTCCTGCCTTGGCCTCCCAAAATGCTGGAATTACAGGCATGAGCCACTGTGCCTGGCCAAAAGGAGTTTCTTGAAATGGAATCTACTCCTAATAAAGGTGCTGTGAACATTGTGGAAACGATAACAACGAATTTAGAATACTACGTAAACTTAGTTAACAGAGTAGTGGCAGGGTTTGAGAGGACTGACTCCAGTTTTGAAAGAAGCTCTACTGTGAGTAAAATGCTTTCAAACAGCATCACATGCTACAGAGAAACCTTTCATAAAAGGAAGAGTCCACTAATGCAACAAAGTTCAATGTTTTCTTATTTTAACAAACTGCCACAGCCACCCCAACCTGCAGCAACCACCACCATTCAGCAGATATCAACAACGACGCAAGACCCTCCATCAGCAAAAAGATTACAACTTGCTGAAAGTTCAGTTGATTGTTAGCACTTTTTAGCAAGGAAGTATTTTTTAACTAAAGTATGTACATTTTTTAGACATAATGCTACTACACACTTACAGTGCAAACATAACTTTTATACGTAATAGGAAACAAAAAAAATTTTTGTTTGACTGGTTTTATTACAATATTCGCAACAAATTGCAGTGGTCTGAAGCCAAACCTGCAATATCTCCCAGGTATGCCTCTATCTATTTTTTGGTACAATAGTTTCCTTTAAATAAGTTTCCAGTTTTAATTAAAGATAAAATATCTAACAGAGTATTAAGTAATTATTAACACCCATTACCCTGTTGGACTGAAACCATTTCGCTAAGTACTAACCAATGTCACATAATCTGAAAATCCATGAGGTATCATCCATCACTTTGTCCCCCTTTTACAGATTAGACAACAGATACTCAGCGATGTTTATATATAATCTTTTAAAGGTAACGCAGCTGTATATAACAGAGCTGAGCTGAGAAATAAGCCTAATTTCAAACCTCACAGAATATGCCTGTCTCAGACTAAAATTGCATTTTCATTAGGAAAACATTCACTCAACCTAACATAAAAGTCGCATAATAAAACATCAATATGAAATAGTAACAATCCTTCACTTTAGCCCTGAAACTATCTGCCAGGTGTTTTGCCCTCTAAACACACTTGTTGAAAACAAGAGTAACACATTCATCCACTCCACATCAAAATGTTTACTATCATCAAAAGGTTAAAATGTTCTTGGCTATAATAATAATTTTCTTTTAATGTGGATTTTTTCTTTGGTATTGGAAGGGCGGGGTTTGGGGGTGCTTTTAACTTCCTGAGTAATGGTCTGAGTTGGCAGCTTGGTACCATAAAAAGGGCAAATCTTGGGGGGCTGACTACTTTCAGTTATTTAACTCACTTATTTCTTAAAGGAAAAACATTTCAAGTAAATTTTAAAAACTAGTTTTATCCAAGGCTCATCTGTGATCATCTCTCTGTATTACTTATGTTTATAATAACACGGCTACTTAACGATCAGATTTTCGTTCAAATATTTTTTAGCTAAAATGGAAATGTTTTAAATAGGATAAAGAAAAATGCTGAGTTTATCTTACCTTTCCAAAGTATCCATCAATGTACAAATGTCTATATCAAACTGGGTCACTTTCTACTATGGCAAGGCCTTTCAAGGGCAAGGATTTTCACAAGACAGAACAAAACTGCACTGAACATGCAGGTGGTTTTCACTTTTACCGAATAGCCAACTTATTGATGATTTAGATGGAGTTATATGACATTTTTCCATTTTCATCTACTCTACTTTTCTTTCTCATTGTTTAGTGTGCTCCTGCACTTACAATTTCTTAGGAAGTCCTCTTGATAAAGCACAAATAATTACAATCCAACACATGTATAAATCAAACAATAATGAACAAGGAAAAAAATTACCTTTTGGATAATCTTCCAATAAGAGGTTGAAGTGACCTAATTGACAAAAGAAATCAGACTCCACTTTTCCTTCAGCTTTTAAAATTAGAGATTCATAGCAGCGAACAGCCTAGAAATAAAAAATACAAACATGTAAGCAAAAAATAAAGCCCTAAAATACCTTTCCTCCCCAAGATTACAAGATAATGCATATAGCCTCCATTCAATCACCTAAGAAGTCAATATTGAAAATTTCACTTCTATCTTAGACATATTCAATACAGCATTCTATAGAAGGAACAGCTTCCCTATGTATTTATTAAAAGAGCCACTAGTTATGGCATAAGTACTTTTCCCATTTATACATGGAAACAATACTTGCCAAATAAGATAATGTAGGAGCACTTTGATAATTTTATTCATAAGTTGAAAGTCTAAATTATTACTGTGGTCCCTGTTGATATAAGCAAAAATGCTCTCAAATATAAATAATATACATCTTTCCCACAGGTGGGAAGAACTTTATTGAATTATGTGAGATCTCATAGAAACTCTACAGTAATAAAAATACCTAAAATTTACACTGAACTGCTTTTACTGACTTTTTGCCAGAACGTCTACCAGTTTTAAACTACCACATACCGCCTTTCAATTGTCTTCTCCACATGATATACTTCAAACACACCAACTCTATTTCTGATCTTACTTCCTAACTCCAATACAAGCATATGCTCTCACTCTCACATTTCCTCCCCCAAAGAAAAAAATAACATTATTTTAACAGTATCAATTAGTTTTTATAACACAGGACAACTGCAGGAGAAAATGAACAACGGAAAGAACCCAGTTCTAGAGCCTGACTACAAATTCCAGTTGTCATTTGCTACAGGAGATTCTGGGGAATTTATCCTCTCTATTTTAGTAACACTCAAAGAGCTGATAAAAGGATTAAAAGTAGAAAACTTCTGTAAGGCTTAATTGTTTCTTTACCATCACAGGTAATAATAACAAAGCTCTAATTCTCTCAAGGTTCCCAATACTTTTGTCAAAATTTCTCCCATTAACAATTCAGTGCTCCATAACATTGCTCTGTTAATAATGTGTCCCAGAGTCATTAAAGTAAGGAATGTGTGTCAATTCTCAAATCTCTGATATACTCCCATGAACACTTTCAAGTTTGGTACCCACAAAGAAAGAAACTTGGTTAGTTTCCATCACAATAAAAAACTTTCACTACCACTTCAAGAACTTTGTTGAGATAAGAAAATGTGATGTGGGACAGAGTACTCACTTCGAATGCCTTCATTTTTCCTCTCCTGTAAAATACAGAGCCTTTAATATAGAGTTTAAAAATTTATATCCTAACATTTACCTATCCTAAGCACATAAATAAATATTCAACAAGTTTGGATAATCCATTCTAAATAAGACGAATTCTAGGCTGAGTCTACTATCCTTAAAGCCTAAGGGTTTATAAAAGAATTTGTCTTCAATTCCTATTCTACTCTTAGCTATATGTACCAAATCATAATCACTGAAAACTAATCTTTCTGCTTCCCTATAATTAAAAAAGTCTGAATGCTACACTGAAGTCTCAGAAATTACTATAATCTGAAGGTATGAAATTTCAAAATCCCTTTTATTTAAGTCATATATAATTCTTATCTGGCAGATGGTTAGAGTATAAAAATACAATTTATTACAGTGCTTTATAATATCAGAGAAATTCATAACATTACTGGGATACAACAAAATTCTTAATTTTACATTAAATGAATAAGAATATTGTAAATAAAGTTCTCATGATAATAGTGAGCATATTTTTTTTTAAAACTCTTAGGTTATTTATAAACCTTTCCTACTACTCTGACAGCTTCACATGGCTGATTAACATTAAATTTATAAGCAACTATGTTTTCATGGTAAAAAGGATTCAAGATATAAACACAAATTTTCTTTAATGATATAAACAAAAAAGATGCCAACACTGCTTACATCCTCTTATCACCCTTCATGCTACTGCCTTGATCATCAATTGCCTATCTTCTGCTTGTCATAAAACTAAGGAACACATCAAAATTAATATTATACATAATGCTGATCATCATGAAATATAAAATCAGGTAAAAACCAGAATGGTTGATTTTAAATTCAGGTACCCATACACTCAGGCTAATCACAAATTCTTAATTTTCCATAAAGCTGCCATGCACCTACCAAACTAACGTTGGTGGTCAACAATGCTGACAGAGCCAAACATCAAATGAGATGAAAATGAGCAAAAAAGCAGAAGAAAGTTGCCAAGAACTCTGTATTACCACTTCATAGTGAAACTTTATGAATTTATTCGAAGTATCTGAGGTAATTCTAATATCAGATATAGCCAAATATCTAACACACTTTTTAAAGAACATTTAAAGGAAAATAAATAACTCGAGATAATTTCCAATACTCTTAACTCATACAATAATCTAGAATAAAACACAGAATTTTTATATTTTTACTCAAAAGGCTAATGATAACAGAAGATACATAATTACTGTTTAGATTCAGAACGATGTTCAGATAAACTTCCATAAAGCAAAAATATCTCCAGTCAATAGGATTATTTTTATTTCTTGCTTTTCAAATTTTAAATGTACACAAGTAAAATCATCCCTGTACAGTATCTTCATACACCAATTGCAGAGAAGAAGGACTGGAATATAAAACAGTTGCTAAAAAAAGAAAGTCTAGGGACACATGTTCTCAGGATCTCCTGAGGGCTGTGTTACCGAAAAAAAAAGTCTATATAGTTGTTCCATACAGAATCTTCCTTGTATTTTGTTCAGTTTACTTTTCTATATTTTTGAGATTTTTTTCATAATTAACCTGTATCATTTCTATTCTTATAAAAATCATTAAAAGGACCGGGCGCAGTGGCTCACGCCTGTAATCGCAGCACTTTGGGAGGCTGAAGCAGGCGGATCACGAGGTCAGGAGATCGAGACCATCCTGGCTATCATGGTGAAACCCTGTCTCTACTAAAAATACAAAAAAATGAGCCGGGCATGGTGGTGGGTGCCTGTAGTCCCAGCTACTCGGGAGGCTGAGGCAAGAGAATTGCTTGAATCTGGGAGGCAGAGGTTGCAGTGAGGTGGGATCGCGCCACTGCACTCCAACCATGGGCGAAAGAGCTAGACTCAGTCTCAAAACAAACAAACAAACAAAAATCATTAAAGAATGATTACACTTTCCCCCTGGGACTCATCTCATACCTTTAGTGTAAGGATAGTCAGAAATTTGAAAGAAAATCATTTGTGGTTGCATCAGCAATCAACAGAGCAATTTCTGCAATGATACAAATACCCTATGATCTGTGCTGTCCAATACAGTAGTCATTAGACACATGTGGTTACTGAGCACTTTGAAACATGGTTAGGGCAAGTGGACAAGTCAATTTTTAAATTGTTTCATTTTAATATTTAAATTTAAATAAACATGTGGCTAATGGCTACCATACTGGACAGTATAGACCTAGATAATTCTTAAAGCCTAAAAACAACTTAATATTCAATCCATATACTAAATATTAGGAAAGCAAAATTTCTTATGTTTATAAATGAAAAGCCTATAAAAATAATAAAATATCTTGCAGCAAGGAGGATAAAAGCAATACCCTCCACAAAAATCACTGTTACATCCTCTAATTGTTTATAGCTGGTGGACTGCACATCCATAATCCTTACCACTTTACTAGGAAAAAAAAAAAAATACTGAAAAAGTAAATAAATAAACTAAGATCCTCCCAGCTACGTAGAAAGCTTGGGTGTGTTTTTTATTTCCATCATAGTGCCATATTCCACAACACTCAATACAACTTGTGCTTGGTATCTGCTGCACTGTTATTATTTTAAAAACCAGCTATCCCAGAAAAGTAACGCTACCATTACCCTGTATTTCTAAACCTTGACAGATGAAGTTTTGAGCTTGTGAACACAGACATGTAACTAATTTAATTTTTTTAATGTGTAGTATTAATCTTTTATGATGAACTTGGTCAGTGCCTTGCTAAAATAGGACACTGTCAATATTTTAGAATTGTTAAATATATGCAACATTTAAACTTTTTTTTCCAATTTAAAAGATTAACTACAGTAGCTGATGACTACAAATGGTAGAGAGAATATAGATTTTAATACCCCAATGGTTTTAAATGAAGTGAAATTTTTAGGCTGAATATAATAAAAACAAATATGCAGTCCTGCCCATAAATTTAATTTTTAATTTTTTATTTTTTGAGATGGAGTTTCACTCTTGTTGCCCAGACTAGAATGCAATGGCATGGTCTCAGCTCACTGCAACCTCGGCCTCCTGCGTTCAAGCAATTCTCCTGCCTCAGCCTCCCAGGTAGCTGGAATTATAGGCACCCACCACCATGCCTGGCTAATTTTCTTATTTTTAGTAGAGATGGGGTTTCACCATGTTGGCTAGGCTGGTCTCGAACTCCTGACCTCAGGTGATCCGCCCACCTTGGCCTCCTTAAGTAGTGGGATTACAGGTGTGAGCCACCACGCCCGACCCTGCCCATAATTTTTAAAAGCCAACCATACACATACACAATGGTTGAGCATCCAGCAACCAGCAGACTCCTTAAAACAGATTAAGGGATTTAAGCAGACAACAGGTCAATGTATCATCCATGAAATATGGCTATTTGGCCAGGCATGATGGCTCACGCCTATAATCCCAGCACGCCTATAATCCCAGCACAAGGCAGGAGGAGTCCATGAGCCCAGGAGTTTGAGACCAGCCTGGGCAACATAGGGAGGGCTCGTGTCTACAAAAATTAAAAATAATTAGCCAGGCATGATGTGGTGCATGCCTGTGATTCCAGCTACATGGGAAGCTTGAGGCGGGAGGATGACTTGGGTCTGGGAAGTTGGGGCTACAGTGAGCCATGATTGCGCCACTACATTCCAGGCTGGACGACAGAGCAAGACCCTGTTGAAGGAAAAGGAAGAGGAAATGGAAAAGGGAAAAGAAGGAAATTTTAAAAGTATTCATGGCCCAAATTAGTAAAGTATATTATACACATCAACAGGAATAATCAGCTCACCAAGGTCTAGTCTGATCAGATCTCCAGCATTATCAGTTCTGAATACCACATTTCAACAGGTGATAATGTAAAGAGGGCTACAAGTTTGATAAAGGATGTGGAAACTGTCATAAGAAAACTATCTTAACTAAGTTTAACTGAGGAGAATCAAACAGGATTGAAGTTTTACTTAACTATTTAAAAAGCAGTCACTTAGAAGAGAAGATTAATTGCACTCTGGGTACTGCCAATGAATGAGTATAACTTATAAGCAAGTATAATTCAGTTCATTCAGAAACTAGGAAAAATTAAACACACCAAAAATTAAATGGGCCATCACTAGCTCATATCAATGCAAAGAATTAAAGCATATATTACTAAGCTATTTTAGTGGGAGTTAGAAAGGAGATACCATATTTTGGATACAATTCTGATTTGCATTTTTTTAAAATCCTTGGACTCTATAATTCTAAGTATAACCCTGTAAAATTTATACAATAAAAAATAAGAAAATTAAAAATTAAAAAAGAATTATGGTTTTTAGAAGCTTACAACTTTCTCAATAAAAGACCACTCAAGACAACACAGCTTTAAAGTAAGACTATTTTAGGGAAAAAGAAAAACCCCTATATTAACCTAATGGGAAAAAATATTTCAAATATTTTTATTAAAATCACTGAAATATTACCAGTTGTTTAATGGGTATGGTTTCAGTTTTACAAGATGAAAAGAGTTCCGGAGACTAACACTACTGAACAGTACATTTGAAAAGGTTACTTACAATGGTAAATTGCATGTTATGTATGTTTTGCACTAGTTTTTTTTTTTTTTTTTTTTTTTAAGGTACTAAACTAGATAATACCTGTGGATAATTTAAAATACTTAGTATTATACCGGTCACTCATCAATGAGCACCTACTCCATCCTGGTCACTTTTATTGGCTGCTAGGTATCCAAAGTGAAGGCAAACTGGTTCCTGTCTCCTTTATTTTCCTCTATATCATTTTTTTCTCCTCAATCCTCTTTTCTAACCCATCTGCCTTCCTCACTCCTCTTTCTTCCTTGGCTCCACCTTACTATCTTGATCCTTAACTAAAGATACTTTTCCAAGAGTCACCTTTGTGCCCTATAAACTTCTGTTTACACAAGAGAAAGGGGTGGCGGGGAAGGGAATAAGAAGAAAGACATGGAAGAAGCAATCTTTTAACTCTAAACAACATGCCAGACTTTTTCCACTTGGACATCCCAACATCATCTTAAATTTGCCAAATAAAAATTAAGTTTCTTGCACTGTTCAAAAATTCACTCTTTAAGTTTCCTTTTCATTAACAGCACCTAGTCAAACCACTTCTTTATGCCTACACATCTAATTGATTACTGCTAAGTCTTCCCTAACACTTCTCTCATAACCATTCCCCTTTTTCTTTTTACCTATTATTTCCCCAAATTCCAATGAATGCCCGTACTACACCATTACTGCTACTTGTTGCTCCTTTACTGGTCTGTTTCTCCAGCCCAACTCATACCCTAAACAAACAAAACCCACTCTTACAGCAACGCTATTTATTGTCATGCTTCCCAGCTTTTAAACTTCCAATTATTTCCTACTGCCTATAACAGTGAGTACTTGGCTCCAGTCCCAGCCTACACATCCATATTTTTTCTTTCCCTGTTCCCCAACACAAAGCCCACTCTATTCCAACCCCACATCAAACTCTCATCCCACTAACTTCCTACATTTTTAACAGCTTGTTATTCAGACATCCTAAAGAGGTGGCAAACTATGTAACTACAGCAGATCAACCCTGCTCCTTCTGACACAGATCAGTAAAAGAATTTGTTGCAGCAATCCAGACAATATCAAGAAAAGGTGTTTCTCTACTGCACCAGTACCATCACCACCACCCGCTTAGTTACTAGAGTGTTTTCTTACTCTACATTATGTATAAAGAGACATAATATCTAATGTATAATATCACTATTCTTCTGACCTGTTCCCAAAAAATCCCTAAAAGTGTATGCATCATTAAACCTGATATCCTTTCCAGAAAGATGTGCTGTAAATCAGAAGGAAATTCTTCCTGTTTGTGGATATTGGGCAATGCCTTTGCCTAGCTGCTTTTAGAACACCATAAATATGCTTAGGAATTTAAAGGATTGAAACTACCTGAACCTAAACCATTTTTGAAACGTCAACACATTATATATATATATTTTTTTTTATGAGAGAAGAGTTACAATTAAAATAATCTTAAGTTGTTGTCGTTTTTGGTGTTTTGCTTTTTTTTTTTAAGGCAAGGTCTCACTCTGTCACCCAGGCTGGAGTGTAGTGGCACAATCACAGCTCACTGCAGCTTTGATCTCCCAGGCTTCAACCCCCTCAGGTGGCTGGGACTACAGGCACATGCCACCATGCCTGGCTAATTTTTGTACTTTTTGTAGAGATGGGGTTTCACCATGCTGGCCAGGCTGGTCTCAAATGATCCACCTGCCTTGGCCTCCCAAAGTGCTGGGATTACAGGCATAAAGTATTACTGATTCTTAATGGCATATCTACTCCTGAACTTATATATCAAACGCAGACTTTTTCTTTTTAATTTTATTTACTATTTTTGAAAATTTGTTTATCACCACTTCAAAAAGGCACATATAGCAAAAAGTCTCTCTCCTAGTCCTGACCCCAGCCACCCAGTTCCCTTTCCCAGGAGCAACAAATGTTTAAAATTTCTAACATATTCAAGATTATATCGTAAAGAAAAAGAAAAAAGAGATTATATCGTGCAGATGTAAGCACATATATTTTTCCTACCTTATTAATATTTTTATAAACACTGTTTTGTAACTTGCTTCAGATTCTAGGTGTCTCAGATATCCTTTCTCCTCCCCTTTGTTAATAGAACCCCTAAATTTAATTAGGCACATTTTTACACAGACTGAAGGCTGAGATTCCCAGCCATCCTTGCAGGTGTGGCTTGGTGATTAAATTCTGACCAATGGAATATAAGGGAAAGACAGGCTCCACTTCAACCCCTCCTCTGCCTACTTGGGTAGAATCACCCAGATGGCAAGAACTTCAGTAACTCTCCTGGGCTAAGAGGTAGATGCCATAGCTGAGAACGGCAGAGTAGGAAATGGAAGCCCATGTTGTTCTTGGAACAGTAGAGTTCCAGTGCAGCCCAGAACTGACTGACTGTTGAGAATTCTTTAAGAGACAGATGTGTGTGTAACCCTCTTTCCTCGCTTAAGAACAAAAACAAAAACAAAAAAAACAAAGCTGGCTGCAATGGCTCACACCTGTAATCCCAGCACTTTGGGAGGCTGAGGTGGGGGGATTACTGGAGACCAGCCTGGGCAACATAGGGAGACTCCCATCTCTACAAAAACAATTTTAAAAATTATGCTGGCATGATGGTACACATCTGTGGTCCCAGCTACTCAGGAGGCTGAGGTGGTAGGATCACTTGAGCCCAGGAGGTGGTGGCTGCGGTGAGCTCTGATCATGCCACTGCAGCCTGGGCAACACAGTGAGACCCTGTCTCAAAACAAAACCAACAACAAAACAACAAAACAACTGCCTAATGAAATAATCATTAACACACAAAAAAAAGATGGAGGGAAGAAAAAAAGAAAACCAGTTAATCGTCACCCATATCTAACATTTTACAGAGGATAAAGGAACTTATACATTTGTCACTCTACGCTGTCTCTCTCTTTCCTACTTTCAATTAATACACATTTTTTGTCAAGAGTCAGTAAAGGGGCCAGGCGCAGTGGCTCGCGCCTATAATCCCAGCACTTTGGGAGACTGAGGTGAGACCAACCAGGCCAACATGAAGAAAACCTGCCTCTACTAAAAATACAAAAAATTAGCTGGGCATGGTGGTGGGCGCCTGTAATTCCAGCTACTCAGGAGGCTGAGGCAGGAGACTCGCTTGAACCTGGGTGGCGGAGGTTGCAGTGAGCCGAGATCGTGCCACTGCACTCCAGCCTGGGCAATGAGAGTGAAACTCCGTCTCAGAAAAAAAAAGAGTCAGTAGAATAAAAGTTAAAGATGCCAGTCTCAATCCTAGATTTTTCCGTCTCTTTGGACCTACTCCTCTGCATTCACAGGATGTGGTGAATGCTAATGAGTAAACAAGCATCATTCCACATTCAAGAAACCATCACCCACTGGCACCTGAAGAATCATTCTTTTCAAATAAACTATTTAAAACACTTTGCTATCGCAAAATACTCTCAAAGAATTACACTACTGAAATCAAACTAGACAACTTAGTAAAGTGCTGATAGCTAATATTTGAGCTCTTGATATGTACCAAGCACTATTCTAAGCAACTTATATATACTTATTCTTTAATCCTCACAATCACTATGAAATGGGGTCTATTACAGTAATTATCCCTACTTCACTGACAGGAAAACTGAGGCCTAAGTAAATCCTGTGCTCATGGTCACAAAGCTACAAATTAGCAAAGGGTGGATTCAAACAGTATGGCTTCACAGCCTCTGAGCAGCAAGGTAGTTGACACAGGTCATGCCCAGGGACCTAAAGTCAAGTGCAAAAACGACCCTCTCCATAATCAGCTTTCTCTCCTACACACTAGCTCCTCCCCACCAACTCCACACCAAGAAGAAAAGCAACACATAAAATTTCAACTCCCAGCTCTCAGAAACCATTCCAAGACTTAGCCTCAGTTCTCACCCCTCTTTATTTTAAATCATTATAAAAAGCAATAATCACTATTACAAAAAATAAAAAATAAACAGACATAAACACATCCAAAAGTAACCCAACCAAAAAAAAACTAAGCTCCCATATTCAAAAGACACCTGTGACAGAAAAATAAAACACTACTACAAATATACATATGTATATGTATAAAATAATATACCAGTTCAGACTAAGTGTGGTATGTATCTGGAAAATGATCAACAGCTTTATCCTACTTTTTTGCAGCTTCGGAATGACAACTCCTTAGTTTACCTTGTGTTGTTGATTTTTCTCTCTTTAATCTTTTTGGCAAATGTTAGGAATAACGCTCAAAATCCTAAGGAAATTGAACACTCCAACAAAGGATTCTTAGCAAAGCAATTTTACTTCTGCACAGAGGGGTGCCTCCTTGGCCAGTCGCCATGAGAGCACACCTGAACAAAGGGGCACGAGAGTCTTTATTCCTGATGCAAGTCCTGCCCCTGTACCCTTTCCTCATTGGCCGGGGTCAGGTCGTACAATCTAAACTAACCCCGGTTAGCTAAACATTTGAATTTTTTTAGATAAGGTGGGCAAGTAAAAGAAAGTGGAGAGGAAAGGCGAAGGGGTGTCTGTAATGAGCTAGAAAGTTAGTCCTCTTTCCAAATAAGGAAAGGAATGTGAGCTGGTACTGATAACGCCTGGTACTGTGGCGTGCCTGGGCATCTAACAAAGGAAAAAAGGAAAAAAAAGGAGAAAAAGGAAAAAGGGGGAAGGGAGGGTACTATGAATTAAAGAATAAAAGACTGATCAGATTATTTGAAGAGAAACTTCATCATATTCCACAGCAAAGAAATGACAAATACAGCTGCAACAAAGCAAACTAAGCTGTACTGTCTCAACAGTCAACAAGTTGCTGGTTTACTACTAACTCCAAAACTTTTATCTTAGTTGCATGCAACCACATGAATTAATGGATTCTATATTCACACACACACACAAACACACACTCACACCCAGGGTATACATTAAATAAAAAGAAGCTGTATTGACACAACAGCTAAGTTATTTTCCAAGTATTTTTGTAGCATCCTAAATGTAACATTGTAAAGATGGAATATATCCAAGTACATTATAAAGTCTCCTTACTCAAATTAAGCATACAAATTAAGCCTTAAATGATCTTTCAAAAACTGTATATTTTAAAATTGGGGGCCAAGGACAGTATGAGAGATAATTTCAGTTCAGAATGATCCTGTGATTTTCCATATAAAAAAGTTGGCAAGGTCGGGCGTGGTGGCTCACGCTTGTAATCCCAGCACTTTGGGAGGCCGAGGCAGGTGGATCACTATGTCAGGAGTTCGAGACCAGCGTGGCCAATATGGTGAGACCCCATCTCTACCAAAAATACAAAAATTAGCAGGGCGTGGTGGCGCACGCCTGGAGTCCCAGCTACTCGAAGGCAGAGGCAGAAGAATCGCTTGAACCTGGGAGGTGGAGCTTGCAGTGAGCCGAGATCGCGCCACTGCACTCCAGCCTAGGCGAAAGAGCGAGACTCCATCTCAAAAAAAAAAAAAAAAAAAAAGGTTGGCATTATAATCCTTTATTTTTAAATTTAATTTGCCTGTGCTACTCCCACGGGGTCTATTATTTACCTAGAGATTTGGTCTATTATTTACCTAGAGGTTGACAGAAACAGTCTTACAGCAATCATTATGCCTGTCATTTAAGCTGTACACATTTAACTCAGAATTCCAAAGATACATGTATAAAGAAAGCCTGCCTGGAGCAAAATTATGTAGACCATATCTTTATGAAAGTAAAAGACTACATTATTCTGCCTGCTGTACCCTGGTCAAATATGTAGTTCAAATTAATATCTTTGGTAGCAAAGTACGCATTCCTTTGCCTTACGCACATTTTTAAATAAATGCACATAGAAAGGAAGAAGTACTTCAGATTGCATGAAAAGGTAGAAGAGATAGAGTTTATGAGCATGAGCTCCACTGAAAATATGCCTTGAATTCCACAACTTCTAATATGTAGGCACTTAGATTTATTTCTTGAACATACGAAAAACCTTAAATCTAGAGAAACTGCAACATGATAAAGGATCCTGCCCCAAAATAAGTGCCTTAAAATAAAAAATTTAAAAAAGCTTTTTAATAGGCCCAAATATACCCTTTCAGACTTTTCACTATGCATGTATGCAAAGAGTAAAAATCTCTTTTGAAAGGTCTCACTCTGTCACTGAGGCTAGGGTGCAGAGGTGCGCCATCATGTTCACTGCAGCCTGGACCTCCCAGGCTCAAGCGATCCTACTGCCTTGCGTGGGCAAGTAGCTGGAACTACAGGCACGCACCACCACGCCCGGCTAATTTTTGTATTTTTTTGTAGAGACAAGGTTTCGCCACGTTGAACAAGCTGGTCTCCTGAACTCCCGAACTCAAGTGATCTAGCTGCCTCGGCCTCCCACAGTGCTAGGATTACAGAAGTGAGCCACCGCACCCAGCCTAGTACAAATCTTTACATGCAATTTTATAAAGTTTTATAAAATTTGTATTTGATTCAATATATTGTTTATCATGTCAAAGCATATAGATCTCAAAATTAACATCTGCATAGCATTTTACTGAACAGTTAATCTATAATTTGTTTCTATTGAAGAGTATCTGACTGTTAACCAAGTTTTTGCTATTATTAGGGTAAGTTCCTCGCAGTCAAATTAAAAGCACAATTTAAGCTTCTGATAAGCCAACCAGCAAAGCTGAACCAATATAACCTTCCACTAGCAGTGCTTATTTCAAGTTTTTTTCACTACTTTTTCCCTAATATTTACCAGCTAAGTTTATTACTTCTTTAATGAATTATCAGCCTGTCCATACATTGTGCACAGTTCTCGGTATACTACATCATAGTTCTTTTCCTAAATGATCTGTCAGGTGCTATTTATATATACAGGATTTCTATATATAATGTTACAGAATATTTTTTTCCCAGATTGCATTTACCTTTGACTTCTTTACAGAGTTTTTGATGTAAAAGTTTCCCTATTTTCTCAAAATCACCCACCATTTCCTTTACAGTACATAGATTCAGTTCAGAATTAGAAAATCCCCAGAACCTGACCCGATGTAAACACTTACCAATATTTTCTTCTATTGTAAAGCAAGCGCCTAATTGCATTTTTCTTCCCTGTGCAATGTTGTACTGGCCAGGTATGAGTCAAGATCTTTAATTTCCCCCTTCTCTCATGAACTAAAAAACTTAACCATGCACACACAGCTCTGTTTCTGGAATTTATATTCTACAACCAAAGTTCTCCAACAAATATACTGGTAATGGGTAATAGGAGTGGCAAGACAGGGAGAGCTTTTAACCGCTAGAGCATTGGCTGGCATAAAACAGCCAGGATGCCAGGGCAGCCAAAGTCTTTCAAACAGAGCCCTTGTATATGTACCAATCTTAAGAGCCCTCAAGAAATTTTCTCAGTAATTGGTACTATCAATTTTCCATGTAAGCCATAAAATGAAGAGTCGGAAAGGGTTTCCACTTCAGGACAACCACTGAAACCTTGTGCTGAAAACTAAAGATGTCAGATAAAACACAATGGCAGGCAACCAACACAAAGTTCTTAAGTTCAAAGTTCTTAAGTCCTACAAAGAATGGACTTTGGGGGCGGTCAGGGGAACCAGAACTAAGAGAACTGGAGATAGAATATCAAAGTGACTTTTTGTATGACATTCTGAAAGCCTGTTGAATCTTAGTGTTGGGTTTAGGGGTCTTATTTGGGGGACAGAACACAAGGCCTGAAAGCCACCTAAGAGTCAAATAAGACACCCCCTCAGAACACTGAGCCTCAATGAGCGAACACATTCAATCTAAGTAAAAACTAAAATGTAATAATAAAACAATTTTTAAATGTTATTTTAAAACTGTTCTTGAAGGACAAAGAAAACTGCCAATCCATGACAGCAATCAGTGGAAAAGAAAATCTGAGTATTGGCCGGGCGCGGTGGCTCACGCCTGTAATCCCAGCACTTTAGGAGATCGAGACCATCCTGGTTAACACGGTGAAACCCCGTCTCTACTAAAAATACAAAAATTTAGCCAGACATGGTGGCCTACGCCTGTAACCCCAGCTACTCAGGTGGCTGAGGCAGGAGAATGGCGTGAACCCTGGAGGCAGAGCTTGCAGTGAGCCAACATCGCACCACTGCACTCCAGCCTGGGCGACAGAGCGAGACTCATCAAAAAAAAAAAGAGACAGAGAGAGAGAAAGAGAGAGAGAGAAAGAAAGAGAAAATCTGAGTATTTACAACCATAAGCCTGAATTCATCTGACCTGGGTAGAACACAAACTTCAGATGACAATTTAACTATAGATGGTCTTCAACTAATAACAATCCAAAGTATAGGCCAAAATCAGACACAGTACTATCACATTCCTGGCCTAAAAGAAATCCTACAGTTCCCCCGCCCCCCAAATAAAGTCTTTATATTCAAAAGCTCACTATACCTGGTGGGGAGATGGAGGGTAAGGGCAGAGCAAAGAAGGTAATCCATATGTAGATATATTTAAATGAATATTTATTATTTAATGCAATATTTTAATCACAACAAATATGCTAAGAAAAAGACTTTCAATAAAATTTTTAAATCCAGATCTATGCAATTTAGACACACCTAAAATATAACATAGAAAGATTTAAAGAAAAATACTATAAACATAAAAGTTAGCATTGTACCAGATACCATGAGTCACAATAAAGATACAGAAATCAAGGGAGCTGGTGCATGAATACATATATTTAGCAATAAAGAGCTTAGAAACAGAACTTGTATGTGTGGAAAACCGTAATGCAACTGGCAAACAATAACCTAACAAAAAAGTGGTGGCGGCCGGGCGCGGTGGCTCAAGCCTGTAATCCCAGCACTTTGGGAGGCCGAGACGGGTGGATCACGAGGTCAGGAGATCGAGACCATCCTGGCTAACACTGTGAAACCCCGTCTCTACTAAAAAAAATACAAAAAACTAGCCGGGCGAGGTGGCGGGCGCCTGTAGTCCCAGCTACTTGGGAGGCTGAGGCAGGAGAATTGCGTAAACCCGGGAGGCGGAGCCTGCAGTGAGCTGAGATCCGGCCACGGCACTCCAGGCCGGGCGACAGAGCAAGACTCCGTCTCAAAAAAAAAAAAAAAAAAAAAGTGGTGGCAAGCCTGCAAGTTATTTCTAACAGGAGAAAAAAAAAACAAAAAATAAAGTGGACTCCTGTATCTACATATAAAAAAACCTATTAAAGGCCCTAACGTGAAACTATATAAATCCTTAAGAAGAAAACACGGAAAAATGGCTCTGACATCAGGATAGCATAGGATTTCTTTAAAATTAGACAAAAAGTACAAGTCATTAAAAAAGGCTGATAGATTAATTCAACTACGTCAATGCTCAGAACTTATGTTTATAAAACAAAAAATAAGCATAAAGGCAAGCCACGACTGAGAAAATACACTTTCAACACATGTAGCAACAAAGGATTCATATTTAGAATATACAAGGAACTCCTAAAAATCAAATTTGTTTCTAAAAATACTAATGAGGAAAATCTGGGCCAGGTGCAGTGGCTCAAACCTGTAATCCCAACACTCTGGGAGGCTGAGGCGGGCAGTTCACTTGAGGTCAGGAATTCAAGACCAGCCTGGTCAACATGGTGAAACCCTATCTCTACTAAAAATTCAAACCAGGCATGGTGGTGTGCACCTGTAATCCCAACCACTCGGGAGACTGAGGCAGGATAATCACTTGGGAGGCAGAGGTTGCAGTGAGCCAAGATCGTGCCACTGCACTCCAGCCTGGGCAACAGAGCAAGACTTCATCTCAAAAGAAAGAAAATCTGATCTGCCACTGTGATCCACAAATAGCAAGAATGAATAACAAAGCAAAACACAAATGCTTCACTGATTAATAAAAGATCAAAGGACAAACAGTTGCATTACACATTCAGATACTCCATAAGGGCCCGTGTCTATTTAAACCACTAGGTGGTAGCCCTGCTCCAGTCTATCATAGCTATAAATTTTTCCAATATGACTAGGAAGGTTTTTCATTTAGGAAGTGAAAGGGTAAAGGTAATAAAGTAGTGGGCAAATTTAAGTATCTCTCATTATTAGTGGCTGTTTTAACAACGTGCTCCACTGACTTGAAAAAGCTCATCTGAAAAACCAGTCCTAAAATCATATTTTGCCAAAAATCCGAATTTAAAGGAAAACTGTCATAACTACTCATAATTTATAACACTAAATACTCAAATACTTTCATATAAAATATGAAATTTGACCATCCAAAATACCATTTCAACTTAGCTTGAATCTCTAAGCTCGTATTCAAATTTTTTATTTTAAACCAGTGAAATAAATACCAACCCACTAGCGTCAGAAGAAACCTTAAACCCAACATTCTCCACACAAGGCATTCATTTGAATTACTGAAGTGATATTCTTGGCATCTCAATCTTCCACTCTATAAGGCATTACGAGATTAAAAATTCTAAAGTCTTTGGACTTCTGCTTCAGGCCAAGATGCAGTAAAAGGGACCAAATTTACTCCTGAATATAACAATTAAATAACTAAACAAAGAATTTTAGACACTGAATATCAGAACACATGACAGTAAACGGAAAATAATGAATGTGAGCTCTAAAATTACCCCAAGCTTACTGCCTAAAGAAACTTTTCAGGCTATATAGCACATGTATGGGAAAACTTCTTGGAGAAATCAATACAAGCTGAAATAAAATGGAACAATACCCTTATAGTTAATAAATGGGAGGGAGAAGGCGGCTCTGTCAACCTACAATCCTATTTTTTTTTTTTTCTAAATGTCAACTGGCACCATACAACCTACAATTCTATACCCAGCAAAAATATCTTCCATAAATGAAGATGAATGTATACTTTTTCAGATATACAAAAACTTAAAGAATTAATCACCAGAAAACCTACAGTCTAAGAAATGTTAAAAGAAATTCTCAGGCAGAAGGAAAATTATACCAAATGGAAATCTTGATCTACACAACAAAATAAAGAGTACCTGAAATAGTAGCTCATGGGTAATTAATTATAAGGCATTTTTCTCAATTTTTAATGTCTCCTTAAAACACAACTGACCCAAGAAATCTATCCCCAAATACCTTCCTGTAACTAGTAACTGAGTTTAGCAAGGACACATGCTACAAAGTCAACATACAAAGATAAATTACATTTCTATAAACTAACAATGAACAACTGGAAGCAAAATTTTTTATCACTTAAAATAGCTCCAAAAATATGAAATATATAACAAAATATGTGCAGCAGAATCTGTATATGCTAGAATAACTACAAAGCCCTGGTGAAAAGTCAAAGAAGTCCTAAATAGTCCTAAATAAGTGCAGAGAGATACTGTGGTTCATGAAACTGGGAGACCCAATAGCATTAAGATGAGAAGTATCCCAAGTGATGTACAGATTTAATGAAATTTCGATCAAAATTCCAGCAGGATTTTTTTGTAGATACAGATGACTGTAAAATGTATATGGAAAGGCAAAGAAACTAGAATAAGCAAAACAATTTTGAAAAATGATAAGGTTAGAGAATTCACATGTCCTAACAGAGTTTCGCTCTGTTGCCCAGGCTGGAATGCAGTGGTACAACTTCGGCTCACTGCAACCTCCGCCTCTGGGGTTCAACCAATCCTCCTGCCTTAGCCTCCCGAGTAGCTGGAATTACAGGCGCCCACCACCACACCTGGCTAATTTTTGTATTTTTAGTAGAAATGGGGTTTCACCATGTTGGCCAGGCTGGTCTCGAATTCCTGACTTCAAGTGATGCACCTGTCTCGGCCTCTCAAAGCGCTGGGATTACATGTGTGAGTCACTGTGCCTGGCCCACATACCCTAACTTTAAGACCTATTGTAAAGCTACAAAAATCAATTAAAACCATAAAGAGGTACCACTACATTATCTATATGAATAGTTAAAATTTTCAAAAAGTGACAATACCAAGTGTTAATGAGGATGCAGAACAAATGGAACTCTCATACACTGCTGGTGAGAATGCAAAATATTACAATCACTCCAGAACACAGATTGGCAGTTAAATAGAAAGTTAAACATACATTTACCACATGACTCAGCAATCCCACTCCTAAATATATAACCTAGAGAAGTTAAAAGTTATGCTCATACCAAAACCTATAAATGAATATTTATAGCAGCTTTATTCATAATCACTGAAAACTGGAAATAACCCAAATAATCCTTCAATGAATAAATGGATAAACAAACTGTGGTACATCCATATGATGGAATACTATTTAACAACAAAAAGGAATGAACTACTGACGTAACACGTGGGTCAATCTCCAACACATTATGCTGAGTGAATGAAGCCAGTCTCAAAAGATCACAATAGTATATGCATTTGTCTAAACACATCAAATACATAAAATGAGTGCACTTACACACAGGCATCCCTCCTTTTATTGCATTTCACTTTACTGCAAATTTTTGCAAATTGAAGGTTTGTGGCAAGTCTATCAGCACCAGTTTTCCAACAGCATGTGTTTAACAATATTTTATTGCTGAAGAACGTGTCAGCATTTTTAAGCAACAAAATACTATTTTTCAATTAAGGTATACACTCTTTTTAGATATAATGTTATTACACACTTAAGAGACTACAGTATAGTGTAAACATAACTTTTATATGCACCAGGAGATGAAAAAAATTGTGTGACTCACTTTACTGCAATATTTGCTTTCTTACAGTGGTCTGGAACCAAACCAAACTCCCAATATCTCCAAGGTATGCCGGTATATGTGAATTATACATCAGAAAGAGTTTATTTTTTAAAAGGAGACTGTTTAAAGTAAAAAACATAGTAACAACGTGTTGTGAGGTTTACAACACACACCGATGTAAAACGTATGACAACACAAAAGACCACAATGAGAGAAATGAAGTATACTCTTGTAAGGTCCATTCCACACATGACATAGTATAAATATTATTTGAAGATAGACTGTGGCAAGTTAAAAGTTGAAATTAAAGAAAATACTAGAACCGATAAGTGTAATATTCAAGGTAAATATACAATAGTCAATTATATTCCAATATACTAGTAATGAACAATTGGAATTTGAAATTAAAACAAAAAACATTTACAGTAACATCTGCCCCGACCCTCGGAAGAAAGGAGTACTTAGGTATAAATCTAGCAAAATATGTGCAGGATCTACATGTGGAAAACTCATTGTTAATATCAATCCCCCCTAATTTTTACGTATATGTTCTTATAGAGACATATAAAGGCTATCATAATCAAAATCTCAGTGAGCCTTTTTGTATATATCAGCAAGCAGAAAGGCAAAGGAACTAGAATAGCCAAAACAATTATGAAAAAGAACAAAGCCAGAGGATATATATTACCCAATTTCAAGACTTAATACAGTAAGCTACAACAATCAAGGCAGTATGGTATTCGTGAAAAGACAAACATACAGATCAACAGACGATACAGATCAACAGAAGACAGAGAACCCAGAAACTGACCCTCACAAATATAGCCAACTGGTTTTTGACAATGTGCAAAGACAATTT
>NW_012114888.1:1434422-1450580 GCF_000951035.1 Colobus angolensis palliatus | reverse complement strand
TGAACCCGGGAGGCGGAACTTGCAGTGAGCCGAGATCGCGCCACTGCACTCCAGCCTAGGCGACAGAGCGAGACTCTGTCTCAAAAAGAATATATTTTCAGATATATAAACACAGCAGACTCACATGCAGAAAAGACATATCTCAAAAGGTCAGTGATGCAGGAAGAAATGGCAAGCAAAAAGCACGGGTGGGGGGGTGTGTTAAATACATGGGTAACAACATTAAAGATAATTTGTGTTTAAAACTGGTACAGAATTGCCAGGCGCAGTGGCTCACACCTGTAATCCCAACACCTGAGGCCGAGGCAGGCGGATCACGAGGTCAGGAGGTGGCGATCATCCTGGCTAACACGGTGAAACCCCGTCTCTACTAAAAATACAAAAACAATGAGCCGGGCATGGTGGCAGGCACCTGTAGTCCCAGCTACTCAGGAGGCTGGGGCAGGAGAATGGCGTGAACCCAGGAGGCGGAGCTTGCAGTGAGCCGAGATCGTGCCACTGCACTCCAGCCTGGGCAACAGAGTGAGACTCTGTCAAAAAAGAAAAGAAAAAAACTGGTACAGAATTCATATATACAACAATGATGGAAGAGGGGATGGGTAAAGGCTCTAAGAATCTTGCATTGCCTAGGAAAAGGGCAGAAGTACCAACTAGACTTTGATAAGTCAAAAATACATGCTGTAATCCCTAAGGCAGCTGTTCTCAAAGTATGATTCACAGACAACTGGGGTCTCCAAAACCCTTTCAAGAGGTCTGCTAGGTCAAAATTATTTTCATTAATATTAAGATGTTATTTGAACTGATACAAAAGCAATGGTGAGCAAAACTGCTGGCATCTTAGCAAAAATCAAACAGAGCTAAACACTACAGTAATCATGATATTCTTCACCACCACTCATTTTTTTTTTGAAAGAAAATGCCAATTTCATTTAAGAATATCCTCAACAAAACAGTAAAAAAGTTATTTTATTAAATGAAGTCTCTTGAGTACATGTTGAGTACCCTTGAGTACATGTTGTTTATTTTTTTTTTTTATTTGAGACAGAATTTCGCTATTATTGCCTAGGCTGGAGTGCAGCGGCATGATCTCAGCTCACCGCAACCTCCGCCTCCCGGATTCAAGCGATTCTCCTCCCCCAGCCTCCCGAGTAGCTGGGATTACAGGCATATGTCACCACACCCCTGGCTAATTTTTATATTTTTAGTAGAGACGGGGTTTCTCCATGTTGGTCAGGCTGGTCTCCAACTCCCAACCTCAGGTGATCCGCCCACCTCGGCCTCCCAAAGTGCTGGGATTACAAGCGTGAGCCACTGTACCTTGTCGAGTACATGTTGTATTAATAAGCTGTGTAACAGAATGGGAACTTAAAAGCATTTTTGTACAATGATTAGTTAATTAAGTGAGCTGGCCTCTTTTTTCATGGAGCATCATTTTGACTCGAAAGAATGACAAAATATGTCTATCCAGATTTGGGTAATTAGAAGATATATTCTCAAAAATGGGTGTAATGAGCCTATCATTTAAAAAAAAGCAAATACAATATTTACTGCCAATGATCAAATTAGAGATATGAAGCAAAAATCAGAATTTTGGAAAACTTCAACCACTACTGTGAGCTTGACAGCTTCCCAAAACTTAAAGTTTTTTCTGATGAGATTGGTGGTGATATCAATGAATGTAAGTTTTTGATAATGTATAACTGTGTTGACATCAGCCAGGCATGGTGGCTCATGCCTGTAATCTCAGCACTTTGGGAGGCTGAGGGGGACGAATCACTTGAGGTCAGGAGTTCAAGATCAGCCTGGCCAACATGGTGAAAACCTCGTCTCTACTTAAAATACAAAAATTGGCCGGGCATGGTGGCGCACACCTGTAATCCCAGCTACCAGGGAGGCTGAGGCACTAGAATTGCTTGAACCCAGGAAGCAGAGCTTGCAGTGAGCTGAGATCATGCTACTGCCCTCCAGCCTGGGCAACAGAGTGAGACTCCATCTCAAAACAAACAAAAAAAAAATTTTGTTGACATCAGATAGTATAGGCATACTTTGGGGATAACTGGAGACCACTCCAATAGAATTATCACAACAAAGCGAGTCACATAAATTTTTTGGTTTCCCAGTGCATATAAAAGTTATGTTAACAATACTCAACAGTCTATTACACATGCAATAGCATTTAGTCAAAGAAAACGCACATACCTAATTTAAAAATCATCTGAGCCTTCAGCAAGTTGTAATCTTTTTTGCTGGTGGAGGGTCCTGACTCAACGTCGGTAGCTGCTAACTGATCATGGTTGCTGAAGGTCAGGGTGGCTGTGGCAGTTTCTTAGGACAACAATGAAGTTTGCCTCATGGATTGACTCTTCCTTTCATGAAAGGTTTCTTGGTAGCATGTGATGCTGTTTGAAAGCATATTACTCACGGTAGAACTTCTTTCAAAACTGGAGTCAGTTCTCTCAAACTCTGCCACTAATCTGTTAACTAAGTTTACATAATATCCTAAACCCTTTGTTGTCATTTCCACAATGTTCACAGCATCTTCACCAGGAGTGAGTTCCATCTCAAGAAACCACCTTCTTTGCTCATCCATAAGAAGCAACTCCTCCATTCAAGTTTTATCATGAGATGGCAGCAATTCAATCACATCTTCAGGCTTCACTTATAATTTTGATTCTTTTGCTATTTCTACCACATCTGCATTTACTACTTCTACTCAAGTCTAGAACTCTTCAAAGTCATCCATGAGGGTTGAAATCAACTTCTCCCAAACTCCTGCTACTGTGGTTATTTTAACCTCATCCCATGAATCATAAGTGTTCTCAATGGCATTGAGAATGGTGAATCCTTCCCAGAAGGTTTTTTATTTACTTTGCCCAGATCCATGAGCGGAATCACTATCTATGGCAGTCATATAGCCTTACAAAATGTATCACTTAAATAATCAGACTTGAAAGTCAAAATTAGTCCTTGATCTATGGGTTGCATAATGGATGTGTGTGTTAGCAGGCATGAAAACAACATTCATCTCCTTATGTAACTCCACCAGAACTCTTGGGAAACAAGTGCATTGTCAATAAGCGGTAATATTTTGAAAAGAATTTTTCTGAGCAGTAGGTATCAACAGTGGACTAATATTCAGTAAACTATGCTGGAAACAGATGTGCTGTAATCTAGGCTTTGCTGTTTCACTTATAAAGTATAGGTAGAGTAGATTCAGCATAATTCAAAAAGGTCCCTAGGATTTTCTGAATGGTAAATGAGGAATTGCTTCAACCTAAAATCACCAGCTGCCTTAGCTCCTAACAAAAGAGTCAGGCTGTCCCTTGAAGTTTTGAAGCTAAGCCTTGACTTTTCCTCTAGCTATCAAAGTCCTACATGGCATCTTCTTCCAATAGAAGGTTGTTTCATATAGATGGAAAATCTGTTTAGTACAGTGTAGATCACTGATGAATGATCTTAGCTAGATCTTCTGGATAACTTGCTACACTTCTCTATTAGCACTTGGTACCTCACCTTGCACTTTTATATTATGGAGATAGCTTCTTTCCTTAAACCTCATGAACCAACCTCTGCTAGTTTCAATCTTTTTTTCTGCAGCTTCCTCACCTCTCTCAGACTTCACAGAATTAAAGAGAACTAAGAGCCTTGCTCTGGGTTTGGCTTTGGCTTAAGGGAACGCTGTGGCTGGTTCGATTTTCCACCAAACCACTCAAACTTCACTATGTCAGCAGTGAGGCTATTCTGCTTCCTTATCTTTCATGTGTTCACTGGAGTAGCACTTTCAATTCCCTTCAAGAACGTTTTCAGTCAGGTGCAGTGGCTCATGCCTGTAATGCCAACACTTTGTGAGGCCAAGGCAAAGGGATGGCTTGAGGTCAGGAGTTTGAAACCAGCCTAGACAACGTCGCAAGACCCCATCTCCACAAAAATGAAATTAGCTGGGTACCTGTCATCCCAGCTACTTGAGAGACTGAGGTAGGAAGATGGCTTGAGCCCAGGAGCTTGAGGCTGCACTGCAGTGAGCCAAGATCATGCCACTGTACTCCAGTCTGGGCAACAAAGTGAGACCCTGTCTCTTCAAAAACAAAGTTTCCTTTGCATTCACAACTTGGCTGTTTGGTATAAGAGGCCCAGCTTACACCATATCATGCCACTGCACTCCAGCCTGGGCAACAAAGTGAGACCCTGTCTCTTTAAAAACAAACAAACAAAGTTTCCTCTGCATTCACAACTTGACTGTTTGGTGTAAGAGGCCTAGCTTACACCGTATCATACCACTGCACTCCAGCCTGGGCAACAAAGTGAGACCCTGTCTCTTTAAAAACAACAACTTTCCTCTGCATTCACAACTTGGCTGTTTGGTGTAAGAGGCCTAGCTTTCAGCCTATCTTGGCTTCTATCTTGGCCTTCCTCACTAAGCTTAATCATTTCTAGCTTTGATCTCAAAGTGAGAAATGTCCAACTCTTTCTTTCACTTGAATACTCAGAGGCCACCACAGGGTTATTCATTGGCCTAATTTCAATACTGTGTCTCAGGGAACAGGAGAGGAGAGGGAGAGAGACCAGGGAATGGCCAGTCAGTAGAGCAGTCAGAACATATACATGTTTATTAATTAAGTTTACTGTTGCACATGGGCACGGTTCATGGTGCCCCAAAACAATTACAATAGTAACATCAAAGGTCACTGATCAAAGATCATCATAATAGATATAACAATAATGAAAAAGCTTGAAATAGTGTGAGAATTACCAAAATGTGACTCAGAGTCAGAGTGAGCACATGATGTTGGAAAAATGGTTCCAACAGATTTGCGATACACAAGACTGCCACATACCTTCCATTTGTTTACATATATACATATATGCAAAGCACAATAAAGTAAGATATGCCCATAACTCTCCTGTTCCTTCTTTCATGTTAATCCACTTGCTCCAAACCAAAATTATTAAAATTTATGTTTCTCCAATCCATTGAAAACATCTCCTCCCTACTATTCAGGGTGATAGTATCATTTCAGTATCTACAAAATCTAAAACATAAAACTTATAATGCCACACTCTCACTTAAAAAAAAAAAAAAAGTGTATCATCAAACTCACTACTACTCCCAACGCCTATCATGAAAAGTTCTAACACAATCTATAGTAACCATGGTGTATCCTAAATAATTTGCGAAGGGTTAACAAAACCCTTCTCTTCTATGGACAAATTTGTCCTTGACATCCTTTATTTCTAAAGCCTGATAAAGGCTGTATGTCAGTTGTGTTACAGGCTGAGCATCCCTAATCCTAAATCCAAAATGCTGCTAAGTCCAAAATGTTTTGAGCAATGACATGATGCCACAAGTGGAAAATTCCACACCTGGCCTCATGATGGGTCACTGCCAAAATTTCGTTTAACAGAATTATTTAAAATCTTATTACCTGCAGGCTATGTATATAAAGTGCATGTAAAACATAAATGAATTTCATGTTTAGACTTAACGTTCCATCCCCAAGATCTCTCTTTGTGTATATGCAAATATTCCAAAATCCGAAACACTTCTGGTCCCAAGCATTTCGAATAAGGGATACTCAACCTGTAGTAGTAACATTGATTATGGTGAAAATTATCCCTGATTAATGAAATAAATCTAGAGTCAGAGAACTGCAAATGAACTATAAATATCTGCTACGACGTCACATCTTTGGGATTCCCTCAGAATACTATTTAACTGAGCATATCTCTATAGAGAAAACATGGAAAGTATGACCACAATACTGTTAAAAAAGATACTGGTTCCTATTTGGAGGTGATGGGGCAAGGGAGGGTGTTTCTAAACCAAGTATGATAGGCTGAAAAAAAAAAAATTACCTTATCTGGTAAAAAGATGGGCTTGAGATAAGGATCCTGAAAGGAGGCTCTTGCCCTGCATTATCTGGGTGGGCCCCAAAGGCAATCGTATGTGTCCTTTTATAAGATAGCAGGAGTTTTCAGGCACACAAAGTAGACAGTGATGTTAAGACCAGCCACTAGAAGGTGGAAAAAGGCAAGGAATTGATTCTCCACTTGAGCCTCCCGGAATATGGCCCTGCCAACACATTTATTTCGAACTTCTAGCCTTTACAACCGTGAAAGAATAAATTTCTGTGTTTTCAATCACCCAGTTTATAGTTATCTGTTACAGAAGCCACAGGAAACTAATACACCAGAGTAGCTCTGCAACCACCTTTGTGAGTCTCATTCTCACATACCTGAGCTGTCACTCATGGACCAAACACAAGCCCCAGGAATCCTGCAAGAGCAAGGCATTGCTCTGCTGGCATGCTGTTTCCTATGCAATATTCTTCTATGTCAATCTGATGCCAAACGCGACCTGATCTGGTCTTACCTGTCTGAATGACTATTGAGCCCAGAGTTCCCCAGTGGACAACTGCAGTTACTAATGATATTTATAGTGCCAAAGTATCCAAATGCTTTGCCTTTCTTAATGCCATGAGAGCTAAGTGTAGTGGATAGACTCTGAAACATGACTGGCTAGGGTTTGAATTTTAGCTTCGTGTTGTTTGGCCTTGGGCAAGTCACTTAATCTCTTTGTGCTCTATAAAACAGGAAGATTTTATAGCAACTACCCCAAAGGATTATTGGAAGAATTAAAGGAATAAATACCACAATTTAAGATTTTAAAGAAAAATCAGAATTTTTGAAAACTTGTACCCATAGCCACTGTGAATTTTATGAATCACAATTCACAATTTGTATTGTTGTCACAACCCACCTGTTTCATCAAGACTCTGAAGTTAATTACAGTTTGGCTGTACATCATATTCTATTTATAACTGTGTATATATTCCTTTCTCATTCTTGGTATTTTACATTTATGCTCCCCTTTTGCCCGCTCCCTAAGCCTTACTAGAAGTATGTGTATTTAGCTCTTTCCAAAACCAATTTTCGGATTTCTTTATGAACACATTTTAAATGCTGTATCACAAATCACTTCGACTAAGGTGTACGTATGTATGTATTCACTATAACAACACCCTCTTGAATGTTTTATTAAATGAAAGACCTGGCTTTCCAGGATTGCGCATAATCCCAGAAAAGGCCAAGTAAGTACTGCATATATTCTAATAGAGGGGTGGAAAAACAATGGAAAACTACTGGCCTGCACCACAATAATAGAAAATGCCAAGGACCTCCATGATATAACACTACCAAACACCCTTACAAAATCCTTGCTTTCCCTTTAACAGTTCCCTAGACATACCATTTTTTCTTAGCTCCACGTTTATAAAGCCTAGTAGGCCAAAATGATTCTCTTTTCCTGACTCATCTATATAGGATCTACTCTTGTCTAGAACTCTAACATATACATAATCACTTGCTTCATATCACACCACCACCCCTAACATGTGTGCCTCTATCACCTCCCTCTCTCTCTAATTCTCATTCATATATCTATCCCCAAGTCACATGCCGGGATGCCATTCTAAATCATCAGAAATTCCTCTAATGGGCATAGACAATCTACTGGTAATTTCACCAAAGAGATATAGGTAATAAAGAGTAGAATCTAATTTTTTCCCCATGAAGTTAACACCAAATAATGAAAAGCTTAATCCAACATGCATTTCCCAGACCGGAGGAACGAAAGTTTCCAGACAGACCAAGGCACATTACCACGATTTTTCAGAATACCAGGTATAGATACAACCCTAAAAGCTGAAGGAGGAAGAAAGTTAAAAAACAAACAAACAAACAAAAAAAAAACCTCATTACATACAAAATGGCCCACCCCAAACACAGAAGACGAAAAACAGTAATTTGAAAATTTTGAAGGAAAATGATTTCCAACTTAATACCAGACAAACTCTCAATCAAGAGGGCAGAAGAACACAGAAAAACAAAGCATCCAAGAAACAGAGCTCTACACTAGTCAACAGTGAAGCCCCATTCCCCCAAAGATGATGGCATGCCAAATATAAAGCAAAGAGGGAATCTGGAAGGATTAAGAGGAAGTTCACCAGAACTGATAGATTATATATTTCAAAAGTAAGGAAAAATATCCAGAAGCACTCTTACAGTTGTTGGGCAAGAATTTGTAATAGGAACCTACAGAAAACTTAATAAAATGATAAAAGGTGATTAGCATTAGGAAAATTATTTAAAGTAAACAGACATCTTAATATATTTCTTGGCTTACTAACTAGAAACATCAATAACATAGTAAAAACATTGTTTATTTAACTAAAGCTGTTTTACTGAAAAGATACAGAAATAGGAAAATATGATTTTAAAATATCAACATAATCCCTTATAATAGAAAATAAAGGCCAGGCACGGTGGCTCACTCCTGTAATCCCAGCACTTTAGAAGGCGGAGGCGGGCGGAGCACTTGAAGCCAGGAGCTCAAGACCAGCCTGGCAAACATGGTGAAACCCCATCTCTACTAAAACTACCAAAATTAGCCAGGCATGGTGATGTACACCTGTAGTACCAACTACTTGGGAGGCTGAGGCACAAGAATCACTTGAATCCGGAAGGCAGAGGTTGCAGTGAGCCGAGATTGCATCACTAGACTCCAGCCTGGGCAACAGAGCAATACTTCGTCTCAAAAACAAACAAACAAAAACATCGGCTAGGCACAGTGGCTCACGCCTGTAAATCCAGCACTTTGGGAGGCTAAGGCGAGCAGATTACGAGGTCAGCAGTTCAAAACCAGCCTGCCCAACATAGCATAATCCTGTCTTCACTAAAAATACAAAAAAAAATCAGCCGGGTGTGGTGGCAGGCGTCTGTAGTCAGTCCCAGCTACTTGGGAGGACGGAGGTTGCAGTGAGCCGAGATCGCGCCACTGCACTCCAGCTCGGGCGACAGAGCGGACTCCGTCTCCAAAAAAACAAACAAACAAAAAAAGCAACATAAACTGCGAGGGAAGAGAAGGACACAGAAACAGCATTATAAGCACATTATCTAGATATATGGAGGCAAGGCAGGGCGCAGTGGCTCACACCTGTAATCCCAGCACTTTGGGAGGCAGAGGTGGGCAGATCACGAGGTCAGGATTTCAAGACCAGCCTGGCCAACATGGTGAAGCCGCATCTCTACTAAAAATACAAAAATTAGCCGGGCGTGGTGGTGCATGTCTATCATCCCAGCTACTCGGGAGGCTGAGGCATGAGAATCACTTGAACCTGGGAGGCAGAGGTTGCAGTGAGCTGAGATCGCACCATTACACTCCGGCCTGGGCAACAAGAGCAAAACTCCATCTCCAAAAAAAAAAAAAAACATATGGAGGCAAATACCAAAAGTAACAGCTATGCATTGAAGGTAGCACCTCTGAAACTACGAAAAACTGTTGTTTTTCATGGTAAGTCTCATAGAACCACTCCAGGTTTGTTTTTTAAATTCTGTACCTGCATTTTCTTAATTTAAAAAAAAAATTAGGAAAAACAATACATAGATAAGACATGTGAATAAGGGGCTTAATAAATATTCACAATTAAATGGGGGGAGAGCTGTGGGACTAAATGAAATAAGTAGGTAGAAAAAGAAAGGGCAGTTAAATAAGTGAAAAATCAAGAGACCTTGGTATGTCAAAGAAACTGAAAAGAGAAAAAAGTTTTTAAGGAATGCAAGCATAATCTATCATGAATTATGTTGCTTAAAAGTCAAGTAAGATATAAGAAAAATATAAGCAACCTGCCACATGCCTAAATATCATTGGAACACAAATAATAATAACAAAAGGCTACGTAGATGGCCAGGCGTGGTGGCTCAAACCTGTAATCCCAGCATTCTGGGAACCCCAGGCGGGCAGATCACCTGAGGTCAGGAGTTGAAGACCGGCCTGGCCAACATGGTGAGACCAACCCCCCACCATATCTACTAAAAATACAAAAATTAGCCAGGTGTGGTGGGACACTCCTGTATTCTTAGCTACTTGGGAGATTGAGGCAAGAGGATCGCTTGAACCCGGGAGGTGGAGGTCACAGTGAGCCAAGATCGCACCACCACACACTAGCCTGGAAGACAGAGCGAGACTCCATCTTAAAAAAACAAAAAACCTACCTAGAGCAACCAGGACCAGCAATCTAGCTAAAACACAATGATCTAAAAGATCACAGGAATATTCAAGCAAGTTCTTCAGTTCAAGACAAATCACCAGGTTCAAGTAGGCATCCATTTCTTGGTTACAAGGTTCCCCAACTAAAAGAACACCAAGTGAGATGATTTTTTAAAAATAGGATTCTCAGACACATTGTATCATTTAATTGTGACTTTTTAAAACCCGTAACATTAAATTTACAATCTTAACCATTTTTAAGTGTGCAATTCAGCAGTGTAAGTATATTCATTGTTATGCAACAGATCTCTAGAACTTCAACTTGAAAAAGGAAAATTCTATACACATTAAACACCAATCCTCTCTTACAACTCCCAACAGCCCTTGACAACTACCTTTCTACTTCCTGTTTCTATGATTTTGACTACTTTAGATACTTCATATGAGTAGAACCACAGAGTATTTATCCTTTTATGACTGGCATATTTCATCTAGGATAATGTCCTCAAGGTTCATCCATGCTGTAGCATGTGACAGGATTTCCTTATAAGGGCTGCATAATATTTCATTGTATATCTATGCCACGTTTTCTTTATCCCTTCACATCTGCTGATGCTCATTTGGGATGTTTCCATCTCTTGGTTGAATAATGTCACAATGAACATAGGTACATTAATACCTCTTTGAGATCCTGCTTTGGAGGCCGGGTGTGTGGTTCACGCCAGTAATCCCAGCACCTCACTTTGGGAGGCTGAGGCAGGCAGATCACCTGATGTCAGGAGTTCGAGACCAGCCTGGCCAACATGGTGAAACCCCGTCTCTACTAAAAAAAGATACAAAAAACTAGCCGGGCGTGGTGGTGCGTGCCTGTAGTCCCAGCTACTCAGGAGGCTGAGGCAGGAGAATCTCTTTGACCTGGGAGACGGAAGTTGCAGTGAGCCTTGCACTCCAGCAGCCTGGGTGACAGAGTGAGTGAGACTCTGTCTCCAAAAAAAAGGAAAAAAAGGTAGAATAGAGATCCTGCTTTGAATTCTTTTGAACATATACACAGAAGTGGGGTTGTTGGATAAGATGAATTTTTTAAATGTCTTCTGCTTATAAGGCAAAGGGCCAAAACATGAAAGGGGTTGGGGGGCGAGGGGGCAGTCCTCAGATAAGAAAATAAAGTATTAAAAATTCAAATGTAAAGGTGGCATATATTATTCAGATTGGGGGTATGGGGATAGAAACTTTTCTGTTTAGTATTACATCTGTTAAACATGCTTGTCTGTGGCATTTGTTTTAATTCCAGGTACATAAGAGATAATGATTCATAATTTTTCAGATTACTTCAAAAGATGAACACCTACAGCCATATGTATTTTTAAAAGTGTGTATCTTTCAACTTAACCAAGATACTTTAAAAATCGCTTTAATTAACACTATTTCATACCCCTGAAAATCATTTTATGTAATTCCAAATAAGATTAAATTATAAAATACCATGTAGTAAACTGCACTGTGACAAATACAGAACCAATACATTTTAATAAGAGTATATCTTGAATAGAGCAACCCTTTTCAGACAATGAACCAAAATTTATAGAACACGTAAAAAGGTAGAGCTCCTATAGTGAAATCCTGAATATAGCTACTTACAGAAGCCTATTACCTGTCTCACTTGTGAAATGGTACATTTCATCTACCGGAGGTTTAGAATAAAGTATTACATTTATAAAAATAGAATTCTAAACAAAAACTAATATTCTGTTTCAACACAAAAGCATAATACATCAGAGAAAAAATGATAAATTAGACTTTATCAAAATTAAAAAGTTATACTGTTAAGAGAATGAAAGCGAAGCCACAAACTGAAGAAAGTATTTGCAAAGCATCTATCTGATCAAGTACTTGTAACCAGAATGTATAAAGAACTCTCAAAATAGGGGATAAAGTAAGCAGAATATTTGAATAGGCACTCACCAAAGAAGATATACAAATGACAGGTAAACACATGAAAAACCACTCATCATCATAGGGAAATGCAAATTAAAACCAAAATGAGGATGAGATACTACTACGCCACACATTAGGATGTCTAAAATTGGAGGGAGGGAAGCAGAAAAAATAACTAATGGATACTAGGCGTAATACCTGGGTAATGAAATAATCTGTACAACCAGCCCCAATGACACATGTAACAAACCTACACATCCTGTACATGTACTCCTGAGCTTAAAAGGTTAAAAAAAAAAGTGTCTAAAAAAAAAGTAATCATACCAAATGTTGGCAAGAATATAGAAGAATTGGAACTCTCATACACTGCTGGTAGAAATGCATTTAAAATGGTATAACCACTTTAGAAAGTAGTTTGGGAGTTTATTCAGTTAAACATACATCCACCATACAATCCAACCACTCCACTCTTAGGTATTTACCCAAAGAAAAGCAAATACGTGTCCATACAAAGATTTATACAAGAATGTTCATAGCAGCTTTCTTTTAATAGCCAAAAACTGAAAACAACCTATCAATAACTGAATAATCTGTGGTATATCCATATGCTCAATTACTACTTAGCAATAAAGGGGAATAAATTATTGATGCACACAACATGCCTGAATCTCATAAATTATGCTGAAATAAGCCAGACAAAAAGAATACATACTGTATGATTCCATTTAAATAAAACTTTAGAAAACACAAACTAATCTAACGTGATAGAAAGCCAATCAGTGGTTGCTTGAGAATCCCAGAGAGAAGCAAATTCCAAAACAGAGGAACTAAAAACAATGATAATACCTCCCCAACCCCCTTTCAAAGAAAAAAAAAGTCCCTTAGACATTTCTTTTTAAAACATAGTAAAATGACTTATCCCAGCACTTTGGGAGGCCGAGGCGGGTAGATCACAAGGTCAAGAGATTGAGACCGTCCTGGCTAACACGGTAAAACCCTGTCTCTGCTAAAAATACAAAAGATTAGCTGGGTGTGGTGGCACGTGCCTGTAGTCCCAGCTACTAGGGAGGCTGAGGCAGGAGAATCACTCGAACCTGGGAGGCGGACATTGTAATGAGCCGAGTTCACGCCACTGTACTCCAGCCTGGTGACAGAGTGACACTCCGTTTCAAATAATAATAATAATAGTAAAATGACTTTGAAGGTTATAGTACTGAAAGCATAGAACAAGTATTTGAAAGTATTCTTAAGTGCATTTGAGGTTTGCTGAATTTCCTTTAACCACTCTTCCTTTTTCTTAATTTTCTCTTTTATTCCCCTAAGTATAAAGAAGTAAACAAAAAATGCCCCCAACTACCACCCATATATATAACTGCTGCTGACATAAAAAAAAAAAAAAATAGGTAGCATATGCGTCGAAAATTCAAATAGTGAAGAAAGCTATAATGTGAAACAAAAAAACAAAAGCTTTCCCCTGTCTCATTATTATCAATTTCTGTTAAGTTAAATTTTGTATTTTGAAAAATATCAAGTCATCAGAAAAGTTGAAAAGATAGTATAAGGAACTGTAATACACTAGATTCACCAATTGTTAACATTTTGCCACATGTGTACATACACTCCCTCTCTCTCTCATTTTACTAATTTACTTGAAAGTTACCTACATACTCCAGCATGCATTTTCTAAGAACAAGGGCATTGTCCAAAATAACCACAATGTAGTTACCACTTTTCAGAAATTTAACATTGACTATACTGTTATCTAATATGTAGCCTATATTAAAATTTCTTCACTCTCCCATAGTGTTCTTTAGGTTTTTTTTTTTTTTTTTGAGACAGAGAGTCTCGGCTCCATCGCCCAGGCTGGAGTGCAGTGGCGGGATCTCGATCTCGGCTCACTGCAAGCTCTGCCTCCTGGGTTCATGCCATTCTCCTGCCTCAGCCTCCCAAGTAGCTGGGACTACAGGCACCCACCACCACGCCTGGCTAATTTTTTGTATTTTTAGTAGAGACGAGGTTTCACCGTGTTTGCCAAGATGGTCTCGATCTCCTGACCTCGTTATCCGCCTGCCTCGGCCTCCCAAAGTGCTGGGATTACAGACGTGAGCCACCGCGCCCAGCCTCCCATAGTGTTCTTTATAGCTGTTGTATTTTAAATACAGAATCACTTTAGGAATTATGTTTTGCACTGTATTGTCTTGTCACTTTAGTCTCCTTTATAGTCCCCTAGCCTTTTTTTCAAGTCTGTTTCTTTGCATGGCTCGAAAATTTTTGTTTAAATTGTACATTTTCAATAATATAACAACTCGAGATTCTGACCCCTGACACCTCCCAGACTATTGTGGTTGCTGTTTGTTTACAGACTTGCCTGGACTATTTCTATAGTCTTCTCAATAGTGTATGACTACTGATGTCTCTGGTTAGTTGTCTTCTGTTTTTTATTTTTTCCTCAATTTTTATTTTTAAGCTTGACTTTCTAGAAGTCACTCCTAGGTCAGTATAGTTTGGTGACCGGTTAATGATAAATAAGAGGTTATGTTTAAACATATTGAGCCAGTAAGGCTTCTGTCCTTTACCAAAGCATCTCCCTCTGTGTTGGCTGGGACCCCATTCAAAGTTCAGGTGGCTTATGAACCAGTTCTAACTCCTACTTTCTGCTTGAGCAAGGCCGCACATTGAGCCAGATGAACAGACAGCTGGAAGCCTCTCTGCTCTCTCCTGAGCATGTGCAGATCTCAAGACACCCATGAATATGTGGGAGTTTATCAAGGTCTACTATGGCTGTTTCATTCCCTAGATTACCCAGTAAAATCTCCAGCTAATTTTATGATTGCCCCTGCCAACATTGCAGCTTCAGGCAGCTATGTTGTTCTTCAGTCATTTGATGTTCAGATTGCTATTGTTTAACATATAGTTGTCCCTCCGTATCAATGGGTTTTGCATCCAAGGACTCAACCAACTGCATATTGAAAATATTCAGGAAATAAAAAAGGAAGGTTGCGTATCTACTGAAGGGAGATAAGGGCTCCCTTTTTATAAGCTTTATGGGATTGTTTTGACTCTAAACTATAGGCATGTACTACTTTGCTAACATTTAAAGAAAAGACTAACTGCAACTCACAGAAAAAGAAACATTACTGACCAGTAAATATGGGGCGGTGGGGAAGGCAGCCCTGTAAATGAATTTTAAAATGCAATGATAATAGACAATACTTACATGGCATCTATTATAAGCTAGACACTAAGTGCTACATAGGTATTAATTCATTTAATTACAACAGTCCTTGCCCAACATAACTATTTATTCTCTCATTTTACAGATTGGGAAACTGAGACACAATTACTGGCCAAGTAAGGATTGGAAAAAGACCAACTCCAGAGTCCACATGTTTCATTACTATTCTAAACTGCCTCAAAACTTATCAGGTAGAAGTGGAAATAAACAGTTTGGTAGGAACAGTAAGCAGACACTCAAACACAGGTGGTAGGAGAATAAATGAATAACACTAGAAGGCAACTAGAGAATATGTCTCTAAACAGAGGCTTTCAAAGGGGTATAACTACAAACTGACATCATTTCAATGGAGAAAAAAATGTCAATATCAAAAATACAAATGCATGCATATATATGATACACGTATCATCCTTTAATCAAGCAATTCTAAGAATTCATCCTACATATAAATGTATGCATTCTATAAAATAACATGTAAGATTATACTAACAGAAGATTGAAAGGAGCCTAAACAGCCATCAAGAGGAATCAGCAGGCTTACTAAATATATGAACTCTTGAATCTGCTTAGGTAAGTAACCCATGATAATTAAATACATCTTATTTAAACAGTATTAAAACATCCTTGGCCGGGAGTGGTGGCTCACACCTGCACTAGTACTAGAAGTCGAGGAGAACATATCACTTGAGGCCAGGAGTTCAAGACCAGCTTGGCCAACATGACCAAACCCTGTCTCTACTAAAAACACAAAAATTAGCCAGGCATGGTAGCATGCGAGCCTGTAGTCCCAGCTACCTGGGAGACTGAGGCACAAGAATCACTTGAACCCGGGAGGTGGAGGCTGCAGTGAGCTGGGATCATGCCACTGCACTCCAGCCTGGGCAACAGAGGGAGACTCTGTCGCAAGAAAGGAAAAGAAAGGAAGAAAGGAAGAGAGAGAGAG
>NW_012114888.1:1420188-1433132 GCF_000951035.1 Colobus angolensis palliatus | reverse complement strand
AGGATGGTCTCGGATCTCCTGACCTCGTGATCCACCCGTCTCGGCCTCCCAAAGTGCTGGGATTACAGGCTTGAGCCACCGTGCCCGGCCAGAAAGTTAATTTTCTTTACTCTGAAATGTCCTAAATACATATGGTCCACGAAACCCTGTTTATTGTAAAATCCAATTAAAATATAGTGGGACAACAGTGTTCCATGGAATGTAGGTGGAAAGCCAGAATGAAAGCAGGCATTAACCACAATTAAATCTGTGGCCTCAAAACTAGAAATATGTGTGTTTGCATTAGGACACTTATTCTATGTGGCACTTAATCCTTTCACTCCTATACCATCCCTTACTCCCTTTCATGGTATATTACACTTTATGTCACATACTATCCAAATTTAAGCAAACAGGACATTCTTACGGTAAAGATAAACTACGAATTGTTATTTTTTAAGAAGTACTCTGTATAAGCAGATTTTAAATAAACACAAAATCAAAACTAAAAATGTATCCGGGCTTTCTGCTTCTGGCCAAAAGGGAACCAGATTTACCTAGCCACATTAACCAATAAACCAAGCAAAATATGTGAAACAACATTTTCAGACAGTAGATACAGGTAATACAAGGCACTGATCTCTGAGAGAGGAGAAACAAATGAGGTTACCTCTACTACTATTCCAGCTTACTCCCTGGAGAGTTCCGACACAAAGACAAAGGTAGGGAATTCAGCCAGGCGTGGTGGTACACACCTGTGGTCCCAGTCATTCGGGAGGCCAAAGTGGGAGGATAGCTTGAGCTTGGAAGGTAAAGGCTATAATGAGACATGATCGTGCCACTGCACTCCAGCCCAGACAACAGGGAAAGACCCTGTTTCAATAAAGAAATAAATATATACACACATACATACACACACACACACACACACACACACACCCAGGACCACCTGAAACAAACATTGGAAGTATCCATACGGCTCAAACAGTACCAAAGATAGTTGTGCTCCCAGAAGTCAAAGTGGAAAATCTTGTAATACAAATAGCATCCCAAACAATCCTAACAAGGATATTGCCTCCATACTGGGCAACATTAGCCCAAGACTAAAGGCTGCTCTATTCCCAGAGGCTTGTATAATTAAAAGCAAGCCTCAAAAGCATCAAACTATTTCCAAGTGACTTAATTGCATCCCAGAACAGAGTTCAAAAATATTTAAAACAAAATAATTGTATACAGAAAGCAATGAGGTAAAATTCACTGCATGCGGCCAGAATACTGAATACTGAACATAGGTGCGATTAATAGGAGTTTGTACCAGGAATCAAAGACAAAAGTTACCAGGCATGAGAACAATCAAGAAACTATAACCCACAATGAGAAAAATCAACCAATAGAAAATTAATCACAAATGATACAAATAGCAGCATTAGTCAAACTGTATTTCATATGCTCAAGAAAATAAAGAAGGCCGGGCACGGTGGCTCAAGCCTGTAATCCCAGCACTTTGGGAGGCCGAGATGGGTGGATCACGAGGTCAGGAGATCGAGACCATCCTGGCGAACACGGTGAAACCCCGTCTCTACTAAAAAATACAAAAAACTAGCCGGGCGAGGTGGCGGGCGCCTGTGGTCCCAGCTACTCAGGAGGCTGAGGCAGGAGAATGGCGTGAACCTGGGAGGCGGAGCTTGCAGTGAGCTGAGATCCGGCCACTGCACTCCAGCCTGGGCGACAGAGCGAGACTCCGTCTCAAAAAAAAAAAAAAAAAAAGAAAATAAAGAAAAACATAAACATGTTAAAGACAGGGAAAATATAAAACAGCCTAAACAAAAATTACAATGTCTTGAGGTAAAAAACATACTGATGAAATAAAGAGCAGATTAGGCTGGGCACGGTGGCTCACACCTGTAATCCCAGCACTTTGGGAGGCTGAGGCAGGTGGATCACCTGAGGCCAGGAATTTGAGACCAGCCTGTTCAACATGGCGAAGCCCTGTCTCCACTAAAAATACAAAAATTAGCCAGGCGAGGAGGTGGCAGGTGCCTGTAATCTCAGCTACTCGGGAGGCTAAGGCATTAGAATCGCTTGAACCCAGGAGGCACAGGTTGCAGTGAGCCAAGATCACGCCACTGCACTCCAGCCTGTTTGAAACAGAGTAACACTCTGTTTCAAACAGAAAAAACATTCAAATTAGAAAATGGACAAAAGACATCAACAGACATTTTACTGAAGAAAATATACAGATGGCAAACAAGCACAAGAAAACACGTCCAACTTCATCCACTATTAGAGAAGCGCAAATTAAAATCACAATGAGGCCAGGTGCGGTGGCTCACATCTATAATCCCAGTACTTTGGGAGGCTGAAGCAGGTAGATCACCTGAGGTCAGGAGTTCGAGACCAGCCTGGCCAACATGGCGAAACTCTGTCTCTACTAAAAACACAAAAATTAGCCGAGCATGGTGGTGCACACTTGTAATCCCAGCTACTAGAGGAGGAGGCTGAGGCAGGAGAATTGCTTAAGCCTGGGAGGCAGAGGTGCAGTGAGCCAAGATTGTGCCACTGCACTCCAGCCTGGGCAACAGGCTCTGTCTCAAAAAAAAATCACAATGAATTATCATCATACACTTATCAGAATGACTAAAATTAAAAAAATAGTGGTAATAACAAATGCCAGTAAGTATACAAGGAAACTGGGTCACTCATACATTGCTGGTAGGAATATAAAATGGGGAAGATCGTTTGGTGGTTCCTTCCAAAACTAAAAATGGACTCACCATACAACCCAGCAATTAGATTCTGGGTTAACCTTCATTCCAGAGAAATAAAAATTTTCAAGCAGAAACTTCCATGTGAACATTCAGAGCAGTTTATTTATAAGAGCCAAATATTGGAAGCTATCCAATGTCCTTCAATGGATGAGGAGTTAAACAAAATGTGGTATATCCATAACCATAGAATATAACTCAGCAATAAGAGCAGACTACTAATACATCAGGTAATTTGGATGAACAACAAGGAGATTATGCCACTATCAGAAAATACATGCTACATGATTCCATCAGATTGGTGGTTCCCAGAGGTTAGGTATGGTGTGGGGGAGATGATGGTGGGGGTTGGTGTAGCTATAAAGGGGCAGTACAAAGGAATCTTGTGATGGTACAGTTAAATATCTTGATTGTAGTTGTAGTTACACAAAACTACACCTGATAAAATTGCACAGAGCCATACAAACATGCACAAATAAGTACATACATACCGGGTGAAATCTAAATAAGTTTACCAATGTCAATATCCTTATCTTGATACTGTACAGTAGTTAAGCAAGATGCTAACATTGGGAAAGGTTGGGTAAAGAGCGCACAAGACCTCCCTGTCCATTTCTTCACAACTTCCTATGAAGCTACAACTATTTCAAAATAAAAGAGTTTTTGAAAAAATTAAAAAGCAGCCAGGCGCAGTGGCTCACACTGTAAGTAATCCTAGCATTTTGGGAAGTCGAGGCGGTCGGATCACAAGGTCAGGAGTTCGACAACAGCCTGGCCAACGTGGCAAAACCCTGTCTCTACTAAAAACACAAAACTTAGCTGAGCATGGTGGTGGGCGCCTGTAGTCCCAGCTACTGGGGAGGCTGAGGCAAAAGAATTGCTTGAACCTGGAGGCGGAGGTTGCAGTGAGCCGAAATCATACCACTGCACTCCAGCCTGGCGACAGAGTGAGACTCTGTCTCAAAACAAAAAAGAAAAAGAAAAAAGAGAAAAAAAAAATTAAAAAGCAAAAGGCACAGTTCATCAGTTTTGACATTAAAGCAAGACCTAACTATATGCTTGCTCCCTATAAGAAATTCTCTTTAAAGACACAAAAATGTTAAAAGTAAAAAGATACATTATGCTAGCATTAATGAAAACTAGAGAAGCTGTATTAATATTACAGTGAATTTCAGAGCAAAAAATATAACCAGAGATAAAGAGGGTCATTTTATAATTATAAACGAATCAATACATCAAGAGGATATAATAATCCTAAACACCAATCTACCTAATAAATGAGTTTGAAAATACATTAAGCAAAAACTGACAGCACTGAAAGACTAGAAGCAGATATACAATCGGTAGGTTAGAGAAGACTTGAGAAATACAATCAACCAAAGTTGAACTAACTGCTATTTTGCAGGACAATATACATTCTTTTCAGGTGCACAGAAAATACTCACCAACGTAGACCATATGCTAGACCATAAAGCAACTTTTTTTTTTTAAGTTTTTGAAAAGATTCAAATCATACAAAGTATGTTCCCTGAACAATATTATTTTGGAAATTCCCTCAAATATCTGGATACTAATCCCCTAACGTACTTCCAAAAAAACCCACCAGTCAACACAGAAATCAAAAGGCAAATTAGGCCAGGCATGGTGGCTCATGCCTGTAATCCCAGCACTTTGGGAGGCCCAGGCGGGTGGATCACTTGAGATCAGGAGTTCGAGACCGGCCTGGTAAACATAGTGAAACCTCATCTCTACTGAAAATACATAAATTAGTTGGGTGTGGTGGTGCACGCAGGAGAACTGCTTGAACCTGGGAGGTAGAGGTTGCAGTGAGCCAAGATTGTACCACTGCACTCCAGCCTGGGCGACAGAGCAGGACCCCATCTCAAAAAAAAAAAAAAAGATATATATTGAAATGAATGTAAATGAAAACACAACATAGCAAAATCTGTGAATGAAGCTAAAGGAGTGCTTTAATAAATGGAAAAAAGACAAATCTACTGTTCAGAAGACTCTCAAATAATGTATACATTATTCTAGCCCTCAAGGAGGGTGAGTGTAATTTTTGATGACATGAAACTGTTACCTGACTTCTGTGATCTTCCTTCAAAAAACACGCAACCTCAGTCTAATCATCATCAGAACATCAGATCTATACCAATAGAGGAGCATCTAATACACCTGACCAGTATTCCTTAAAACTAAGGAAAACAAGTAAAGTCTGAGAAAATGTCAGCCAAGAAGAGCCTAGAGATACAACAATTCAATGTAATGTAGTATCCTGGATGAGATCTTGGAACAGTAAAAACTAAGGAAACCTAAATAAACTATGGACTTTAAGCTAACAATAAAGTATCTATATTGGTTCATTAATAGTAACAAATAGATAATACTAATATAAGATGCTGATAATAAGGTAAACTGGGTGCAGGAACGCTCTGTCTTCAATTTTTCTATAAATCTGAAACTGTTGCAAAAGTAAAGTCTATTTTAAAAATTATACTACACCTAGGAAAACTTCAATCCTCCCTTCCTTTTTATGATCTGTCAGAACATGTATTTGTACTGTTCATGACGTACCTCTTTAACGTTTATAAGAGTTACAACATGGCAAAGATCACGAACCACACATGTAAACTGTAAACTTGTAAACATGTAAAACTTGTCAACATGAAAAATATAAACATGTAAACTGCCATTTCCTCTCCCACTTTCACCTAAACATACAGCCTGCTTCCTAGTATGCAAATAACATTTAAATGGCTAAATCAGGAATCTGAGATACCTTTCAACTGACTTCCTTACAAATTATTCTGGTTTATTAGTTCAAACTGATAATTCTTCAACTACACAAAAACTGTATTGTTATACTAATATACTCAAAATGAGATTTGATTTATATAAAGCAGTGTCTTTCAAACTGGAGTCCACATGTATTCTCCTAGAATTTTTTAATTTTTGGAAAATTTTTTAATTTTAAAATTTCTATAATTTAGAAATGCCTGATAAAGCATTCTCATTCTCCTCATATTTTGATAACCCTATATCCAAATACTGACAAGCAACGCTAACGCCCATATTTACCTTCACAACCATACTGATCCTGAGCAAAGCCACTTTTAGTAGCAAATTGTTCATTCCCCAAAAGAGATAATATGCAAAATAGAAGAGTGTTTCATACGAGTTATAATGGAAAAAAATCTATAGGTGAATGAAGTCAAGTAGCACATAGTAGTAAAGGCATGCCAAAAGAAACTTGAGCTGTCATAACTCTAACATTAATCAAGTGATTTATTATGATGAAATATCATCCATCATATTAATGTCACTTTCAATTTTTGTACTGGCTTTAGTTCGGTTTATATTTAATTTATAAATTACATTTATAAATCTGTTTTCTAGTAGTAGAAAAAATATACATAAGGAATTTATTCAGAGATGTTTGAACAAGCCAACACAGTTTCTGGAAGAAATCTTTTTACCATTACATTTCTCTTGGTATAAGACACTGTAAAGTCACAAAGAAAAGCCATTACATTCACTCAAGAATATGTCCAGCTGTGCTTTAGGTTTCACATTTTAAGATCTTTAACTTTAAATGTAACTTTACATGTAATTTTAAAGACAAACTTTAATTTTAAGAATTGCAAGAATACAATACTTTTACTTAACTAGACATTAACTAAACTAAAAGCTTCAAAACTCAGATTAAAAATAAAACGTAACAAACCTCGGTTAAAGTTCCAGCTCCACCATCTGATAACTGTGAGATCTTAGTAAAGCCACTTAAAACTCTCTGAACCTTGGTTTCCTCATATGTAAAACAAGAATACTATACTATTTCTTCTGCCTATCTCACATAAGGAAGCGCAGGAGGAATAAAACCTACCCACATTGCCAGAATGTTTTCTATTCCTTCTGGACAGAAAAGGTCAACTCATATAAACAGCTCACATCAGAAAAAGACCAAAATATAACAATCTTGTCATCATTTTTAAATGAAAAAGAATTTAACCTATGTTTGAACATTTACTACACAGATATAACACATCTGATATTACGACAGACTGAGGAAATACAGAAAGGGATAAAAGATTCATGCTCTCTTAACTGTGTGTGTGTTGCGGGGTGGGGACACTTAAAGAGACAATTCTACTGTGCTAAAGCACAAATATGCTCAAGAAAATATGGCTGGGCTCAGTGGCTCACGCCTGTAGTCCCAGCACTTTGCGAGGCCAAGGCAGGCGGATCAGTTGAGGTCAGGAGTTCGACACCAGCCTGGCAAATATGATGAAACCCTTTCTCTACTAAAAATACAAATACTCGCCGGGCATGGTGGCGTGCGCCTGTAATTCCAGCTACTAGGGAGGCTGAGGCAGGAGAACTGCTTGAACCTGGGAGGCAGTCATTGCAGTGAGCTGAGATTGTGCCACTGTACTCCAACCTGGGTGCAACAGAGCAAGACTCTGTCTCTCAAAAAAAAAAAAAGATCAAGAAAATGTATAGTACCATAAAAACCATAAATACCTAACCAACTAGGGAGTCAAATTCCTTTAAAGATGTAAAGTACAATTCAAATATAAGTTACAAGCAATACAATAGTTCCTTGCTGGGTACCTATTTTGTGGAAGACATTGTGCAAGGTAGGTATGTCAGATTCAAAAGTGAGTATAGGCCGGATGCAGTGCTCACGCCTGTAATCCCAGCACTTTGGAAGGCCAAGGTGCACGGATCACGAGATCAAGAGATCGAGACCATCCTGGCCAACATGGTGAAACCCCATCTCTACTAAAAATCCAAAAATTAGCTTGGCGTGGTAGCGCACACCTATAGTCCCAGCTACTCGGGAGGCTGAGGCAGGAGAATCGCTTGAACCTGGGAGACGGAGGTTGCAGTGAGCCACGATCGGGCCACTGCACTCTAGCCTGGCAACAGAGCATGACTCTGTCTTTAAAAAAAAAAAAAAAGTGAGTATATAGACAGACCGTGTCCTCACAGAAAGAGCGATCATACAGGAAAGACAAAATTTTTAAATGGAAACATGGGCTGAGCACTGTAGCTCATGAGCCTGTAATCCCAACACTTTGGAGAGGCTGAGGCAGGAGGATCGCTTGAGCTCAGGAGTTCAAGATCAGTCTGGGCAACACAGTGGGACCCTGCCCCTACAAAAAATATAAAAATTAGTCAGGTGTGGTGGTGTGCACCTGTAGTCTCAGCTACTAGGAAGGCTGAGGTGGGAAGATTGCTTGAGCCTAGGAGGTCGAGCCTGCAGTAAGCCATGATCACGCCACTGCACTGCAGCCTGGGTGACAGTGAGACCCTGTCTCTAAATAAAAGAATAAATAATTTTTTAAAAAATAGAAAAATGCATGACACTACAGAGAAAATATGGTATACTACCAAAGCATACAGCAGTGAGGGATGGGCAGTCTAAGGAAACACACATTAGCAAGAAAAAAGTTGCATTTTTCTTTAACTTTCTCATTCTTTCCTCTTTTAAACACTAAAGGCAGCCAAAGCATTGGGGGAAATTTAATTCAAAAAGTTAGTTCAGTGTTGATAAGTAAATTGCTACAGATCCTTCTTTCCTTTCTTTCTTCCCTCAAACATTACTATGAAATCTATCCTTTTGACAGAGTACAGTCATAAGGGCACAAGTATTCCTCCCTACAGAAGAATACTTAGTATTTCTAGCCTGCCTGGTCAACAATGAACATTAAGTATATGTTTATGAAAGATGCCCCAGTCCTTTATAGGAAAAAGGGCATCAAAAAATACAGTAGTCCCCCTTATTCACAGAGGAAATGTTCCAAGACCTCAGTGAATGCTTAAAGCCTTAGATAGCACAGAACCCTATATGTATTATGTTTTTTCCTATACAGACATGCCTGTAACATTTAACTTACAAACTAGGCACAACAGATTAACAATAACTAATAAAATAGAATGATTATAATAATAAACTATGATAAAAGTTATGTCAATATGGTCTCTCTCTAAATATTGCATTGCACTGTACTCACCCTTCTTCTTGTGATGAACTTCAGAATATGATTTTTTCTTTCCTTATTAAGAACTTTCTCCTTTCATTTAAAGGAAGCACTTTATGGCTTCTCTTTGTCATATCCCAATTGACAGCATCATTTCTCTTGTGTTTTGGGGTCATTACTAAGTCAAATAAGGGTTACTTGAACACAAGCACTTTGATACCACCACGGTCAATCTGATAACTCAGACGGCTACTAAGTGGACTAACGGTGGGCAGCGTAAACAGTGTAGATATGCTGAACAAAGGGATAATTCACCTCCTAGACAGGACGGTGCGAGATTTCATCATGCTACTCGGAAAAGAGTGCAATCTAAAACTTATGAGTTTCTGGAACTTTCCATTTAATATTTTCTGACTGCAGTTAACAACAGGTCAACTGAAACCACACAAAGTGAAACCGTGGATAAAAGGGTACTACTCTATTACAAAGCAGATTAGCTATACTGCTCTTCTACGATAAAAGGTTTTTTCATGACAGCAGATATTTCTTATCTCCAACAGTGAGAATACAGATCCATGGCCAGCCACTGGTGTACAATACCAGAGGGTGATGAACACAAGCAATAAATTGGGCTAGGTCTCAGAATTGGAGAAATGTCACTTTTTCTAGCATTGGAACAGAGGGATGTCATTTTTAGCTACAATACCTACATTTTCCAAAACTAAAGTTTGTGCTGTTCTTGTTCATTTAAAGACAAGTGGCAACATAAACTTATGACCAGCAACATTAAAAAAGGTTAAAATAAATAGCCATTTTTCTACATATCCACCATATTATCACCACTCACAGAATTTTCCTACTAAGCAGATGACTAATTGCAAGGAAAAAAACCTTAGAGCTAGGGTCAATGCTTAGGGAACATCCACAATGTACAACTGACTAAAGCAGTTGACTAGATTCTAGAAAAGCCTAGCCAGTTCCAAATGTTTCTATCAACACAGAATGTAAATGTAGCAGAACAGACTATCATAACTAGGTTTACCACTACGGGTCAAAAATTAACCCAAGAAAATAGTGTAAGACAGTGTCTGTATGATTTTTTGGCCACAGAATGCTGTCACTTCAGACATACTCTCACAAGAGTATCCAGTATTATGTTCAATTCCAAGCTAGCTTTACTAATGCCACCCACTTCGTCCAACCACTCAAGAAAGTATACTAGATGTAAACTAAGAAGGGTGGTATTACAGAGAAAACTTTGAATTACATCTGGTTCTTTTCTAAAAGTAAATAACTTACAAAAACTGGTACTTTGTTGAGTAGTTTAGCCTATCTACAGTCTCATAGCTAGTAAGTGGCAAAGTCTAGGGATAGGGTCAGGGAACATAGGAAAAAGAAACATCCCAAAGAACACCTAGAATCCACAACCTAATAGTAACATCTTTCTTATGATTCACTCCTGACACAGTGCTCTTCCTGGAATCATATCCTTCATTTCCTTTATCTACTAAAAAACTTATCTGAGACATAAAAAACTTCTGCATTAACATTCTAACATATCCTATTCTTGTTCACCAAGTAGATTATCAGAATTGTTAATTATTAACATTTACTGACTGCTAAGTATGGTGCACTTTACATGCCTTAGCTCATTTAATTCACACAAACCTATGAGGTAAGTACAGATGACCCTTAAATAACGAGACGGATGGGGTGCAGACCCCCCCTAGCACAGCTGAAAATTCACATGTAACTTCTGACTCCCCCAAAACATAACTACTGTTAGGAATAAAGTTTTTGGTGTCGCAAAAAAAAGAATTAATGCGGGAACAAATGATCTCTCAGAAAGGCGAGCTTTACTTTCTGCAGAAAGGGTGCTACTCAATAGCTGTCCAGCCACGAGCCACGAGAGTACACCGAACAAAGGAGACTGAGTTATTTATAACCTGACGCATCTACCCTACTGCTGTGTCCAGTTTCCACTGGCTGAAATAGGACCTCACATTTTACACTTTACCCGATTGGCTACTAGTTTAAAACTTTTTTAATTGGGTAAGGGGAACACTACAAAGAAAGAAAAGGAAGTTACCCAGGGATAGTTAAGGAAGCATCTTCAAATAAGGAACGGCATGCACTATGGGCTGGGGCTTGCCTAGTTCTGTCCAGGCATGCCAGAGCAAGCTAGGACAGCTGATATGGAATGAATATATATATATACACACATATATATACACACACACACATATACACACACACACACACACACAAATAGTGGATAGCAATCTTATAGTAAGAAATTGTGACTTTTTATAATCTTTGAAGAACTTTCCCATTTCTCACACTACTAATAGCCTACTGTTGACCAGAAGTCTTACCAATAATATAAACAGTTAACATAGCCGGGCATGGTGACTCACGCCTGTAATCCCAGCACTTTTGGAGGCCAAGGCGGGCGGATCACCTGAGGTCAGGAGTTCCAAGACCAGCCTGGCCAACATGGTGAAACCCTGTCTCTACTAAAAATACAAAAAATTAGCCAGGCGTGGTAGCAGGTGCCTATAATCCCAGCTACTCGGGAGGCTGAGACAGGAGAATCGCTTGAACCCGGGAGGCGAAGGTTGCAGTGAGCCAAGATCACACCACTGCACTCCAGCCTGGGCAACAAACAGCAAAACTCCATCTCAAAAAAAAAACAAAAACAAAACAGTTAACACATATTTGGTATATGTATTATATACTGTATGTATTCTTACAATAAGCTAGAGAAAATAAAACACTATTAAGAAAATGGTAAGCAAGATAAAATACATTTTCTATTCTTAAGTAGAAGTGGATCATCATATAGGTCTTCATCATCATCATCATCTTCATTTTGAAGAGAAGGAGGAGGAGGAGCAGGAAGAGAAGTTACTTTTCCTGTTTACAGGGGTGGCATATGTGGAAAAAAATCTACATATAAGTGGAGCCACGCAGTTCAAACCCTTGTTGTCCAAAGATCAACTGTACTTTACAGATGAGAAAAGTAAGGGGTAGAACGTTAAAAGGCTTACTTAAAAGCAATGACGGCAGATAACATTGCAAGCTTTGGGTATAACACATGGTATATTTATTCTTAGCACAGTCATGTATTAATTCACCTCCAGGTGGCAAAAATGTTACAATATAATAATCAATATGCAGGGGTGCAGAGACAGTGTGACAATCAGAAGCAGACGAAGCTATTAGGAAAGACAACTACTCTTGAAATTTTAGTACCTATTTTAAAAGGAAAATAAGCTGATTCTCTCTCAGGTTCACTGAGGGCCTCTGAATCTAATATAAATATTCTACTGAACAGTCCTTTCCACAAATGTCTTGCTCAACCCTCTCTGTTCAGTAGGTCATTAATTTAGATTCCAATGATATGCAATTCTAGATAATCCAAGTGAACAGAGATTTACCTTGGCACTCTGAGGCACTGTTTTTCCCAAGTAGTGCTTTATGGAAAAAGGATTTCCAACTATAAAACATACATATATTGTGTAGTGGATCATGACATAAAATGCATTTCTTCCCACTGTCATGACTGGAAAAGAAAATTCTAATAAACACTGTTTAAAAGTTTATGAAAAGGCCAGGAGCAGTGGCTCATGCCTGTAGTCCCAGCACTTTGGGAGGCTGAGGTGGGCAGATCACCTGAGGTCGGGAGTTCGAGACCAGTCTGACCAACATGGAGAAACCCTGTCTCTACTAAAAATACAAAAAAACTGACTGGGCGTGGTGGCACAGCCTGTAGTCCCAGCTACTCGGGAGGCTGAGGCAGCAGAATCACTTCAACCCGGGAGGTGAAGGTTGCAGTGAGCTGAGATCTTGCCATTGCACTCCAGCCTGGGCAACAAGAGCAAGGCTCCATCTCAAAACAAAACAAAACAAAACAAAAAAAAGTTTATATAAAAAATGAGGCCAAGTCGGGTGGATTATTTGAGGTCAGGAGTTCCAGACCAGCCTGGCCAACATGGCAAAACCCTGCCTCCACTAAAAATAGAAAAAAATTAGCCAGGCGTGGTGGCACACACCTGCAGTCCCAGCTACTCGGAGGCTGAGGCAGGAGAATAGCTTGAACTCAGTGGTCAGAGGTTGCAGTGAGCTGAGATGGAGTCACTGCACTCCAGCAATCCTGAGGAGACTTAAGAACTAAACATAGTATGGTCTCCTGGATGAGATCTTGGAACAG
>NW_012114888.1:1417347-1420138 GCF_000951035.1 Colobus angolensis palliatus | reverse complement strand
AACCCAGGAGGCAGAGGTTGCAGTGAGCCAAGATCACGCCAATGCACTCCAGCCTGGGCAACAGGAGCGAGATTCCATCTCAAAAAAAAAAAGGCTTATGAAAAAAATAAGAGTAACCTTCATTCCTATATCAGAGAATGAGACATTCCAATTAGGTAGACTTAAAAGATGACTGAAAGCTTCCATTATAGCTACTTTAAACCATCACGAATATGACCTCCTGACGATTTCCTTGTCTTCTTAAACAGAGTATAGAAAACACAACTGAACCATTCCTTTGGTTAAATTAAGTGTAATTTAATGAAATAATCATTAAGAAAAAAAGGTTATTATACTGTGTTATTTTAATAAAAACAAGACCATTAAGAATTTATCCTAACAGCCACAAATTGCCATGCTTTTATCTCCTTTATTCTTTTCACACAGTCACCTAATTTTTTTCACTACTACACTACCTGACATCAGTATACTATCATGCAACAACTTCTCTCCTAATCCGCATGTTCTAATCTTCTATGGGAAAGGAAATCAAATAAGCACCCACCTTTATTAGACTAGCATCTGAAATGAAAATAAACTCAGTAACTGGACTGTGAGATACATTTTGGCTTAAAGACCTTTCCTTTTTGTCTTCTTATTTCACAGTACCTTACAGAAATGTATAGATAACTAATACTATACAGTATTAGTATTTTAAAATGTATAGTCATCTATAGGTGACTATACATTTCAAAACAGAGAAAGGTAAATAAAGGTCCTCTATAATCCTCCATATAGTATAGATGACATAATCAAAATATAATCATTTGGGTGGGGGGGCTGAAGGGTGGCAGCAAAGTCAAAGATAAGCTACTAAATGAAAGTTATTGAAGTGCCCACCATGCAAGTAAACAATACAAGTAAGAGTGAAGATCTACAAAGACCTTTAACCACTAGAGGAGACATCAACAGCAAAAGGGATAAATTCATGTATTTGCACGATGGAATACTATTTAGCAATAAAAATAAATGATGTTTCTATTTTTGCAAACACAAGGATGAATAAGAAGGATGAATCTCAAATGTATCGTTGAGCAAATGCAGCCAAACACAAGAGTACCTATTATATGGTTCCATTATATAAAATTCAAAAATAAGCAACATTAATCTATGATGATAGAAGTTGATATAATGGTTACCCTTGAGGAGGAAGATAAAGGTAATAACTATGAAGGGGCAAGAGGTGCTTCAAAGTGCTACTACTGTTCCACTTCCTGATTTGAGGTAGCATTTACAAAATGTGTTTACTATGTGATAATTCACTGAACAGCACACTTGTGCTATACGAACTCAACTGTGTTCATGTTACACTTCAACAAGTTTCCTTAAAAACAAAAATCATCACGCGAAGGACTTCTGGTTAAACATGACAATTTGAACAATGGAGTTTGTCTCTGTTCCCTTCCAACATCTCTGAAATGAAAGTGAAGGAATTAAAAGACAGCAACCCTAAAAGTATAGCCAATACTTCCCAAAAATGGCCACAATATCCCCCATGTCACATCCTTTTCTGCAGTGTGGTCTTATCTCTTCCACATCAAGAGATGGGGTTTCTGTCCCCTCTCCTAGAATCTGGGTAGGCTTTGACCAACAGGTTAAGGCAACAATGACACTGTGTGACTTCTGAGGATGGGTCACTTAAAAGAAAATGCAGCTTTCTACTTAGTCCTCTTACACACTCACTCTTGGATCCCTGAGCTTCTATATAACTACCTTAAACGAGCCATGATGGGAAGGCCATATGCAGGCCCTTGGGTTGACAACACAGCTGACTGAGACTACCCTTCTAGACATCCTTGCCAAGGTGCCACACATGTGATGAAACTATCCTTCAGTCTCTCTCTGCCACGAGTCATCATAGCTGAGGCCCCAAACATGTAGAGTAAAAAGAAGACATCCCTGCTGTATCCTCTCCAAATTCCTGACCCACAAATCCTGTGAACATAATAAAATGGTGGCATTGGTGGTGGTTTGTCATGCAACAAGATAACCAGACCAGAAAGGGAGAGAAGACAACAACAGACAAAGCAGGTCCATAATTTATGAAAGACAAAAAGTGTATGAAATGCCAAGTGTCTCAGATTTCAGCCACCAAGTCAAAAGCCCTTTCAAGTAGCAGAATCCTGGAAAGAAATGATGGCAGGAAGTGAAGGCTGATGGAAAAAAACTGAATTAAGAACTAATTAGACCTCTAGACCTGCTCCTCCAGAAAACACTACCAAGGAACTGTCCCTCCTCTATTACTTTTTCCCCTACCCCAATAAAAAATTAAACATTTAACTCTAGAGAGATGTTAAATTAAAACGGAAACACTGAGCAGGGTGCAAAATGGCCCAAGTCTACTTCTGCAATTTGGCTATCAAAACACTAGCTGCCAGGCTTATGCTTCTTGCAGTCCCAGGATGAGAGTGAAAGTCCCAGAATGCCAGCTGTCCAACAGGTCCAGTGACCTATACAACAACAGTAACCTTTGAAGGATACAGGTAATTTTTTAAAATAATAATAATAATAATAAATGGAGGCCGGGATCAGTGGCCCACACCTGTAATCCCAGCACTTTGGGAGGCCAAGGCGGGTGATCACTTGAAGTCAGGAGTTCAAGACCAGCCTGATCAACATGGTAAAACCACATCTCTACTAAAAACAATACATGCTACTCAAGAAGCTGAGGCAGGAGAATCATTTGAACGCAAGAAGAGGAGGTTGTAGTGAGCCGGGATCGCGCCACTGCACTCCAGCCTGGGTGACAGAA
>NW_012114888.1:1383787-1416481 GCF_000951035.1 Colobus angolensis palliatus | reverse complement strand
AAAAATAAAATTAAAAAGGAAAAGATGAATTTTTTATTATTATTATTCTGGAAGCACAAAGAATAATTGGTTCCACCTCTACACGATTAAGGGAAAGCTTCATAAAGAGACAGGAAGCCATTTAAAGGTCTTCAAATAAAAATAAGAAGAAAAGATGAAGGGCCATACACAGTATCTCATACCTATAATCTCAGAAATTTGGGAGGCTGAGGTGGGAGCATTACTTGAGCTCAGGAGTTCAAGACCAGCTTGGGCAACACACTGAGACCTCATTTTTACTGAAAATTTTTTTAAAATTAGCCAGGCGTGGTGCGTGCCTGTAGTCTCAGCTACTCAGGAGGATGAGGCAGTAAGATAGCTTAATCTGGGGAGAGTGTGGCTGCTGCAGTCAGCCATGACCGCACCACTGCACTCCAGCCTGGGCTACAGAGGGAGACCATGTCCAAAAAAAAAAAAAAGAACGATGGAGAAGTATTGAGGATGGGGTTTAAAAGTTACATGGAGGCCCAAATGTTGAGGGATATCAAATTTTACTTTTCTTTGGGAAGAAAGATTTTTGAGTAAAAATTTATCACTGAGGGAAGTACAAATAATGACTCTCTGTACAGACCAAACCCAAGAAGTGTTAGCTACTGTACTGAGCAAAGCAAAAGAGAAAGGAAAAAAAATTATAGCCACATATACAGGCACAAGTGTGCATATATATATTTGCCTTTAATTTTTAAAACAAAAAGTTATAAACTTATTTTTAAATGGTTGAGGAGGGAATATGATGGTAGATTTGGTCCTGGAACAATGTAAACAGTTTACAACCATGTATGTATTTTAAATGTTACACTATAAATAAAATTACAGTTTAAAAAAAGCAATCTTCATAAAGCCATTTAAAACAAAATGAAACAAGCCTTACTATGTAGCCAGCTGATAACATAACCAGACACAGAACAATTGTTTCAAAGAACTTTAAAACAGCCATTTAACCAAATAGTCCCAGTGGAAAATATCTTAGGGACAAAAATAAAAGAACTACAAAAAATCCTCAAACTACAATTTGAAACCACGTACAGTCATGCATCTCTTAAGACCAGGATATATCCTAATAAATGCAACGTTAGGCAATTTCGTCCCTCTGCAAACACAGTAGAGTATACTTACACAAACCTAGATGGCATATCCTACTACACACCTAGGCTACAAATCTGGCACAGCACGTTACTGTACTGAATACAACAGACCAATGTAACATAGTGGTAAATATTTGTGTCTACACGTATCTAAACATAGAAAAGGTACAGTAAAAATATGGTATTATAATCTTACGGAACCAACCTTACCATCATTGACCAAAATACTGTTATATGGCAGATGACTGTAGTTCATGATAGTGTTGGTATTGTTATCCAACACTGTTAATGTATGTAGTATGTGATAAAGCCACTGAGTCATTATGTTGTCTTTGAGAATCAAAATTTTCAACATAGAAGAAAAGACATATTTAAAATTGATAACAAAACATTGTAGTCCTGAATTTGAACTGAAAGATCTGTGTGAAATCAGAATTTTAAAACCTTTAGAAAGAAATGAAACACGACATCAGCAAAAATGTTGGCTTAAGAACCTCTAACAATTCCTCTCCCATGAGAAAATTAGCGAATATTTCAGAATTAACTTTATAATAACTCTGGAAACGAATCAAAGGCTTGCAAGTGTTTAGTGAAGAAAAATGGCCAAATCTTAGTAAAAACAGAAAGCTTTGTGGCTTTTTAATTTGCCCTAGTCCCATTTTCTCCATACAGCTCTGCAGTAGACTTGAAAACAAACAGCATGATAGATTTCTGGTAAAATCCAGCAGCCTGAAAAGCCAGCAGAGGGAGTACAATGAGGCTGACGCTCCTTCAAACCCTCATTCCCAGAAAATTCACCTGCATAATGGTTCTCTGGAAGATCCCTCTTGCAAAGCTAGGTATTTCACACAAATAGAGTTCACCAGTGTGAAATCCCTTTACTTGAAGGCCATTTGTTGAAAAGAATTCCAGGCAATTGTTTAGCTTAGAGGCTGGCTGAAGCAGTGGATAACAATAGAGGCAAACAATAGACTAACCAAAAACTTCAGAAGGAAAAGCAGGAGACTGAGATGTCTGTAAGGGTTTTAAAAGCTCCAACAAAAATATGTAAAACCTAAGAATCAAGAAAGCCAAGCACAGATAAGGGGCTGTGTGCATGCCTGGAAAGATCTGAGAAGTCCCCAGGTGCTCACCTCTGCTTTACCCTGAGGATCTGCACAATCAAAATAATGGCTATGGCAATGTTATCAACTGACTGCACAGAACACCCTTCAGCAAAGACTGGGAGTCTTATTGGTCCTAGACAGTTGAGGAAGTCACTCACTAAAATAAACAAGGAGAAAATTCAGTGGTAATACATAACAAAGAATACAGACTTTACAAAATTAATTCAGAGAAGTCACTAAACAAAGTAACAACTACAACAAACAAAAGCCAATGCTGCATAAGGGGAACCTTCTGCCCTCAGTTTCTACATTACAATAAAACATCCAGTTTTCAACCAAAAATTGTGAGACATGCAACAATCCGGTCATAGAACAAAAAGCAATCAACAGAAACCATCCCAGGGAAAGCTCAAATGAGCTTACTAGACAAAACTTTAAAAGTCAGCTATTATAAACATGACCTCAAGTAAACAAAAATATGAAAAACATCTTTACAAAAAGTAAAATACATCTCAAGAACTAAAGCATAAGGTCAATGTATCAAAGAATAAAGAATATCAACAAAGAGAAATTATATTTTAATAGGACAAAATAGAAAATATAGCTGAAATAAAGAACTCACTAAAGAGGCTCGACAGCCTCAAATATTCTAGTGAATATTTAAGCAGGCAGGAAGTATCAGGGAACTTGAAGAGAGGTAAGTGGGATTATCCAGTCGAGGAACAGAAAGGAAAATAAGAAAGAAAAATGAACAGAGCCTCAGAAACCTGTGCAACACCATGAAGTTTACCAAATCATGCAAAATTGAAGTCACAGAAAAAGGAGAGGGGAAAGAACATTTAAAGAAATAATGCTGAAAGCTTTCCAAATGTAATAAAAAAAAATAATCTCATGTTCAAAAAGCTCAATGAATTCCAAATAGATTAAACTCAGACTTCTACACTGAGACACATTATAGTCAAACTGTCAAAAGACAAAGACAGAATCTTGAAAACAAGAAAGAAGTGACTCATCACATACAAGGATCCTCATCAAACACCACGGAGACCAGAAGGCAATGGGATGACGTGGTATAAGTGTTAAAAGGAAAAAACAGTCAACCAAGAATTCTAGATTCAGCAAAACTATCCTTAATTATGGAGGGGGAATTAAGACATTACTATATAAACAAAAACTGAATTTATCACTAGGAAAATGCAAAAGGCAGTCATTCAGGTTGAAAGGGCACTAGACAATAACTAAAATTCACAAGAAAAAACAAAGAGTACCAGTAAAAGTAATTTTCAGGTGCAATGATCTTACTGTGTCCCTACAAGATTCACATATTGAAACTTAATCGCCAATGTGATAGTATTAAGAGGTAAGGCCTTCATGAGGAGATTAAGTTATGAAAGCAAAGCCCTCATGAATGGGATTAATAACCTAAAAGAGGTCTGAGAAAGCTATTCATCCCTTTCTTTCCCCTTCTGCTTTTTGTCACATAAAGATGCAGCAATCTTAGAGACAGAAAGCTAGCCTTCCCTAGACATTAAATCTGGGAGTGCCTTGATCTTGGACTTCCCAATCTCCAGTTGATCTTGGACTTCCCAATCTCCAGAACGGTGAGAAATAAAATTCTATTATTTATAAATTATCCAATCTGTGGTATTCTGTCATAGCAGAACAAATTGACTGAGACACCAGGTAAATATAAAAGATAGTGTAAATGGGCCAGGCATGGTGGCTCACGCCTATAATCCCAGCACTTTGGGAGGTTGACAGGCGGATCACCTCAGGTCAGGAGTTTGAGACCAGCCTGGCCAACATGGTGAAATCCCATCTGCACTAAACATACAAAAATTAACCAGGCGTGGTGGCACACACCTGTAATCCCAGCTACTTGGGAGACTGAGGCAGGAGAATTGCTTGAACCCAGGAGGTGAAGGCTGCAGTGAGCCGAGATCGTGTCACTACACTCCAGTCTGTGAGACACAGTGAGACTACCTCTCAAAAAAAAAAAAGACAGTGTAAATGCATTTTTTGTTTGTTGAACTTATCTACTATGTGATTTAAAAGAAACTCTCTAAGGCAGTCATTATGTGCCTGTGTTGATGGGAACATAACGCATAAAGATGTAATTTATATGACAATACCCTTGCAAAGCAGGGGAAAGTGAAGAGAGCTATACAGGGGCAAAGTTTTTGTATACTAATGAAAGAAAGTTGTCATTAATCACAACAGGATTGTTTTAGGTTGCCAACTGTAATTTCCAGAGCAACTACTCAAAAAATAAAAAACATATAATGAACTAAGCAAAAGCAGAATTAAAATGGTACACTGAAAAATAACACAAAAAAAGGTAGAAATGGAAGCCAGGCCTGGTGGCTCACGCCTGTAAACCCAGCACTTCGGGAGGCCAAGGCGGGTGGATCACCTGAGGTCAGGAGTTCAAGACCAGCCTGACCAACATGGTGAAACCCCATCTCTACTAAAAATACAAAAATTAGCAGCGTGTGGTGGCGTGCACCTGTAATCCCAGCTACTCTGGAGACTGAGGCAAGAGAATCACTTGAACCTAGAAGGCGGAGGTTGCAGTGAGCTGAGATCATGCCACTGCACTCCAGCCTGCGCAACAGAGCAAGACTTCGTCTCAATAAAAAAGGTAGAAATGGAAGAATACAGAACAAGAACAACAGATGAGGATATGATGAAAACAAACAGTAAAATGGCAGATGTAAATCCTACTTTATCAGCCATCACATAAAATGCAAATGAATTAAACACTCTTACAATTAAAAGACAAAAGATTGACAGAATGAAATTTTTTTTGTTTTTTTGAGATGGAGTCTCACTCCGTAGCCCAGGCTGGAGTGCAGTGACGCAATTTTGGCCACTGCAATCTCCGTCTCCCAGGTTCAAGCAATTCTCCTGCCTCAGCCTCCCAAGTAGTAGCTGGGACTACAGGTGTGCGCCACCACACCCGACTAATTTTTGTATTTTTAGTAGAGAAGGGGGTTTCGCCACGTTGGCCAGGCTGGTCTTGAACTCCCGACCTCAGGTGATCCGCCCGCCTCGGCCTCCCAAAGTGCTGGGATTACAGGCGTGAGCCACCACACCCGGCCTGAATTTTTTTAAAGGCATAACACCACTACTTGCTTTCTAAAAAGGACATACTTTAGATTCAAGGACAAAAATACGTTGAAACTAAAAGGATGTAGAACATATGTACCATGCAAACAATAACCAAAATAGAGCTGGGTAGCTATACTAATATCATACAAAATGAACTTTGAATATACACATACTATGTAGTCACAGAAATTATTAATTTTTAAAATACACTTTGAGAAAAAAATTGTTACTAGGGAAACAGAATATTCTATAATGATGAAAGGATCAATTTATCAAGAATATGTTAACAGGTAAAAACATAAACATAACAGAACTCAAAATACAAGTAAAAGCTGAATTGAGGAAAAACAGACAATTCAACATTAGTTGGAGACTTCAACACTTAACTTTCAATAATCAGACAGCAGATCACAAGAAAATAGAAGACTCCAAGAGCTCTATAAAACAAGACTTAATAGCCACCTACAGAACACTCCCTGCAACAACAGCAGAATACACATTCTACTCAAGTGTACATGGAACACACTCCGGGACAAACCATGTTAGGTCACTAAAACAAGTCCCCATAATTTTTTTTTTTTTTTGAGATGGAGTCTCACTCTGTCACCTCGGCTCACTGCAACCTCTGCCTCCCAGGTTCAAGCAATTCTCCTGTCTCAGCCTCCCGAGTAGCCGGGATTACAGGTGCCTGCCACTATGTCTGGCTAATTTTTGTATTTTAGTAGAAATGGGGTTTCACCATGTTGGCCAAGCTGGTCTCAAACTCCTGACCCTCAAGTTATCTGCCCGCCATGGCCTCCCAAAGAGCTGGGATTACAGGTGTGAGCCACTGCACCCGGCCGTCCCCATAATTTTAAAGGAATTAAAATTTTAAAAGCTATGCTCTCTGACCAAAATGTAGTGAAATTAGAAATCAGTAACAGGAACAAATTGGGGAAATTCACAAATATACGAAAAACTTTAAACACTCCAAAATAACTAATGGATCAAAGAAAAATGCAGAATACTAAACCATTTCACAACATGATACAACATATTACACAGAAAATAAATAAACTAACTCATTTCTTTTTTTTTTTTTTGAGACGGAGTCTAGCTCTGTCACCCAGGCTGGAATGCAGTGGCGCGATCTCCACCTCCCAAGTTCTGGTGATTCTCCTGCCTAAGCCTCCCGAGTAGCCGGGATTACAGGCGCCTGCCACCACGCCCAGCTAATTTTTGTATTTTTAGTAGAGATGGGGTTTCACTGTGTTGGCCAGGCTGGTCTCAAACTCCTGACCTCATGATCCGACCGCCTCGAATTCCCAAAGTGCTAGGATTACAAGCGTGAGCAACCACGCCCGGCCAACTCATTTCTTAAATAACAGAACGACTAAACTTATTTTAAGAGAAACTCCCTATTATTAAAGAATCTAACAATCTTTTTTCCAGGAAGATTTTTCTCAGAAAAAAAAGTCTCTGTACAATTTATAAAAGTCTCTGTACAATTTTAAGTCTCTGTACAATTTATTAAAAAAGTCTCTGTACAATTCATAAATTGTACAGTAACAAGTTTAAAAGAACAGAAAAAAGAATAAAATCATAGAATTTTTAGAGCTAGAATGAACTAAAATTGTAGAACTTTACTACATGTACATTGCTGAAATAATTATTATTCCCTGCCTAAGGAAGACTAATGCCTCCTACCCATTAAGTTTTCCCTTGCTTATTCATCTGAAATTCATATAGACACATATCTGTATGTACCACCTCTCCTTCAGACTCCTAAAAACTTCTGAATCACTTTGTCTATTTTAAGTGTTTTAAGAATTTTGGGGGAAAAAATTTTGTTTGGCTGGCCTTAATATGTAGAAAGGAGCAGAATGTTATGTTATACTGGTACATTTGGCATAGGAAACTAAAGAGTAACTGCTGTTTCACGGCAAACCATAACAGTGACATTCTGCTATAATCCAGTTTATCTTTCAGTTTCTTTCTTTGCATGTAAATATGTACTTCCTTTAAAGAATATAACAGGAAGCATTTGATATTCAAAAGTAAGCCTTGTAGTTATTTAAACCATATCCCCGAAATAACAGTTATGGGTCAAGCCCTAATGGAAACAGCTTTAAAATGAGGATCATATGTTGTGATTTTGTCACAAGTTAAGATTCTCCTAAATTTGATTTTTAAGACTTACTTTGTTCACATGACATAATGTCTTTAGACAAAACTTTCATAATTCAAACTGGAATTACTATAAGACTTCCAGTTCCACCAAAATGGAGTACCATAGCTTCATTCTTCCCAGGTCCTCCCTCTTACAACTAAAAAACCCTGAACATAATACAACAAGCAAGCATAGAAAGTATCTGAAAAGTGGAAAGAAAGGAGCAGATTTCCTAAAGACTTCATAATTTGAGGAGTAATAAGGCAATGAGATCCCTGGGTTTTTGTTTTGCCACTCATATTTCCAAGACAGGATGCTGCTTCCGAAGACCCCAATACAGTATCACCAACTGTCACAGAGAAAAAAAAAATTCCAAGAAAAGCCTGTTCCTCCTAGTCAAAGGGCTGTGAAAAGGGTAAGCTTAACAAAGGAAACCCTTCTGGCAAAACCCATCCTATTCCAGCTAAGTAAAACACACATATATCCTCCACAGTTTCAGTGGAGCCGGGCATATAGCTAATCTAACACACACACACCCCATCACAAAGCAGAAGCAGGTAAAAGAGTAAGCTTACCAAAAGAAACCTTTCTGGCAAAATCCATCTTACTCAAGCTAAACACCAATGGAAAACACACACACACATACACACACACACCCCCTCCCTTCCTCCCCCTCCCTCCACAGTTTCAGCGGAGCCAAGCATACAACTAATCTAAACACACGCACCCCCCCACCACAAAGCAGAAGAAGCAGGTAAAAGGGTAAGCTTACCAAAGAAACCTTTCTGGCAAAACCCATCTTACTCAAGCTAAATACCAACGGAAAACAAACACACACACACACCCTCCCTCCCCCTCCCTCCGCAGTTTCAGTGGAGCCAAGCATACAGCTAATCTAACATACACCCCCCACCACCAAGCAGAAGAAGCAGGTGGTGCTTTGCACCAGGTGGTACTGGAAGAGCAGAATGGATAAGTGCTCTTACACCCTCCACCCAGCAAAAGCAGGCTGTGGGACTGGAGCCCCTATCAGGGTTATGCTGGCAGGACAAAACAGGGAATTGATCTTCCATTTCCCCTGCTGGGTTAGTGGCAAGGCTAAAAGAGGAGCTGATCTTCCATACTCCACCCAGTAAAGCAAGTGGTGTTCAGACTCACCCATTTAAGATAGTGCCAGTGGGGTCTATGGGCAAGTTAGGCTTCCACCACCACCCATTAGCAAGGAGGCTTAATAAAGGTGTGTGAGGCAGCTAGTCACCACTACCTTTCACCATCACTCCACTTACACCTCCCTCCTGCACACACAGGCCTGGTGTTGACAGGACCCAGCAAGAACCTGAACCCATCCATCAACAAGACTGAACAACGAGATGTGAGTTAGAGTCAGTCAGCTTTCCACTCCCCGCCCCAACCCCTGGTGTCAGTGGTAACCAGTGAAGAGCTGAACCTCCACATTCACCCAGTATCAAGGCTAAATGAAGCAGTGTAAAACAGAGTAGCTGACAACCATTTCAGCTATTCTCAAATGCCAGTGGTACCCAGAGGGGGCTGAGCTTCCATTCCCCACCTGGCATCAACTCAGGGGAAGTGGTATGAGGTAAGGAGCTTTTTCTTCACCCTGCAGCATCAGTGCAGTGTGAGTTAGCCTCCCTACTTCTCTCTTGCTAAGGCAGCATGGCCCATCAGAAAGTTCATCTTATACCCCCTACTCAGAAGCAACAAAGTGGCATAAAATGGTGCCCAACTTTTATCAGGAAGATGTGAGAGTAAGGAAAGAATTGAACTTTCATCCCACCAGTCTGCATTAAAGCAATATGACTTAGTGCCCCACTTTTTCCCCAGTAATTGTCAGCAGGACCCAGCAAGAAGCTGAATGAACACACCCACCTAGCCCTTGCACTACACCTCAACAGGGGGACTGCCTACTATAAAAAAGAATAGGCCAGGTGCCGTGGTGCACACCTGTGCCTCCAGCTACTCAAGAGGCTGAAGCAGGAGGATTACTTGAGTCCTAGAGTTCAAGACCAACCTGGGCAACAGAGCAAGACCTTATCTCAAAAAAAAGAAAACAAAATTAGCCAGGCATGGTGGTACACACCTATTGTCCTAGTTACTCAGGAGGCCAAGGTGAGAAAATCACTTGAGCTCAGGAGTTTGAGGTTACAGCAAGCTATGATCACATCACTGCACTCCAGTCCGGATGACTGAGCAAGACCTTGTCTCTTAAAAAAAAAAAAAGAATAAGATGCACACTTCTAAAAATATGTATGATATCCAAATTGTCCAGGGTACAACTGAAAATCACATGCCATACCAAAAACCAGGAAAGCATATTATGAATGAGGAGAAACAATCAACAGACACAATACTGAAGTAAATCAGATTTTTTAATTACCTGACAAAAATAAAGATTTTAAAGCAGTCAACAAAATGTTTCAACAAGCAATTGCAACTGCTCTTAAAACAAATAAGCAAATCTCAGCAAATGTTATTTTAAAAGAACCAAATGGAAATTATAAAACAAAACAAAAAAACCTAAAATAAAAACTCTTTGAATGAGCTCAACAAAAGAGTGGAAATGATAGATGACAGAGTCAGTGAACAGATCAGTAGAATTAAGTCAATCTAAACAAGAGAGAAAACAGACTGAAAAAAAAAAAAGAACAAACCCTCTGAGACCTATGGACAAAAATCGAAAAAGCTAAGATTCCTCTCAGAGTCCCAGAAGATGAGAGAAAATAGGACTGTAAAGTATTCAAAGACATAATGGCTGAAAACTTGCCAAATTTGGTGAAACATGCTAAACAAAGATACAAAAAGGTGAGCAAATCCCAAATAAAAAAGACATCCACACCAATACATCACAATTAAACTTCTGAAAACTAAAGACAAAAAAATCTTGAAAGCAGCCAGAGAGAAATGATACATTATTTTATAGGGGAACACCAATTCAAATGACAGCAAATTTCTCATCTTAAACCGTAAAGAACAGAAAAAAACAGCACAACACTTGTCAAGTACTGAAAGAAAATAACTGCCCACTGTGAATTCTATATACAGCAAAAATATACTTCAGGAATGAAGGAAAGTAAGGCAGTCTCAGAAAAACTAAGAATTTCTTGCTAGCAAACCTACCCTGAAAGAACGGCTAAAGAAGCTCTCTGAAAAAAAAAAAAAAAAGAAAAAGAAAAAGAAAAAAATGATAATGAAAGAATGCTGAAACTTCAGGGAAAAAAAGAACTTTGGAATAGGTAAAATAGGGGTAAATATAACAGACTATCATACTACGCATGAGTTTCTTTTTCTTTTTATCTTTTTTTAGTTCTGCTTACTAAGGAAGAGTTCTTAAATCATATTTGCTGGTTGAAGCAAAATTTATCACACCATCTGATGTGTTGTTCAATGTATGTAGAGAATGTAAGTACACTTAAGAAAATTTATTTTAAAGTAAAGAGGGCAAAAGGACCTAAATGGAAACAAAGTTTCTGTGCTTAACTGAAAATGGTAAAACACCAATACCAGTAGACAGTGGTAAGTTACATATGAATACTGCAATATCCAGAGCAACCACTAAGAAATCTATAGAGAAATATATTCAAAAACATTAATATCAAGATGGAATCCTAAAATATATTAAGATAACCCGTAAGAAGGTAAGAAAAAGCAGATGAATGAGAAACACAGAAAAAAAAATGCAAGTAATAATAGAAAGACAACAGAAAACCCTCCAAATACTTAGAAACTTAACACCACACTACTACTCCATGGATCAAAGAAGAAATGTTAAAAAGTATAGAACTGAATCAAAATGAAAATACAAATACAAAAGTATGTGAGACACAGCTAAAGTAGTGCTGAAACGTAAATTTAAAGCACCAAATTGTTACATCAGAGAAAAGGAAATGATTCAAATTAATAATCCAAGTTCCAAGCTCAAGAAACCAGAAAACATAAAGAGCAAATAAACCCAAAGCAAGCAGAAAGAAGGAAATAGTAAAGATCAGAGAAGAAATCAACAAAATTGAAACCAGGAGAACAGTAGAATAAAAAAAAAAGAAATCAATAAAACAAAAAGTTGGTTCCTAAAAAAATAAAAATTGCTGGGCTGGGTGGCTCATCCCAGCACTTTGGGAGGCCAAGGTAAGCGGATCACCAGAGGTCAGGAGTTCGAGACCAGCCTGGTCAACATGGTGAAACCCCGTCTCAACTAAAAATACAAAAACTAGCCGGGCATGATGGCGGGTGCCTGTAATCCCAGCTACTCGTGGGCTGAGGTGGGAGAATCACTTGAACCTGGGAGGCGGAGGTTGCAGTGAGCCAAGATTGTGCCATTGCACTACAGCCTGGGCGACAAAGCGAGACTCCGTCTCAAAAAAAAAAAAAAAAAGGAAATTAATAAAACTGACAAACCTAAGACTCACAGACATGAAAACACAAATCATCGTGTCAGGAATGAAGACAAAGACAACAATACAGATTTTGCTGCCATTAAAAGAATAACATGGGAATAATACTATGAACAATTCTGCATTCATAAATTCAACTCAGAAGAAACAGATCAACTCCTAAAAACTACAAACTACCAAAACCCAGTGAAAACGACAATCTGAAGAGTCCTACACTACTACAGAAATTGATTTTCTAATCAAAAGCTCCAAAAAGATAAAGCTCAAATGGTTTTACTGAACAAATCTAACAAACATTTAAAGATGAATTTAAACTAATTTTACACATTCTCATCCAGAAATAGAAGGCAACTCATTTTATGGAGGCTGGTATTATCCTGATACCAAAACCAGATACTGTACAAAAATTGTTACCTACAAACAAGTATCTCTCATGATACTTAGACGCAGAAATTCTCAACAAAATATTAGCGTACTCATACTCTATTATTATACATGAGAATATACTCATCCGTATTCTTGTCATGATCTTATATACAAAAATTCTCAACAAAATATTAGCAAATGTAATCCAACAATGTACACAAAGAAGTATATGCCATGACCAATTGGGTTTTACAATTTGCATCTAGGTATGCAAAGCCGGTTTAGCATTCAGAAATTAATGTTATATCAACAGGTAGAAGCAAAAAAATCACATAATCACATCAGTTGACCCAGAAAAAAACATTTAATAAAACTCAACTTCTATTCAAGATTAAAAATCTCAGCATCTTAGGAAGGAGTGGGGTGGAGATGGACTTCCTCAACTGAATAAATAGCATCTACAAAAAAATCTACAATTTTAGGACAAAATATTGACTGCTTTCCCAGGAGACCATCCTGGCTAACATGGTGAAACCCTGTCTCTACTAAAAATACAAAAAATTAGCTGGGCGTGATGGCGGGCACCTGTAGTCCCAGCTACTCGGGAGGCTGAGGCAGGAGAATGCCATGAACCTGGAAGGCGGAGCTTGCAGTGAGCCAAGGTTGCGCCACTGCACTCCAGCCTGGGCAACAGAGCAAGACTCCATCTCAAAAAAAAAAAAATTCCCACAACAAATCAACTCACTAAGGTTGCGGGATACAAAATCAACACACGAAAATTTACATACTAACAATAAAGACCTGGAAATTTACATTTAAAATGCACCATCATTTGCAATTGCTCAAAAGAAAAACACACAGGTATAAACAAATGCTCATGCAACAAATCAAAGAAGACCTAAGTAAACAAAGAGACAACTCATGTTCATGAATTGGAAGGCTCAGTATAGCAAAAAATATATATATATACATATATATATATATAAATGATGCCCAGGTTGATGTAATGCAATTCCTATCAAAAGCTCAGTAAGGTTTTTTTTGTTTTTGTTTTTGATTTTTGAGACAGAGTCTCGCTCTGTCGCCCAGGCTGAAGGATTGCAGTGGCGCGATCTCGGCTCACTGCAACCTCCGCTTCCCAGGTTCAACCAATTCTCCTGCCTCAGCCTCCCAAGTAGCTAGGACTACAGGCGTGCACCACCACGTCCGGCTACTTTTTGTTTTTTGTTTTTTGTTTTTGTTTGTTTTTTTGAGACGGAGTCTCGCTCTGTCCCCAGGCAGGAGTGCAGTGGCACGATCTCAGCTCACTGCAACCTCTGCCTCCCAGATCCAAGCGATTCTCCTGCCTCAGCCTCCCAAGTAGCCGGGACTACAGGTGCATGCCACCATGCCCAGCTAATTTTTGTATTTTTAGTAGAGATGGAGTTTCACCATATTGTCCAGGCTGCTCTCAAACTCCTGACCTCAGTTGATCCACCCGCCTCGGCCTCCCAAAGTGCTGGGATTACAGGCGTGAGCCACCATGCCCGGCCAATTTTTGTATGTTTTTAGTAGAGATAGGGTTTCCCTATGTTAGCCAGGTTGGTCTCAAACTCCTGACCCTAAGTAATCCACCTGCCTCAGCCTCCCAAAGTGCTGGGATTAAAGGCGTGAGCCACCGTACCCGGCCTCAAAATCCCAGCAAGCTTTTATGTAGACATAGACAAACTTACTCTAAAATCTATATGAGAAGGCAGAGACCCTCAGAATAGCTAAATCGACCTTGACAAAGAGGAATAAAGTGATGAGAATCACTACACCTGGTATTAAAGCTGTAAAAAGTAAAGTAGAGGTTCCTCTTCAAAGACTTTCCTCCCCATCTAATTAAGAACAAATAGTAGTAACTTCTCTTAGAAGCAAAATTTATTCAAAGACCTGCGCTAACATTCTTAAATATCTGCTAGCCGTAATAAAGAAATCAATGTGATTTATGTTCTTAGCTCCCACAAGTTAGCCTATTTGCCCTGGCATGCTTATACTGGTCCAAGCAAGCATTAGGACATAGCCTGTTCCTCTTCCTTATTTAAAGGTGTTTTTACCTTTCTCAACATTCCACAAGTTACTTCCTCCTTCCTTTGTTCTCCTCTGCCTTTGCCTCTTTTAAAAAGTTCTAAGCTACTAGCCAATTGGGACAAATACAAAATGTGAAGTCCCGTTCCAGCCAATGGAAACTGGACACAGTAGTAGGGTCGAGGTGTCAGGTTATAAATGACTCTATCTCCTTTGTTCGGTGGGTGTACTCTCGTGGCAAAACTGCTAGCGAGCGTACCCTTTCTGCAGAAAGTATAAAAATGGCCTTGCTAAGGAAATTAAATTTATGTTCAAGTGCTATTTCTTTACGGCACCCGGAAACAAGCATTTCAAACAACACCTACTATACAATGACAATAATCAAGATAGTGTGATATTAGTGGAGGAATAAGCATGTAGACAAATCAAACAGAATAGAGAACCCAGAAACAAACCCCTACAAATACATAGGCAACTATTTTTTAACAAAGATTCAAAAGCAATTCAGTGGAGAAAAAATGACCTTTACAACAAATAATGGTGGAGCAGTTGAACATCTATGGCAAACACAAAGTTCAATTTCAACCTCACACCTGATATAAAACATGAATATAAAACTATAAAACTTTTAGAAAAAATAAATAAATAAACCTTAGGGATCTAGGGCCAGGCAACATGTTTTTATACTTCACATCAAGATCCATAAAATAAAAATTAATACATTGGACCACAATAAATTAAAAACCTTTGCTCTGCAAAAGGCTGTTAAAATCATTGAAAATTATAGAGCGGGAGAAAATATTTCCAACCACATACCTAACAAGGACTTAAATCTAGAAAATATAAAGAAATCTCAAAACTGAACAGTAAAAAAAAAAAAAAAAAAAATTCCAACTAGAAAATGTGCAAAAGACACAAACAGGCATTTTACCAAAGATGATATACAGATGGAAAATAAGAACATGAAAGATGTTCAGGCCGGGCGCAGTGGCTCACGCCTGTAATCCCAGCACTTTGGAAGGCCGAGGCAGGCGGATCACCTGAGGTCAGGAGTTCCAGCCAGCCTGGCCAACATGGCAAAACCTCCTCTCTACTAAAAATACAAATATTAGGTAGGCGTAGTGGCGGGTGCCTGTAATCCCTACTCGGGAGGCGGAGGCAGGAAAATCACCTAATCCTGAGAGCCGGAGGTTGCAGTGAGCCAAGATTGCGCCATTGCACTCTAGGCCTGGGCAACAAGAGCAAAACTGTCTCAAAAAAAATAAAAATAAAAATAAAAATATAAAAATAAAAATTGTTCAACATCACTAGCCATTAGGGAAATACACATTAAAACCGTAATGACCTATCACTACACACCTATCAAGAATATCAAAAATAAAAACAGCATGAACACCAAATGCTGGCAAGGATACAGTGAAACTGGAACACTGATCCATTGCTGGTGGAAATGTAGGTAGAACAGCTCTGGAAAACAGTTTGATGGTTTTTATAAAACTAAATATGCAACTACCAGCAATTGTACTCTTGGGCATGTAGCCCAGAGAAAACTTATGTTCACACAAAAACCTGTACACAAATGTTCATAGCAGTTTTATTCACAACAGCCAAAAACCGGAAATAACTCAGATGTCTTTCAAAGGGTAAATGATTAAAGAAACCGTGATGCATCAAAAAGGAACTGTCGATACACAATACAACTTAGATAACTCTCCAAGGGTATCTGCTCAATGATCAAAGGGAATTCCAAAAGGATATATACATATGATCCCACTTATATAACATTCCTGAAATGACAGAATTATACAAATGAATTTGTGGATAAATGGGTTAGTGGTTGCCAGCGGGTGGGAAGAGATGAAGGAAGGAAGTAGATACAGCTATAAAAGGGGAACAAGACATATATTTTTGGTGTGGAACTTCTCTGTCCCTTGACTATATTTCAATATCAGCATCCTGGTTGTAATATTGTACCACAGTTTTGCAAGATGCCACAGTTGGGGGAAACTGGGTAAAGCACACACTCGCTCTATTATTTCTTACAAATGCATATAAATCTACAATTCTCTCAAAATAAAAAGTCAGATTTTTAAAATAATAGATAAGTGTTGTCATTTACAGAAATATATGCATGATATCCAATCTGTCATGTGATGTCCACATCTGTAAGTAAGGACAACCAAGTCCAACAAGACAAAGAGCCAAAAACCTTACATTAGATTGTTAAGGACTCCAGCTTTCCTTCAGATAGTCAGGACCCACTTACGCTTTTCATAGAATCATGACTATTTAAGGATTAGATCATCTACATAACCTATTAAAAGTCATCTTCGGAATGTCTGAATGCTGTTTACAACATCCTGGCCAATAGTGTCAATGCACAAACCTGGGCAACCTCAAGGACAGAAGACTCACTTAGTTTTATCTATCCATTTGTCATCTTTGAAAAGCTGATTTAAAAAAAAAAAAAAAACTTTAAAAAAAAGTGTTTCCTTAGGAGTTATGAGTTATACACTGAATCTAACTTACAAACTCCGAATCTATCTTTTTAACTGATAGACTTATAATAAAAGTATAATCATATACACACAGACACACTCATACAGCAAAACCCAACAATAAAAGCTTACTTTCGGCTGGGTGCGGTAGCTCACGCCTGTAATTCCAGTACTTTGGGAGGCCAAGGCAAGTGGATCACCTAAGGTCAGGAGTTCAAGGTCAGCCTGGCCAACATGGCGAAACCCTGTCTCCACTAAAATTACAAAAATTAGCCGGGCATGGTGGCAAGCACGTGGAATTCCAGCTACTTGGGAGGCTGAGGTGAAAGAATTGCTTGAATCCGGGAGGTAGAGGTTGCAGTGAGCCAAGATTGCGCCACTGCAGTTCAGCCTGGGCAACAGAGCAAGACTCCATCTCAAAAAAATAAATAAATAATAAATAAATAAATAAAAGCTTACTTTCAACAGATCAGAAAGCGCCTCTGCTAATGCCAAGCGACTCTTGCTACTCTTAGGGAAACTAAGGATCCTCACTCATCTTTGTAATATCCACATGCCCAATATCTAATATATATTTATTCAATGTGATATCAATGTGTTATTTCTTATCAATTCATACCTGAGAATTCACTTAACCTTGCCATCACATGAGTTCCTAGCAAGCAGGAATATACAGTGATTATGCCTAGAATTTTAAATATCAGATCTGACCTAAGAAATAACAATCCCAACTGTAAGAAAGAAGTGGTTTGGGGAAGTCAAAACACTAAAGAAATACTTTCAACCCAGTCTAAAACTAACGAAATGGTTAATCTTATATTAACAAAAACATGCAACCTAGATTAACAAAAGCATACAAATCTCAATTTCATTATGTGCATTCATTCAGTTTCTGATCTTAAAAGCTTGAGGCTAAAATCAAAGAAAATTATAATCTAAAACAAAGTTTAATCGTGCCCTCCTTCTAGGTCAAAATCTTCAAGAATTGAGTCAACCCTAAAAATACAAATAAACAACTAGCTACAATTTTGGTGCTATATAGTCATTTTGGAAATTCCTAATTCCTAGTCCTTCATTTTAAGAAATGGCAAAACTGGTGAACCACAAAAATTAAGTGATTGAAGTACGCAGCAGGTCCTAAAACTCAGGTCTCCAGTTCTCTTTTCTTTTTTGAGACAGAGTCTCGCTCTGTAGCCCAGGCTGGAGTACAGTGGCGCGATCTCAGCTCACTGCAACCTCTGCCTCCCAGGTTCAAGCAATTCTCTGCCTCAGCCTCCCGAGTAGCTGGGATTACAGGCACCCGCCACCATGCCCAGCTAATTTTTGTACTTTGGTAGAGATGAAGTTTCACCATCTTGGCCAGGCTGGTCTTGAACTCCCGACCTCATGATCCACCGCCTCAGCCGCCCAAAGTGCTGGGATTACAGGGGTGAGCCACTGCGCCCAGCCAGCTTTTTGTTTGTTTTTTAAAGAGACAAGTCTCACTGTGTTGCCCAGGCTGGAGTGCACTGGCACTATCATAGCTCACCACAGCCTTAAATTCCTGGGCTCAAGAGATTCTCCCATGTAGCTGAAACTACAAAAGAATGCCACCATGCCCAGCTAATCTTTTTAAAAAATTTTTAGAGACAAGGGGTCTCTCTACATTGCTCAGTCTGGTCCTGAACTCTTGGCCTCAGGTCTTCAGTTTTCCAATCTATTGTTCTTCCTAGGTATAACACTTACCCTCCCAAGCAAACCAGAATTTTGAGCACTCAGGCTGAAGAAACAATACTAAAGCCTATTAACTATGTTAATGACAACTATGCTTACAGGTCTTTTTCCAGTTAAAGCCATAGGTTCTCTAGGGATCAATCCACATTGTCTTCCCCAAGCATCCTTATTATTAATAGAGATTTTGAGAGAATATGTGATGTGGCCACGGAACACCACAAAACTATGTGGCAAAATTCATGCCATTTTAGTCTAACCAAGCCAGTGGTTCTAAAGCTTTTCTTTCTCCCTGACATACTCACATCATTTACACCTCTACCCAAGAATTAGTAAACTAAACTAACTGAAAATATTGAACTAATATCCATAGTTGAACTTCAAGGAAGATTCCCTATACTCTCTGAAATCATACATAAAATGTATGTAGCTAAAGGGTTACTGACACTCAAGGGGTAAATGACTCCAAAAAAGCACTACCGTCCTAGCTCTATCACCAAATTTTTCATCTTTATAAGAAAAATTAGCATATTCTGGGCTGGGCATGGTGACTCATCTGTAATCCCAGAACTTTCGGAGGCTGAGGCAAGTGGATCACTTGAGGCTAGGAATTTGAGACTAGCCTGGCCAACATGATAAAACCCCATCTCTACCAAAAAATACAAAAAATAACCGGGAGTGGTGGCATGCACCTGTAGTCCCAGCTACTCAGGAGGCTGAGGTGGAAGAATCTCCTGAACCCAGGAAGCAGAGGCTGCAGTGAGCCATGGTTGCACTACTGCACTGCAGCCTGGGGGACAGTGAGACCCTGTCTACAAAAAAAAAAAAGATATTCATCTATAAAATAAGTTAAGAAACCAAAGGCTGTACTTTTTTGAAGGCTGTACTTTTTTGAACTAATTAAGAATGCAAATTTACATATTTTTCTCTCTTCTATAATAAAAACCAAGAATAAATAATGAAAATAAATGAATCTTACAAACACAAGACAGTAAGTAGGCCAGGCGCGGTGACTCCTGCCTGTAATCTCAGCACTTTGGCAGGCCGAGGCGGGTGGATCACCTGAGGTCAGGAGTTCAAGACCAGCCTGGCCAACATGGTGAAACCCTGTGTCTACTAAAAATACATAAAATTAGCAGGGTATGGTGGCACATGCCTGCAATCTCAGCTACTCAGAAGGCTGAGGCAGAAGAATCACTTGAACCCAGGAGATGAAGGCTGCAGTGAGCAGAGATCACACCACTGCACTCCAGCCTGGGCAACAGAGCGAGACTCCATCTAAAAAAAAAAAAAAGAAAAAACAAACAAAAAAAAAAGACCAGTATTTTCATATAGCAAGAGGTAAAATCAACAAAGCATTTTAACAATATACAGTATGATCTCATTTGTGTGATCAAAATATCTAACAGAATATGCTTGAAAAGTGAAAAGCTACCCAATAAACTTTTATCACTGGCTGCCTCTGAAAAAAAGAACTAAAGTGAGAGACGATGTAGGAATTTTTTTTTTTTTGAAGCAGAGTCTCACTCTGTCAACCGAGGCTGGAATGCAATGGTGTGATCTCAGCTCACTGCAACCTCTGCCTCCCGGGTTCAAGCGATTCTCCTGCCTCAGCCTCCCAAGTAGCCAGAACTACAGGCACCCGCCACCATGCCTGGTTAATTTTTTTTGTATTTTTAGTAGAGATGGGGTTTCACTATGTTGGCCAGGCTAGTCTCAAACTCCTGACCTCATGATCTGCCAGCCTCGGCCTCCCAAACTCGGCCTCCCAAAGTGCTGGGATCATAGGCGTGAGCCACCACGCCCAGCCGGAATTTGTTTTTTAATATTTGGCCATACTACTCTTCTCTGTATCGTTCCAATTTTAGTATGTGTACTGCCAAAGCAAGCACAGAGGGCGATTTTCACTGTACCATCCTTCCTATAACTTTTCAGGTCTGTACTACGTGCAAGTATACCTATATTCAAAAAATTGCATGAAGGCATTTCAAAAGTCAAAGACAATAAGATGGCTGCAATTAGGATGGGGGCAGTGGGGATGGATGGAGGGAAACGGATTTGAGATTTGAAATGTAGGCCAGGCACAATGGCTCATGCCTGTAATCCCAGCATTTGGAGGCCAAGGCCAGACGATCACTTGTGTTCCAGGATTCAAGACCAGCCTGGGCAACATAGCAGGACCTCATCTCCACAAAGAAAAAACAAAAACAAAAACAAAAAAAACAAAAAACTTAGTTGCACGTGCTGGCACATGCCTATAGTCCCAGCTACGTGGGGGGCTAAGGTGGGAGGATCCACTTGAGCCTGGGAGGTCAGGCTGTAGTGAACAGTGATCATGCCAATGCACTCAGCCTGGGTAACAAAGTGAGACTCCGTCAAAAAAAAAAAAAAAAAAAAAATGGAAATGATGAGGTCTGGTGATTGGGAATTGAGAAAAAGAGATGTCAACAACAATTCCAAGGTTTCTGGCATGGGTAGTGGCAAATGACATTTACTAAGACAGTTAATATTAAAGACAATTATAAATTCAGTTTGCATATGCTCAGTCTGAGACACCTTCAAGATACCAAGGTAGTCAAGTAGGCAGTCAAACATGTATGTAAATTGGGAACAGGGTGAGTAAAAGGACCTAAAACACAGCATCCTTGCAAAGACTGAGATGTGGTCAGATACAAAGTCAAAGTAGCAAGGATGTTACAAAAGCCAAGAAAAGGCCTTTTTCAAGAGCTCTTAAGTCTGCCTCCATCTCACCCCTATTCCTAAACCACAGCTTTAAACTCGTCTTTTCCAAGATGTTATCATTATCCAAGATATTATCTTATACTGAGCACTTTCCATGCACCAAGCCCAATGCCACACATTTTACATTTTTTCCCCTAACACAAAATGCAATAGTCGGCAGGAAATGTATTACTACTTCTATTTTACCAATGAGAAACCTGAGGCTATGAAAGATGCTTGCTTGCCCAAGTATCACACATCTAGTAAGTGGTAGGAACAGAATTCTATCCTAAAATTCATGCATTGCTATCTACCCATCGGTACTGAAGTTCCTTTCCCTTACACAGTATCCTTCTCACAGTGGCCAGTACTGTTCCCATAAAACCTACTTCTGGTCATGTCACTTCACCTAATTAAAGAGTTGAGTTTAACAATGCCCCAAAACATCCTATGGCCTATAGTGATGGGGCTCCTCACATGCCCAGCTATCTTTTCCCAATCCCACTGAAACACGCTACCCTCTACCCATACCCGACTATTCACAATTCCTCAAACACCATTTAACTTTATACCTCTAACTCGTTTTTCTTTTTTTTTTTTTTTTTGAGACAGAGTTTCACCCTTGTTGCCCAGCCTGGAGTGCAACGGCACAATCTCGGCTCACCACACCCTCCACCTCCCAGGTTCAAGCGATTCTCCTGCCTCAACCTCCCAAGTAGCTGGAATTACAGGCATGCACCACCACACCCAGCTAATTTTGTATTTTTAGTAGAGGGGGGTTTCTCCATGCTGGTCAGGCTGTTCTCAAACCCCCGACCTCAGGTGATTCGCCAGCCTCGGCCTCCCAAAGTGCTGGGATTACAACAGGTGGGAGCCTCCACACTCGGCTTTTACTTCTAACTCTTTACCCTCTTTTTCCTCTTACATCTACATGCCTGGTACATTTCTACTCATGTTTCATAACCAAGGCTAAATGCTGAATCTTTGTGCCGTTTCCCTCAGTCACTTCTCCAGTCAAAACCAGCTGCTCCAGGCCAGACGTGGTGGCTCACGCCTGCAATCCCAGCACTTTGGGAGGCAAAGACAGGAGGATAACCTGAGGCCAAGAGTTCGAGACCAGCCTGGCCAACATGGTGAAACCCCATCTCTACTAAAAATCAAAAAAATTAGCTGGGCATGGTGGCGCATGCTTGTAATCCTAGCTATTCGGGAAGCTGAGGCACAAGGATCACTTGAACCTGGGAGGTGGAGGTTGCAGCGAGCCAAGATCGCACCACTGCACTCCAGCCTGGACAACAGAGTGAGACTCTGTCTCAAAAAACAAACTAACCGCTCCAGCAGGCATAGTGGCTCACGCCTGTAATCCCAGGATTTACGGAGGCTGAGGTGGGCAGATACCTTGAGCCCAGGAGTTAGAGACCAGCCTGGGCAACATAGTGAAACCCTGTCTCTACAAAAAAAATACAAAAAGTAGCCAGGCTTAGTGGTTCATGCTTATAGTCCCAGCTACTCAAGAGGCTGAGACAGGAGAATCGCTTGAGTCTGGGAGGCAGAGGTTGCAGTGAGCCCAGATAGCATGGCTGCACTCAGCCTGAGTGACAGCTGACAGAGTGAGACCCTGTCTCAAAAAAAAAAAACTAAACTAAACTGCTCCAAAATATGGAGAACTGTTGAAAACAGGAGTTCATTAAACTATCTTCAACACCTGTGCATACTTTAAATGATCCATAATAAAAAGTTTTAAATGTTTTAATTACTCCATCATTTCAGAGCTCATAGCACTTTGCATGTATCTTTATTATTACACTTACTAAATCATATGATCAGTCAGTCTGTCAGCCTCTACCAACAGACTGACTGCAGCAGGGCAGAGGCCAGGTCTTATTGGTTGCCCCAGAACCTGACACAATCCCTCACCCACAGCAGCTCAACAAATGTTTCATCAATCAATCAAGCAAAGCAAAAGCTTTTGTAGTCTCATTCTGATATTTGAAATTCAAAAACCTAAAATATTTATTGAACTACTGTATCCTGAAAACAAATTTTCCCTAAAAATAAAAACTATCCAGACTCACACAACTACGATTCATAAAGTTCTTAGGAAAAATTACCTCTTGTGTCACATATTATGTAATATTCTATCACAGAACCCTATCACAATATCAAAATACAAACAAAATTCACATCACATACTCAGCTAAATGTTTTCTACTCCTTTTCCAAGCAACTATTTCTTAACTTCCATATAGCAAAAAACGAGGTCCACAGATATTTGAGATTAAGAAATTATTTCACATGTAATAAGGGCATCATGGTTATGTTTCAGAAACAAATATCTATGGATTACATGACGTGACTGATTGCTGAGATGTGCTTCAAAATAACATGAGTGAGGGGCAAGATATGTACAGATGAAACAGGACTGGTCATGAGTTGCAAACTATTGAAGCTGGGTGATGGTTGATTTTCAATACTTCTGAAAACACTGAAAATTTTTCCTAATAAACTTTTTTCTTTTTTTTTTTTTTTTTTTTTTGAGACAGAGTCTTGTTCTGCCGCCCAGGCTGGAGTGCAGTGGCCGGATCTCAGCTCACTGCAAGCTCCGCCTCCCGGGTTCACGCCATTCTCCTGTCTCAGCCTCCCAAGTAGCTGGGACTACAGGCGCCCGCCTCGTCGCCCGGCTAGTTTTTTGTATTTTTTTAGTAGAGACGGGATTTCACCGTATTAGCCAGGATGGTCTCGATCTCCTGACCTCGTGATCCGCCCGTCTCGGCCTCCCAAAGTGCTGGGATTACAGGCTTGAGCCACCGCGCCCGGCTAAACTTTTTTCAAAAAGAGAAAAATCTAATGAACATGTATTAAATTTATAGCCTGAAAACAACCCTTTGTCTAAAACAATTTCTTCCACTGTTCTAAACTAAAATGAAATAGATGACCTTATACATACCCTTAACTGTAACCCCAACTTTGTTCCTGAGAATAAACTTAGCAACAGCATCTTCTATTTATTCTAACAAAGACAAAATACTCAGTCAGGCATGGTGGCTCATGCTTGTAATCCCAGCACTTTGGGAGGCTGAGGCGGGGCAATCAACTGAGGTCAGGAGTTGGAGACCAGCCTGGCCAACAAGGTGAAACCTCATCTCTACTAATAACACAAAAATTAGCTAGGAGTGGTGGCACACACCTGTAATCTTAGCTACTCGGGAGGCTGAGGCAAGAGAATCGCTCAAACCCTGGAGGCAGAGGTTGCAGTGAGTCAAGATTGTGACATTGCACTGCAGCCTGGGCAACAAGAGTGAAACTCCATCTCAAAAAAAAAGACAAAATAATACCATAGATAAAATTACAAAAAGCATACAAGAATACAATTCACAATTGAATGATATCAACAGTTTTAATAATATACAGAAGTAAATAAATGATGGAATAAAAGGAAGAAATAGGTAAGAAAAAAACAATAAAAGCTTATAGAAGAAAGTTGCAAGCAGTCTACAAATTGGCTCAGAAACCTAAAACTGTCTAACAAGGGATTACTCCCACCCTTCCAGGTGACAGTTTTTTGTGTGTGTTTTTTGTCTTTTTTTTTTTTTGAGATGGAGTCTCACTCTGTCTTCAGGCTGGAGTTCAGTGGCGCGATCTCAGCTCACTGCAATCTCCACTTCCTGAGTTCAAGCAATATTCTCCTGCCTCAGCCTCCTGAGTAGCTGGGATTACAGGCACGCACCACCACACTCAGCTAATTTTTGTATTTTTAGTAGAGACGGGGTTTCACCATGTAGGCCAGGCTGGTCTCAATCTCCTGACCTCGTGATCTGCCCACCTCAGCCTCCCAAAGTACCGGATTACAGGCATTTGCCACCACGCCCAGCCCACTTAGTTCTCAATCAGGTCCCAAGTATCAGCCTGTGCCAATTCAGACCCAAAAGTAAAGTCAGCAATGAAATGCTAAAGATCAAAACGAGGAATGAGTGCAGTGACTATCACAAAGCCATCTAAAACACAAAGAAATAGGACCTAACTGGCTACATCTCTACTTCATTCACTCCTACCCTCACTGAAGGACCATCAAGTTCAAAAGTATCCCAACTTGAGACTGTAATAAAATGAAACAAGGCCTTTACCAATATCTCTTCTAACTGTAGTCATGGTAGTTTAAACCCATTTTTAGTCAACCAAAATATAACACTGTGGTGTACTCACTTATCAGTTTTTTTTTTTTTTTCTTTTTGAGACGGAGTCATGCTCTGTTGCCCAGGCTGGAGTGCAGTGGTGTGTTCTCGGCTCACTGCAACCTCCGCCTCCTGGGTTCAAACAATTCTCCTGCCTCAGCCTCCCGAGTAGCTGGGATTACAGGTGCCTACCACCACACCTGGCTAATTTCTTGTGTTTTTAGTAGGGATGGGGTTTTGCCATGTTGGCCAGGCTGGTCTTGAACTCCTGACCTCAGTTAATCCACCTGCCTTGGCCTCCCAAAGTGCTGGGATTATAAGCATGAGCCACCACGCCTGGCCTTATTGTATTATTTTTAAGGTAATATATGTCTATGGTGTTCTTAAAAAAAAAAAAAAAAAAAGACAGTATAGAAATCTATAAAACAGTTTAAAATCTCCCCTCCTTCTCACCCCAAAAGTGTCTTGTACTCCAAGATGACCATTAAGTACTTCTTGAGTGTCCTTCCAAACTGTCAGAGAATTTAAATTGACCCATGAACACTCATTTAAGAATCTCAAGAACTCATAACAAGGTAAACATTACTACAGAATGAAATCAAAGAAGGACAGAACACACAGCAGATCATCCTTTGAACATCTGCTAAAAGCTAAAATGTGATTTTTTTTTTTGAGACGGAGTCTCACTCTGTCACCCAGGCTGGAGTGCAGATGCACCATCTTGGCTCACTGCAACCTCTGCCTCCCGGGTTCAAGCAATTCTCCTGTCTCAGTCTCCCGAGTAGCTGGGGCTACAGGCGCCCACCACCACGCCCAGCTCATTTTTATATTTTTAGTAGAGACATGGTTTCACCATATTGGTCAGGCTGGTCTCAAACTCCTGACCTCAAGTGATCCGCCCGCCTTGGCCTCCCAAAATGCTGGGGTTACAGGTATGAGCCACAGCATCCAGCCTTAAAATGTGATTTTTAAATCATATTTTCCTAAACAAAATTATAAGACGTCTTGCTAACATCTAAATCAAGAAATACCAACTCCAAGAAACACAATCAACAAACAATCCCCATCTTTAAAAGACATTCTAACTTGTGAATTGTTAAATTTACCTTTCTCATAAACTTTCAGAGTATTTCACATTTTTCTTCTCCCAAAGATGTTCCTGTGTTAGTCATCCTTAAACTTATCTCACCCCTCTCAATGAACTTTATCTCACCCCTCTCAAAGAACTTAAGTTCAACACGAGCAAGAAATATGTTATCTTCATACTAACTGCATAGAAGACGTGCACTTAGTGTACATTAATACACTGTTTTAATTTACTGTCATGATAATTTACAAACCAATGTGGAAAACTGATAAAATTACATGTGAAGTTTCAATATGAGTACTTAAGACTGTCAATTATGCACTCATTAAATAAACTTCATTAATTAACTAATCTACAAATAATACATGTGAGTCCTAAACAGCCTAACCACTATTTCAGTTCTTAGACAAACTGGTGGTGTTTTCTTAACATAAATTAGCTCTCTAGATAACACATTTCAAAAATATTATTAATAATGCAGTGTTATCAGTCATTAACATCAATTTCAACGAGTTCAAAGTATCACAGTGAATTTCAAAGTAAGAATAAACTTAACAGAAATCCTTTCAAAGATGCAGAATATTCGTACTATGTAAACAAAAACTAAATGTTACATAATTTAAGTCAGCGTAAGACTTACTCTGCAGCTAGCCAAGCAACGAACTTTCATTTTGGTTTAAAGTGCATGACCCATCACTTCACCTAAGTCACAAAAATTCATCTCTCAGGCAGTTTTCCTTAACAACTTAAGATACTGGCCAGGTGTGGTGGCTCACACCTGTAATGCCAGCACTTTAGGAGGCCACGGCGGGGGGATCACATGAGGTCAGGAGTTTGAGACCAGCCTGGCCAACATGGTGAAACCCCACCTTTACTAAAAACACAAAAATTAGCCGGGTGTGGTGGCAGGCACCTGTAATCCCAGCTACTCGGGAGGCTGAGGCCTAAGAATCACTTGAACCTGGGAGGCCGAGGTTGCAGTGAGCCGAGATCACTCTACTGTACTCCAGCCTGGGGATAGTGCCAGACTGTGTCTCAAATTAAAAAAAAAAAAAAAAAAAAGTGGCCAGGCGCGGTAGCTCAAGCCTGTAATCCCAGCACTTTGGGAGGCCGAGACAGGCGGATCACGAGATCAGGAGATCAAGACCATACCGGCTAACACGGTGAAACCCCGTCTCTACTAAAAAATACAAAAAAACTAGCCTGGCGAGGTGGCGGGCGCCTGTAGTCCCAGCTACTCTGCAGGCTGAGGCAGGAGAATGGCGTAAACCCAGGAGGCGGACCTTGCAGTGAGCCGAGATCCGGCCACTGCACTCCAGCCTGGGCGACAGAGCGAGACTCCGTCTCAAAACAAAACAAAACAAAAAAAGTATCTAGAGGTGGCAGTCAGATGCTCTCTAGCTATTTCAATTTGTAATTGATTCAACAGAAAGAACTATTCACTGAAAAAGAAAACCAGAACTTTAAAAGTGCCTGTTTATGTACTGCTACAGTTCTAATTTGTGCCCAAATATGCAAACATGTTCTATAATCTTAGTATACCTTTATTACCAGGGACATATCAAAACTTTAGGAAATACCAAGTATATAAGACTTTGTCCACGTAAAAAATTAAGACTACAAGTGTTCAGAAGACAATCTTCCAAACTAGAAAACTCTTTAAAACATATTAAATTGAAGACCTAATTTTCAAATACACAGCATGACATTATTTCTCTGGTTACTTTCTTTTTGTTTTTTTTTTTTTTTTTGAGACAGGGTCTCATGACTTTTCTAACCAAAACACTAGCCATCTTTAGCACTGGAAACGAATTTACAGGTTGAGCATCCCCAATCTGAAAATCCGAAATCTAAAACTTGTTGAGTACCAACATGACACTCAAAGGAAACACTCATTGGAGCATTTTGGAATTCAGATTTTCGGATTAGAGAATGCTCAACTGGTATGTATTCTGCAAATATTCTGAAATCCAAAAAAATCCCAAATCCGAAACACATCTGGTTCCAAGCATTTTGGATAAAGGATACTCCATCTGTATCCCTTTAAGCGCCAGCAAACAAAAAACACACATAAATGAGGATGTTTTTAACCAACATCCAAATATTACAGTTTTAAAAAGCCACCTCTAGAACTGACCTAATAACTCCCCCCACCAAACATGCCAGCAAACCAAATTTAAGAAAATATGTTTCAATGGATCTTAAACTACTACTTCTATTATCAAAAAAATTTAAAACACCAACTGTTTTAATGCTAGTATGTCCTAGGGAAAAAAGCACATACATTTTTAAGTGATATACAATCTATAACTTATAAGTATTTTGTATAATCTTTCTACTAACAGAATTACCAAAAAAAGTTCCAATAAGAGTATTTAAGAAAAACTTAAAAATAAGATACTTTGGTCAAAACTGTGTAAGTATTTTAGCAATAGTTCCCTGACACAGATAAGATTCCCCAGTCCCCAAGCATTATTACTATAACTATACTTGATAGTACTACTATATTTAAACTTATTACATTTATGGTATATATTCCTATATACTCTAACTCAAATCCTTACTCTACTTAAAAAAAAAAAAATTACCCTAAAAGGTTTTCAAAACTGTACTAAAAAAGTCACAAGTTAATTTATGTTAAAATATTTTGCTTACTTTTCAATAACTCCACTGAAATTTTAAAAAGAAGAACCTTGAATTACCAGAATTACATTACCAGAAGATTAAGGGTCAGCACTGAAGAGCAAACTGTTCAAGATCACGCTATATTACAAGAACTCTAATTACGCAGGCTCTAGCTGTTTACAACCTTAAAGACATTACCAAAAAATAATAATATTATTAACTACTTTATTTTTTAATCCAAAACCCCAGGCATTGTATATTAAATGGCCATCCTACAAACAAAAAATTATTTCAACGACTCTAATATAACTGAATCTGACAAAAACATTTGGGAGACGATGAGAAATCAGTGGTCTGGATAAACTATCTGCACACCTGGAAAAAGGAATACACATATATATATGTACATATGTACACATATGCATACGTATACGTATGTACAAATGCATACATATACGTATGTATACGTATATGTCTATACATACACGTGTATGCATATATACATACACGTGTGTATGCATATACACACGTGTATGCATATATACGTATGTATATACATATATGCATGCATGTGTGTAAGCACACGTATAAATATATACATACGCAGACATATACACATACATACACATATATACATATGCATACATATATACATGCGTGCATATGTAGACACGTATATGTATGTGTATACATGTGCATATGTATACATATACATATCTACATATGCACATATGTACATACACATACATACACGTATTAAATATGTATATACATATATGTATGCATGTGTGTATATGTATATGCATATTATATATGCATGCATGTGTGAATATACATATATGCGTATGTACACGTGTGTATACATACGTATACATTTGTGTATATATACTATATATGTTAAGGGGCAAGTAAGAGACTCATATTTAATGCTTTCAGCTTTCTAAAGCTTTTAGGTCAACAGTTTTTTTTAACATACAAATGTGAATTTTAAAAACTTGAAAGAAAATCCAATAATATACATAGGAACAAGAATTTTTGAAAACAAGTAGTAATAGCTAAATTTCTGCCAGAAAGGAAAAAAGTCATACAAAATGCAGACTAAATTGGAGCGGGGGGGGGGGCATGGCAGGACAAAAATCAAAGCTAAAAACGTAATTCTGGGAGTTATTCAATTCCATTATCTGCCCTCAGGAAAGTAGCCTAAACCTGCCCAGTAAAGAAAAACCAACTCTTAAGACTTTCAGAGAATAAGAATTCTGAATTCTGAAACCAACATAGCTCAACATTCCACAAAAAAATACTGCTTCGAGGGCTGTTAAAAGAAGGATGAAACTACATAATTCAATACTTCCTATAGCAGGACTCAAGCTCATTCACTTCATTCAGAATCCAATTCAAACAGAGGGTGCAAAGTTATATAATGTCAAGCTTTATATTACACACTCCACTGGTATGTTCAGACTCACAAAGATGCAACCAAGAACTATATGCGGTTGCAAGAACATATCACAGAATGTTTTATTTTAATGTTAAGGCTGATGAATCTTGTCCTAAGCAGGTAGGACCTCACAAGCACTGAGTCTGAAGCAATGAAGATTTTTTTTTCTTTAACAAACTACTTAATCGTTCATCAAATTACCCCATATATCATGAAGCCCCCAAACATAGTGAAGCTTCACTAGTTTTTCTTTCTTAACATGCATTCAAATATCAAGTAATGCACAACTTGCCAAAAATATTTGAAAATGGTTAATTTTTTTAAATTTAAACTCGTTAGTGCATAACTGCAGAGTTTAATATTACAATCTGAAATCCAATGTTAAGCACTATTCACCGTGAATCTATCTGAATATGAGCATTCTAAGACATAAAATCAACTAGCATTTTACACATTCTCAACATAAAACATCAGATTCCATTTATTTTTTCATCACCATAAGCAAAAGCAATCGATTTGGCCAAACTTTTCCAAGTGAATTATCTTTGCAGGCAATTTTATCAATCCATGTTAGATCAGCAATAATCCCTCCAAAACAAAATAATGCTCTTTGAATTTAAATCATGTTTAATCTTTTGTAATAACAACTTTGACAGCAAATATTTTTAAATAAAATACTTTAAATACTCAAATTGGGAAAAAAAAACTTTTAAGGCAGGAGACCAACAATTACGCTTAAATCTTTCCAGAGCTAGTCACTGTTCATTTTTACAACAATAATTGCAATGAAGCCAATTAATACCTATGTAGTCAAAGTTTAATTCAAGTTTTCTGTATCGGTCAAAGGGGCCGGGCTTACTGAAAAGCATTATTTCCATTTAGTTTTCTGATCATTATATGCAATAAAACTCCTTATAATTACTTTGAAACAAAAACAAATTTGTAATTACAGATAAAAAGGAATTGACGACTCTGCTAAACCAACCTACAGACAAAAATTCAGAACAAAAAAAATCAACTTAAGAATAAAATGTTGGACTTATTTCAAACTTCCGTCTCAACTGTAACAATAAAGCTAGGTGTCAAATGCAAAGCTATGATTTCAGCTAGAAAAGAAAATGTCTAACGGATGCAACACCCATAGCACACACTCCAACTTTCACGGTCCCAATTACGAAGAAAGTATTCAAATATCACTGCAATCAGATTTTGGTCAGGAAATATAAATTGATGCCTAGAGATTGAGACTCCAGCCTTTGTTCAATAGCTTACGGAGGGGTAACTAAATGTGCTACAGGTTGATAAGCATTTACCAGGCTTATGCATGCTGCTTCCAAGCTTGTGAAAGGTACAAGAATTCTATATGCAAATAATCTTGGGTAATTTTTTTTTAAACACCACTGAGCTACACACTCCGAAGGAAAGGCTTATTCACAGCTACTATTTATTTCCATGTTTACCTCTACTCCCTCCCCCAAACCCCCCCCTTCACTTTCTCCTCCCACCCTGTCCCGCCATCTTGGGCCGATAGGAGCAGCCATTACTTAACTAAATGACAGTGCCAACAACTTTCCACACAAATAAACAGAGACTACACCCCGAATCCTCCCCAGTCTCCCCTGTCAGGAAATGAGGCTCCAGGAAGAGAACACATTTACAAATAACTACGGTATTTCTATGCCAAAAAGACCCAAAAAGTAAACAAGTCACCTAACTTCAGGTAACACACATTGCGATCGAGATACATGTCAACAGCCCAATGCAAACTCTTCACCGACCTAAACTCCGTGAAACTTCCCCCTTCTGGGAGCGGGGACACAAGAAAGCCTAAAACATTTGGTTAGCAGTAGGCATCACGAACAGCCTGCTTGAAGGAAAAGAATTTTTTTAAACCCGTGAGAGGCAAGTTAAGTCCGGAATTTGGGGAAATCTGAACACATTCACGATCCCTTGACCCTAAACATGCACCTCGAAGATCATCGGCCTATCCCCAAAAAGCTGTAAAATAGCAGGCAGTTCTGTCGACCCAGTTGAGCCCGGCCCCAAAGCGATCCCGTCTCTGTTCCTCCAGCTACAAGAGGAAAAGAGCAATTTCGCAAGGGAGCAAGCTGGGTACCCGTGGGGGGGGGGAG
>NW_012114888.1:1380579-1382417 GCF_000951035.1 Colobus angolensis palliatus | reverse complement strand
CCTTTGCCTGCCTGGGAGCTCTGGGATGTGCCCAGACAGCGGCTCCGGCCGTCACGCGCGCGCTCCAGGGGTCCCGGGACCCCACAGGGCCTGGTACGGGTCGCGTAGCCGGGAGGCGGTGCACGGCCCTCGACCTCTGCCCTCCGAAGAAGGCTCAGACTTTTGGCACTGCTGGAAATGATGGCCTCCGCGAGGAGTGCGCTTGGGGAGCGGCTGCCGGCCCAGTGCCCCACGGTCCGGGTGCCGCCCTAGGCCAGACCTGCGCTGGCAGCCCCGACCACCTCACCCGCGCCGAAAATGAAGGGGGACAGGCTCCCCTGACCCCCGCCCATACGCCCCAGGCCGGAGGGAATGAAGAATCGCCCGCGAGGCCTGGCTTGCCGACCGTGGCTCCCCACCGCCAAAGGTCTGTCTGTTGGCGGCACTTTGGGGCCAGATTTTCGTGCTGTGTTTACCCTGTGTCTTATCAGTAGTTCATTACAGTCTTACAAGAAAAAGCAATGAGAAATTGTTAAGCGGGATCTGCAGAATGTTGGGTTCTATTGCCATGATTTCAGTGGAGTCTTCTTACAAAAGTAGGGACTGCTTGTGGACAGACCTGAGAGAAGACATTAAATCCTCATCACAGCTGGTGGCCCAGGAAAGCCTTTCTATCCCCCAAAACCTGCAGGTTTGTAACCCCTGGACAACAGTAACACTTTGTTCTGTCTCTCAGGTGCAGGGGAAAGGCTTTAGTCTGAGTTTTAATCTTTAGTATAAGTGGAAAAAAAAAAACAGGCCTTCTTTCGACTACTCTTCTCAAAAGGCAAATTTATTTACTAAGCTGTATGTCATAACAGGGATAGGAAAAAATTAATGGACACGTAAAGACAGGATTCTCTTTATAAACGGAGTTTTGTATATTTTCAATAGGTTTTCCACCTGTAACCAATAAAAATGATATATTTAAACTTGGATTTCAAAATATGACAAAGACAATTCAGTGCTGACCCAGTAATTCCTACCAGTATTAAGCGGGAAGCTATGGGAATCCCAACTGATTTTGCACATAGTTTTAAATTGTTCCCCTGAGACTAGTAACTAGACGAACAAACTGTAGTTTTGTATAGATTATAGTTCGTGTTTAATTACTTCCTCTGAAACACCTTTCCCTTTATGATACTCCATTTTGCTTGAATGAGTGTGTACAAAGGGCCAAATCTTTTCTACGTCTAAATTAATACATTGTTAACTTGGTCGCAAATGGTGACATTCAAAGCCAAGGAAATCTTGACCCCACTAATTCGCTCTCACACTCTCTCATACACACACACACACACACACACACACACACACACTTGCACAAGCACAGATAGACATTTTGCTGGTATTTGACTATCTCCCTGAAGTTGGCAGTTCCGGACTCAGGTCCTTTTCAAGGATTATAAGGTTACCCAATCCCAGCCGGGCTCGGTGGCTCACGTCTGTAATCCCAGCACTTGGGAGGCCGAGGCAGGTGGGTCAGGAGGTCAGGAGTTCGAGGGCAGCCTGGCCAATATGGTGAAACCCCATCCCTACTAAAAATACAAAAAACAAAATTAGCCGAAGTGGCACACGCCTGTAGTCCCAGCTACTTGGGAGGCTGAGGCAGAAGAATTGCTTGAACTCGGGAGGTGGAGGTTGCAATAAGCCACGATTGTGCCACTGTACTCTAGCCTGGGGGACAGAGTGAGACCCTATCTCAAAAAAAAAAAAAGCGGCCAAGCGCGGTGGCTCAGGCCTGTAATCCCAGCACTTTGGGAGGCCGAGGTGGGCGGATCACGAGGTCAGGAGATGGAGACCATCCTGGCTAACACGGT
>NW_012114888.1:1373977-1379114 GCF_000951035.1 Colobus angolensis palliatus | reverse complement strand
ATATCACTTAGTACTGATTCTTTTTCATAATTCTAAATACACCAGGAGCTGGGGAAAGTTTAATCTGAATTTAGCAAATTAATACAACTAATATAGGTTGCAGTGAGCCAAGATCACGCCATTGTACTCCAGCCTGGGCAACAGAGCAAGACTCCATCTCAAAAAGAAAAAAAAAAAATTCATCCTTATATCACTTAGTACTGATTCTTTTTCATAATTCTAAATACACCAGGAGCTGGGGAAAGTTTAATCTGAATTTAGCAAATTAATACAACTAATATATGTATAGATAAATCAATATTATAAAATTATATAAAATCTAGCTAAGTCAGATTACAGACTAAGCACATAATTTGTAGCAGTATTATATTAATATTTATGTAAGTACCATCAATTAATTAGAGGAGGAACCCATTTAAGTTATAGGAAAATAATGTGACTTTCTTTTAAACAACGTAATATTTAACCTGAAGCACTTAGGAATATCTAGTGTGTTTATAATGTCAGTGCCATATAACCTTTACAGATAATAAAAACTCACATAACAGAGTCATAGTTTATCTAATCTTATCAACAGAACTATACATAAATGTCACGATCAAAAATAGGTTCAAAAAAATTTACCAGTTCTTCCCATACTTACTTATCATTGTCATAGAGACTATCCAACTGAAGCCAGAACACAAAAATGACAGAAATAAATATAGGGTTAGGTTTGAGCAGAGACAGGGAGCCAAGTATAAATGGACTTTCAGTTATTATGAAAACTTCAGTTATCAGAATAGAGCTAGGACTGCTAGGAGATGCCTGGACTCCTACCTTCACCAGGCTGTAATGAGGCACCTCACATCCCACCCCCGCCCCCCAACACACACACACAACTGCAGTAGGCAGCCTGACCTTCCACCCAGCAGTTATGAGGGGTCAGTACCCCACCCTGCTGAATTAATGTCAGAGTCGTCAAAATTTTCATCACTGCCCAGTGGTATACTACCACCCCCCATTGTATCAGTGGAGGGGAAGCAATGTAGGGAGCAATAATGAGGGACTCCTACAGCACCCAGCTAGGGTGAATGGAGGCCTCAATCTAGGCCTAGCAGAGAGCCAGAACTCGCATCCCCACAAAGCAATAACAAGGAGACATTACACTCATTGTCAACCAAGATTGAGTGGGAAACCTGGACTTTCACCCACACCTGGCAGTAACAAGAGAGTGCCCCCTTTCCCCCCAGCAGAGTAATGTCAGAGGAGGTCTGCTAAAATACAAGATTTAAAAAAGATCTAGAGTCTTGACCGGGCGCGGTGGCTCATGCCTGTAATCCCAGCACTTTGGGAGGTGAAGGCGGGTGGATCAACTGAGTCCCAGAGTTGGAGACCAGCCTGACCAACATGGTAAAACCCTGTCTCTACTGAATACAAAAAAAAATTAGCTGGGCGTGGTGGCACATGCCTATAATCCCAGCTACTTGGGAGGCTGAGGCAGGAGAATCGCTTGAACCCCGGAGGCGGAGGTTGCAGTGAGCCAAGATTGTGCCATTGCACTCCAGCCTGGGCAACAGAATGAAACTCCATCTCAAAAAAAAAACTAGAGTCTCAGAACACTGCCCAAAATATCCAGGTTTCAATCAAAAAATTACTCATCGTAGCAAGACCCAGGATAATTTAAAATGAGAAAAGGTCAACAGATGCAAACACTAAAGTGAATCACATGTTTAAATTATCTAACAAGGGTTGGGCATGGTGGCTCACGCCTGTAATCCCAGCAATTTGGGAGGTCAGGCGGAAGGATCACCTGAGGTCAGGAGATCGAGACCAGCCTGGCCAACATGGTAAATCCCTGTCTCTACTAAAAATACAAAAATTAGCTGCGCATGATAGCGCACTCCTGCAATCCCAGCTACTACTTGGGAGGCAGGAGAATTGCTTAAACCTGGGAGGCAGAGCTTGCAGTTAGCCAAGATCGTGCCACTGCACTCCAATCTGGACAACAGAGTAAGACTCTGTCTCAAAAACAAAAACAAATGAAAAAACTAGAAGACCTCGGCAGAGCAAGAGGAAGTTTCAGCAAAAAGAAAAAGATGATACAGAGAAGAATTGTTGAGCAAGTGGCATCTGTGACCTGTTGTCAGGAGGAGATGTACAAGCACTTCTGCCCACTGCATCTTGGTACCAGAATCTCCAAGGAAAATATAATTCAGCCAAGCCCCAGGTAGTATAACTTTACTCACATAGAGAAGACACATAGCAAGATCGGCTTCAGTAGTGGACGTTAGTCCTCCCTGGCCAACAGGTCCCTCCAACAGCCAACACACTCCTCTTGTGCTGCAGCAGGAAGATCTCATCTGCTCCCAGCAGGGGACAGATATACTAGTGGTGTGGCCCGGATGCCATGTGACACACACATTTAAGCGGAACAAAGGAGCACACATTGAGTCTAAAACAAAGGCAGATATTCCCACACAAGGTAACGAGTCTATTACAGGCTGTGAGAACTCTCCATCCCTCGGTAAGGAAGTGTTCCAGGCTCAAGGCCTATTCTCATGTGGCTGACGGGGGCAAAAGACTGCACCCATGGAATCAAATGAAAATTTTAGAACAAAAAAATAGAATGATCAAAATAAATATCACATATGGGCTAAATAGCAGAACAGTGGGAACAGAGGAAAGAATCCATGAACCTCAAGACAGAACAATAGGAAATACCTGGCTGAGAAGGGTGGCTCACGCCTGTAATCTCAACACTTTGGGAGGCGGAGGTGGGTAGATCACCTGAGGTCAGGAGTTCAAGACTAGCCTGGCCAACATCGTGAAACCCCATCTCTACTAAAAATACAAAAATTAGCCGGGCATGGTGGCACATACCTGTAATCCCAGCTACTCAGGAGACTGCAGCAGGAGAATTGCTTGAACCTGGGAGGCAGAGGTTGCAGCGAGCCAAGATTGGGCCATTGTACTCCAGACTAGGTGACAGTAAGACCCTGTCTCAAAAAAAAAAAAAAGAGGACATACCCAATCTGAACAACAGAAAGAGAATATACTGAAAAAATAAATAGAGCCTCAAGGATCTGTGGCACTGTAACAAAAGATACAACACGTCAAGTCACAGAAGGAGAGGAGAAATGGAGAAATTGGGCATAGCCAAAAAAAGTACGTCAAGAAATAATAGCTGAAAACGTCCAAAATTCACATCATCCTTGTAATTAAGCTACTCTTACTTGGAGAGTTGTATAAATAAATTCTATACAATAATCCAGAGTGATGAGTGCCATGACCTATGCCCAAATTTCTGTGGGAGCACACAGAAGAGGCATCTTTGTCAGCCTAGAGCGACCAGGGAAATATCCTAGAGATTAGAAGATAGGCCAGGCGTGGTGGCTCACGCCTGTAATCCCAACACTTTGGAAGGCCGAGGCTGGTGGGTCACCTGAGGTCGGGAGTTTGAGACCAGCCTGGCCAACATGGCGAAACCCCATTTCTACTAACAATACAAAAAAAAGTACAAAATAATGAAATAATAAAATACAAAAAAATACAAAAATTAGCCAGGCATAGTGGCGGGCGCCAGCTACTCGGGAGGCGGAAGCAGGAGAATCACTTGAACCCGGGAGGCAGAGGTTGCAGTGAGCCAAGATCGCGTCATTGCACTCCAGCCTGGTTGACAAGAGCGAGACTCCATCTCAAAAAAAAAAAAAAGATAGATTGGTAGGGGCTGGAAAGCGGGTATAGGGAGGTTTACATTCCAGGCAGAGGCAGCAACATACCTGCAAGCACACAGAAGGCTAAGAATATGGGAGTTCTGATAAATTCAAGAAGTTGAGTGTGGTTGCGGCCAAGAGGATAAGGGAAAAATCAGGAGTTGAGGCTGAAAAATTAGGGAGCACCACGAAGAGTCTAGAATGGAATGCTGAAGAATCATGCGAAAGTTTACAGTGGATTATTAAAAGATTTTAGAGAGAAATAATAATTGTAGGGTTGCTATTGGTGTTCATGCTGTTGCTGTAAACAGATTTGCTTTCACCTGGGCTCTGCACTTGGCACCAAGTTTAGTGAATACTGGCTAGCTGGCTGGCAACCTGACCCTTTTGCTAGACCAGGCGTCAGAAAACCATACCCTATAGGTCAAATCCAGCCCACTACCCGTTTTTATATAGCCATTTTATCTCAGATGAAAACTACATGAAATTCAATTTTTGGTCTCCATATAAAAGGTTTCATTGAAACACAGTCATGCTTATTTAAGTATTATCTATGGCTGCTTTCATGCAACAATATAGAATGGAATAGTTGCAACAAAAAATGTACATGGCACTCACATCATTTTGACCTGCTGCTCAGTTCCCTACAAATCACAGCGATACTGTTACAACTTGGCATGTATGTTTCCTGTACAGTACATACAACACTGAGACTTTTTAAAATTACCAGTGCAGGCCGGGCCCAGTGGCTCACGCCTGTAATCCCAGCACTTTGGGTACCCGAGGCAGGCCAATCACAAGGTCAAGAGATTGACAACATCTTGGCCAACATGGTGAAACCCTGCCTCTACTAAAAATACAAAACTTAGCCAGGTGTGGTGGCGCATTCCTGTAGTCCCAGCTACTCTGGAGGCTGAGGCAGAAGAATCGCTTGAACCTGGGAGGCAGATGTCGCAGTGAGCCAAGATTGTGCCACTGAACTCCAGCCTGGGCAACAAGAGCGAAACTCCGTCTCAATAAATAAATAAATAAATAAATAAATAAATAAATAAGCGGTGCATACCTATCATGTCAAAACAAGAGAGAAATATGGACTTCAGATGTCATGCTTTTAAGGATTATTTGGTTATTAAATTTCATGGCAAAGCATTTATTATGCCATAACACTATAGCTTTGCTAAAAGAATACAATATATGTCAACATTATTAAACTAAGCCCTCATCACAGAGTTCCCAACTGACAGAAAAGCAACAGTGAGAACAATTAGAGAATTTAAAACATAATATATCATCACAGCAGAATTTCTTCACAAAAATAAAAAATGAAAATGAGGGCTGGGCACGGTGGCTCATGCCTGTAATCCCAGCACTTTGGGAGGTCAAGGAGGGTGGATCACGAGGTCAAGAGATTGAGACCAGCCTGGCCAACATGGTGAAACTCC
>NW_012114888.1:1369930-1372951 GCF_000951035.1 Colobus angolensis palliatus | reverse complement strand
AAAAAAAAAAAAAAAAAGAATTAACCTCTGTGAATAGTCTGCATGGAGCAACTAAGGGGGAAAATATTTTCAAAAAAACTGAGAATGCACTGGTTCAGTACAATATGAAGTGGAATCTTCTAAGATGTGTTACAACTGATGGTACTAAAAATATATATGGAGAAGAAAAACCTTAGTTGAACAAATTCACAAAGGTTGTAAGAATGTAAGGTGTTTAAACCCTGTGGCTATTCATAGTATTATTCATCAGTAGTTACTTTGCAGTAATATTTGAGTCTATCATGTGTTATTGAACCGGTAGTGTCAGTGATAACTTCATTGAGTCTTATGGATTTAACCATCATCAGTTTGGTGAATTTTTGTCAGAAGTGGAAATGAGTATCCAGATTTGCCCTAACATGTAGCAGTTTGATGTCTTAGCAGTGGCAAATTTCTATTGTGATTCTTTTGAGCTTAAGACCAAGATTGAAAATGTTTTAATTATAAGAGCTGCCCTGTACAACTATTATCAAAAGGAAATTAGTTTTTGCTGCAGATTTGATAATGTGTCTTCATGAATTTTACCAGTTATAAGGCAAAATAACACTTACGTGTAACATTTATACCATAGTAAAGTCATTTTGATGACAACTAACATTGCTTGAATTACAAGTAATGTCAAGCCACTTTATACACTTTCATGCTATCAGAATTTAAAACAAGAAGTGAATTGTCAAAAAAATTTTTAAGTGAATTATTCATTCTTATATAAATTTGCAGCAGATATATTTTCCAAGCTCAAACTATGGTTCCAAGCAGCATTTTTCAGACCTCAATGTAAATCTAAAGGAAATTTCCATATTTCAAAATTCATTTAACTGTGCAGTTGAGGAGTTTCTGCCTAATCATCAATTGAAAATTATGAATCTGCAGTGTAATGATACACTAAAAGGCAAATATCAAGAGAAGAACCTACTAGAATTCTATAAACACCTTTCATGTGATGAATATGCTCAGTTAAAATCACATACACATAGATCGATTCAAAGTTTGGCAGTGTCTTTCTGTGTGAAAAGACATTTTTTCTGTTTGTTTTTTTTTCTTTTTTTTCCACTCTGTCTCCCAGACTGGAGTGCAGTGGTACAATCTCAGTTCACTGCAATCTCTACCTCCTGGGTTCAAGTGATTCTCTTGCTTCAGCCTCCCAAGTAGCTGGGATTACAGGCATCCACCCCCTTAGTTGTTCCATGCAGACTATTCACAGAGGTTAATTCTTTTTTTTTTTTTTTTTTGAACTGGAGTCTTGTTCTGTCGCCCAGGCTGGAGTGCAGTGGCACGATCTCGGCTCACTGCAACCTCCACCTCCCAGGTTCAATTTTTGTATTTTTAGTAGAGATGGGGTTTCACCATGTTGGCCAGGCTGGTCTCAAACCCCTGACCTCAGGTGATCCATCCACCTTGGCCTCCCAAACTGCTGGGATTACAGGCATGAGCCACTGTGCCCGGCCGCATGAGAAGACATTTTCAAAAGTGAAATACATAAAATCTTATTACAGATTAGCATTAACAAATGAACATTTGCAATGTGATCCGATGATAGGAAACATTAACTTTGAACCTCAATTAAGTAAAATGTATTCCAAAAGCATAGAATTTTATTCTTCTCACTAGTAGACCTGTATTACCAAAAGTCATAACCAATTAACTACTATTAGATTTTGAATTTCATCAATAAAGTATTTGTGGAAATTTGTTTTCTCTATTGTTATATAAGTACTTACATCATATCTTTGATTCTGCCTCTTGGCCTGCCAGCAAAACTTGAAATATTTACCATCTGGCCCTATACAGAAAAAGTTTGCCAATCCCTCACCCGACTAATTGGTTCCCTGGGGGCTTCCAGTTCAAAATAATGTATTGCTATTTGCCCCCAAATGCATCCTGGCCTAACTTCTCACAAAAATTCCCTCAAATACAGGAAAAAAAAAAAAAAAAAAAAAGGACAAGATTTCACAACATTAAGGACTAAAACAAGGCTTGGATCTGGGTAAACTAGGTGTTAATTAAGAGGTAGATGGCCCTAAAGGGCTGGATTTAGAAAACCCCAGTCATGCTTTAGTTTGGCTTTATTTCCTCAAACAGACACTGACTGAAAAAGGTAGAAAGCCCCTTATTTAAATCTCATACCTCCATTCCATAATGACCTACAATCTGTCTCCCATCTGAAAGACTTGGTGTCTAAACCAACAAGAAACATCAGTTTCTCTACCCTTCAAAGCTTCTCACCAGAATACTGATCCCCACCTCTGCCTCCACTCCACATCCCCTGAATCCCTCTATTTTCTTTTTTTTTTTTCAGACGGAGTCTCGCTCTGTCACCCGGGCTGGAGTGCAGTGGCCGGATCTCAGCTCACTGCAAGCTCCGCCTCCCGGGTTTACGCCATTCTCCTGCCTCAGCCTCCCGAGCAGCTGGGACTACAGGCGCCCGCCACCACACTAGGCTAATTTTTTTTTGTATTTTTAGTAGAGATGGGGTTTCACTATGTTGGCCAGGCTGGTCTCGAACTGCCGACCTCATGATCTGCCCTCCTGGGCCTCCCTAAGTGTTGGGATTACAGGTGTGAGCCACCGCACCCAACCTAAAAGTTTTCCTTTATTGAAGAACATAATGTATTGATTGAAAGAGCCCACCATGTTTTAGGCAAAGTCAATACAAAGGGACACACAGCTGGACACATCATGGCAAAAGTTTTAAGCTACAATATTAAAGTTTCTATGATTGTTCAGGGAAAAAAAAATAAATCTGATTACCCAGATAAAAACAAAAGTCAGTGTTTCCAATTTCTCATATGTAGAGTTTTAAAGAGAAAAATATATGACCCCAAAATATGTATCTGAGTTGTTTTTTCAAGTGTAAAAATATCAGAAAACACTGTGATTTAGAGGATCATAAAAGATATCACCTTACTGAAAAAAAATAATGGTTTACAATCTATTCCAACTATGAGAGAAAATAAAAATAAAAGCTCAAGGATGGAGAAG
>NW_012114888.1:1364825-1369598 GCF_000951035.1 Colobus angolensis palliatus | reverse complement strand
AAAAAAAAAAAAAAAAAAAAGAATGGAGAAGTCATGAAGGGGAGCATTATTAAGCCAAAATAGAAGTGCAAAGAAATAATTGCATCATATCTAACAAAATCTGAATTTCAATTTTTTTCAAATTAGGTTTTAAATTTTTAAAATAGTAATAAAAGTTTCTGAATCTAAAACCTGGTTAACATTTACATGGGTTAGAATGGGGAATAAGGTAAAGAAAGTATACTAATTTTTTCAGACAGGGTCTAATTTTGTCACCCACCCTGGGGTGCAGTAGTGCCACCAAATTAGGTTTTGAATTTTTTAAATGGTAATAAAAGTATCCGAATCTAAAACCTAGTTAACGGCTTCCGGCTGTAATCCCAGAATTTTGGGAGGCCGAGGCGGGCGGATCACCTGAGGTCGTGAGTTTGAGACCAGCTTGACCAACATGGAGAAACCCCATCTCTAATAAAAATACAAAATTAGCCGGTGTGGCGGCGCATGCCTGTAATCCCAGCTACTCAGGAGACTAAGGCAGGAGAATGCTTGAACCCGGGAGGCGGAGGTTGCGGTGAGCCCAGATGGCGCCACTGCGCTCCAGACTGGGCAACAATAGCAAAACTCCATCTCAAAATAAATAAATAAATAAATAAATAAGCCACTGGTTGGGCATGATGGCTCACACCTGTAATCCCAGCACTTTGAGAGGCCAACGCAGGAGGATTACTTGAGCCCAGGAGTGAAACCTCATCTCTACCGAACACGAAAACATTAGCCAGATGTGGTGTCTGTTCCATTGGTCCCAGCTACTCCGGAGGTGGGAGAATCTCCTGAGCCTGGGAGGTCAAGGCTGCAGTGAGCCATGTTCACACCACTGCCCTCCAGCCTGAGTGACGGTAAGACTATGTCTCAAAAAAAGAATAAAAGGTCTTTTCACTCCGGACTTAACAATTACATAAAGGATTAAGTTAAAGTAAACTTCTGACCGGGTTTGGTGGTTCACGCCTATAATCGCAGCACTTTGGGAGGCCGAGGCGGGCGGATCACGAGGTCAAAAGATCCACACCATCCTGGCCAACACGGTGAAACCCTGTCTCTACTAAAAATACAAAAATGAGCTGGGCGTGGTGGCATGTGCCTGCAGTCCCAGCTACTCAGGAGACTGAGGCAGGAGAATCGCTTGAACTCGGAAGGCGGAGGTTGCAGTGAGCCAAGATCTGGCCACTGCACTCCAACCTGGCAACAGAGCGAGACTCCGTCTCAAAATAAATAAATTTAAAAAATAAAATAAAGAAAGCTTTTGAAAAACCTAAAGGTACTTAATAGGTAATATATTTACTGTATCAATTCAGGAAATAGAAAGATACATGAAGAAAGCACTAGTTTACCCTTCCTCCAGGTAGTCACTTTCAACTAATAGAAATAAATACTTTCTAAAACAATCGAGAAGATAAAAACAGGAACCTGGGGCCAGGCGCAACGACTCACGCCTGTAATCCCAACGCTGGGAGTGCCAAGGCCGGTGGATTACTGGAGGTCAGGAGTTCAAGACCAGCCTGGTCAACATGATGAAACCCCCATCTCTACTAAAAATACAAAATTAGCCGGGCATGGTGGCTTGCGCCTGTAATCCCAGCTACTTGGGAGACTGAGGCAGGAGAATCCCTTGAATCGGGAGGCGGAGGTTGCAGTGAGCTGAGACAGTGCCATTGCACTCCAGCCTGGGCAAAAAGAGCGAAACTTCGTCTCAAAAATGAAAAAAAAAAAGAACCTGAAAATAAAGGAAATGGCAGAGAAAGTCACACAGAACAAAATGACAACAAAACGAAAGATTTTATTTTATTTTTTGAGGGGACAGAGTCTTGCTCTTGTTGCCCAGGCTAGAGTACAATGGCGTGACCTTGGCTCACTGCAACCTCCACCTCCCAGGTTCAAGCAATTCTCCTGCCTCAGCCTTCTGAGTAGCTGGGATTACAGGGACGCACACTATGCCTGGCTAATTTTTGTATTTTTAGTAGAAATGGGGTTTCACCATGTTGGCCAGACTGGTCTCAAATTCCTGACCACGGGTGATCCACCCACCCATGTCGGCCTCCCAAAGTACTGGGATTACAGGCATGAGCCACCTCGCCTGGTCATAAACCAAAGATTTTAGAACTACAAAAATGTAAATCCCCTATTAAAAGACTTGGTTGAGTAAAATAAATTTAAGTATCTAGTTACAAGAGGCATACCATTTTAAAAATGACATAAGTTACAAACTAAAACATAGACAAATATGTATTAGACAAACACAGAGCAAGAAAAAGCAGTATTAGAACATCAAGACAAAAAGTATTAATCAAAGAAAGTTAATTTTATATTAGTAAAAAGGGTACAACTAAAATTCTCTTAGAGTTCAATGACAGACTCTTATACCATCAAAACACATACAGAAAAACTATTAGAAATTGTATTAGTGTTCTTGGCCGGGCGGGGTGGCTCACGCCTGTAATCTCAGCACTTTGGGAGGCCGAGGTGGTCGGATCACCTGAAGGTGGGGAGTTCGAGACCAGCCTGACCAACATGGAGAAACCCCATCCCTACTAAAAATACAAAAGTAGCCGGACGTGGTGGCACATGCCTGTAATCCCAGCTACTCAGGAGGCTGAGGCAGGAGAATCACTTGAACTGGAGAGGCGCAGGTTGCGGTGAGCTGAGATCACGCCATGGAACGCCAGCCTGGGCAACAAGATCAAAATTCCGTCGAAAGAAATGAAGGAAGGAAGGAAGGAAGGAAGAAAGGAAGGAAGGAAGGAAGGAAGGAAGGAAGGAAGGAAGGAAGGAAGAAAGGAAGGAAGGAAGGAAGGAAAATAAATTGAGATTTTACTTAATTGGCTTATGCCATTGTGGGGACTGGCAAGTTTGAAATTTATAGGGTGGGCCAACATGCTGGGAACTCAGGTGAGAGTAGATGTTGCAGTCTTGGGTCCAAAATCTGCAGGGCAGGGCAGCAGAAACTCAGGTAAAGTTTCTGCATTTCAGTCTTAAGGCAGAATTGTATCTTCTTTGGGAAGACAGTCTTCAACTTGTTGGATGGACCCCACTCCGATTAGGGAGGGCAGTACACTTTATTTAAAATCAATTTATAGTAAATGTTAATCACCTCTACAAAATACCTTCACAGCAACTTCTAGACTAGTGTTTGACTAAGCAACTGGGGGCACCATAGCCTAGCTAAATTGACACATAAAATTAACTATCACAGAAATGTAAAGAGGAATTGACAGAGAAACAAAGCAATATAAGACTAACATAACTCAGCCGGGCACAGTGGCTCACGCCTGTAATCCCAGCACTTTGGGAGGCCGAGGCAGGCGGATCACCTGAGGTCAGGAGTTCAAGATCAGCTTGGTCAACATGGTGAAACCCTGTTTCTACTAAAAATACAAAAAAGTAGCTGGGTGTGGTGGCAGGCGCCTGTAATCCCAGCTATTTGGGAGGCTGAGGCAGGAGAATTGCTTGAACCTGGGAAGTGGAGGTTGCAGTGAGCCGAGACAAACTTGCAGTGAGCAAAACTCTGTCTCATAAAATAAAAAAAAGAATAGAAAAAAAGAGCAACATAACTTTTAGTCTTGGACATACCAAGCCAACCAAAAAATAAATATGAATACCAAGAATTTCAATACTATTAAGACTATATACAATATATTATGGATTATATATAAACTACATATTAACATAACATTTTAAATTATAAGTTACATAAATAGATGAGAATGATGGTAGCAATCTGAAAGAGAAATTCCAGAATATATTCCAAATGGATCAAACATTTATTTATGTAGTTATTTAGTTCTTTTGAGACAGAGTATTGCTCTGTTGCCCAGGCTGGAGTGCAGTAGTGTGATCTCAGCTCACTGCAACCTCTGCCTCCTGGGTTCAAGCCATTCTCCTGCCTCAGCCTTCCGAGTAGTTGGGACTACAGGCGCACACTACCACTCCCAGGTAATTTTTGTAGTTTTAGTAGAGATGGGGTTTCACCATGTTGGCTAGGCTGGTCTCGAACTCCTGACCTGATGATCCACCCACATTGGCCTCCCAAAGTGCTGGGATTACAGGTGTGAGCCACCGTACCCAGCCCTGGATCAAACATTTAAATGTTAAAATTGAAATATAAAAGTACATGAGACCAGGTGCAGTGGCTCACGCCTGTAATCTCAGCAATTTAGGAGGCCGAGGCAGGGAGATCACAAGGTCAGGAGTTTGAGACTAGCCTGGTCAACACAGTGAAACCCCACCTCTACTGAAAATACAAAAATTAGCTGGGCGTGGTGGCGGGCGCCTGTAATCCCAGCTATTCTGGAGGCTGAGGCAGGATAATTGATTGAAACGAGAAGGCAGAGGTTGCAGTGAGCCGAGATCGCACCACTGCACTCCAACCTGGGCAACAGAGGGAGACTCCGTCTCAAAAAAAAAAAAAAAAAGAGAAAATAAACGGAAGGCTTTTAGCTAATAGCTGAAGGCTATTAGCCTTTCAGGGAAAACAACTGCTTGAAGAGTGAGGACATTGGGAGCAACATTAATAGTCAAAAACAAGACAATTAACTTTGAGTGGTTTTCCTTGGCTCTTTATGAGTTAACAGATATTGCTGATACAATTTGGTTGTTGTTCATTAGAGGAATCAATGCTATGTTTGAAGTAACTCAAGAATTAGCCTCTGTTGGCCATGCACAGTGGCCCACACCTATAATCCCAGCAGTTTGGGAGGGCAAGGCAGGTGGATCACGAGGTCAGAAGTTCAAGACCAGCCT
>NW_012114888.1:1344951-1364775 GCF_000951035.1 Colobus angolensis palliatus | reverse complement strand
GATCCCTGGATCCCAGGAGTTCAAGACCAGCCTGAGCAACACGGTGAAACTCCAGTCTCTACAATAATAATAATAATAATAAAAGAAAGAAAAGTATTTGAACAACTGTGGGATACTTTTAAAGTATAATTTTAGCGTGCAGAAAGCCTTTCTGAGAATGACACAAAATCCTAAAGCCATAAAAATAAACAATAAATTTGACTAGATGAAAATAAATAATCTGCCTGACAAAGCCACTCTAAGCAAAGTCAAAAGATAAATGAAAATTTGTGGAAAATATTTGAAATTTTTATCACAAATGAAAGCCTCATTTCCCTAATAGACTTCCTACAAATCAATTTTTAAAAAAAGACTAACAACCTAATAAAATATTGATATAAGCAGCCAATTCATAGAGAGAAAAATATAAATTATTCTTAGAGGAATGAAAAGAAGCTAGAACTTACTAATAATAAAAGACACACAAATTAAAAGTAAACTGAGACACCATTTTTCACTGGTCAGAATGGCAAAGATATAAAAGTGCAATATTATACAGTGTTTTTGATTCTGTGGGGAGACAGGCACTTCAACATATTGCTGACAGGTTTTCATGACATCCATAGGAATTCATCTGCCAATGTTTATGAAAATTTAAAATTATGAAATTAGATCCACTAATTTTATTTCTAATAATATATATTTGCACATGTATAAAATAATTTTTTTTTTTTGAGACTGAGTCTCACACTGTTACCCAGGCTAGAGTGCAGTGATGCAATCTCAGCTCACTGCAACCTCCGCCTCCCTGGTTTAAGCGATTCTCCTGCCTCAGCCTCCAAGCAGCTGGGATCACAGGCACCCGCCACCACGCCCAACTAATTTTTTGTGTTTTTAGTAGAGACGGGATTTCACTATGTTGGCCAGGCTGGTCTCAAACTCCTGACCTCGTGATCCTCCTGCCTTGGCCTCCCAAAGTGCTGCGATTACAGGTGTGAGCCACCGCATCCAGCCTAAAATAATTTATATGCCTAAACTTAACTACAAGCTTATTTACTGGGGTATTATTTGTAGTAGCAAAATTTTGGCAACAAACCTAAATGTCCACCAATAGGAAGAGGTTAAATGAATTACAATACTTCCATACAATGGAATACTATGCAGTTGTAAAAAAAAACAAAGAAGATGTTCTCTTGTACTGGCTTAGCATGATCTGTGACATGTATTAGTAAACAAGAAGAAACAAGGTAGAGAACAGCGTAAAGTATGCCACCACTTGTTGAAAAATGAAAAAGGGCTGGGCTGCACTGCAGCCTGGGTGACAGAACGAGACTCCATCTCAAAAAAAAAAAAAAAAGAAAAAAAGGAAAATGTAAAAGATATATATACAAATGTAATTTCATATATATGCATAAAATAATATCATGGTAACATACAAGAGGAACTGACAATATTGGCTGCCTTTGGGAAGGGGAACTGGTTGGGTAGAGAACAGATGTGAGGAGTCTTTCACTCTATATACACTTACGTGCCCTTTGAATGTTGAATCATGATTGTGTTACTTATTCAACGTTTGCATTTTTTAGATAATAAAATATTGTAAAACTTGGCTGGGCGCCGTGGCTCAAGCCTGTAATCCCAGCACTTTGGGAGGCCAAGGCGGGCGGGTCACCTGGAGTCGGGAGTTTGAGACCAGCCTGACCAACATGGAGAAATCCCATCTCTACTAAAAATACAAAAAGTTAGCTAGGCATGGTGGTACGTGCCCGTAATCCCAGCTACTCAGGAGGCTAAGGCAGAAGAATCGCTTAAACCTGGGAGGCGGAGGTTGCAGTGAGCCAAGATGGCGCCATTGCACTCCAATCTGGGCAACAAGAGCAAACCTCCATTTCAAGAAAAAAAAAGGAATTTTTTAAGACTTATATATAAACTTAGAATCCCACCAACAGGTAATACATCTGTTTTACTGCTCGAGAGACTTAACAAGAAAATCTCAATTCTATGAAGCAAAATTTATGCAGGCCACGTTCTTTGACCACTGTGCAATAAAGCTACAAATGAATGCAACCTCTCCCTGTCTCTAGCACAGGCCCCAGTCCTGCCTCAACTTGCAGCCTCCAGAATTCAACCAAATTGATCACAGAGGCTTTCTTAACTTGGTCAGGTCCCATGCTCTTTTTATTCCCTCACTATAAAGTCTGTTGAGGCAAGAGGCTAATTCCAAGTTCAAATTCCAATAATCTTAAGAACCTTGATTCAGAAAATCTTACTGCAATACACTTTTCAAACACGACTATGTGACTGAGGGCTTGATCCATCTTTCCAGATGGAGAGAACTCAGCAAGGAACCCAAGTACCAAAAGATTGCCCCAAGATTCGTTTTCACTGCCTTCTGCCTGCTTATCAGGTAGTTCCCAAAAGGTGATCAAAAGGTCACTTCCCCACCTCCCTATATCTCATTATTTGGGGAATGGTGAGTGTGTGGGAAAGAGACACCAAGGTAGCTGGAAATGGGCTTTCAAGTATCCACAGGTAAATGCAACGCTCTTATTGGATATATTGGATAGCTTTACCTCTTTACCTTAACAGCTTGGATAAGACTGGGTAGTCATGGATGTCACAGGTGTCTCATTGGTAACATAACAGATATGTTGTAAGTGCTCTAGCAGACAAAATGTTTTTAAGAATTGAAGTGAGGCCGGGCGAGGTGACTCATGCCTGTAATCCCAGCATTTTGGGAGGCTGAGGCGGGCAGATCACCTGAGGTCATGAGTTTGGGACCAGCCTGGCCAACACAGTGAAACCCTGTCTCTACTAAAAATACAAAAAAAAAAAAAAAGAAAAAAAAATTAGCCGGGCATGGTCGTGGGCACCTGTAATCCCAGCTACTCGGGAGGCTGGGGCAGGAGAATCGCTTGAACCCAGCTGATGGAGGCTGCAGTGAGCCGAGATCATGTCACTGCACTTCAGCCTGGGCAACAGAGCAAGACTCTGTCTCAGAAAAAAAAAAAAAAAAAACAGTTGAAGTGCAAGGAAGTGAATGAGTATGTGTATGTGTGTATAAGCATGTCTGTGCTTTAGTATACTAACTTACAATTTTCTAACATTATGAGCCTTTGGAAATAAGATATGCACACTCCAGAAATATAGTTAATGCTTAACTGATCAAGTTGCAGGCATTCTGGGTAGGTGATCTTTTATTTAAGTGTTTATATATGTATAAATATATACAATGTATGTCCTATTTTTGCCTCTTCACTTCGTCAATACCTGGTAAACAGTTCTTTATAGTAAATATTTCCTGATTAAATGACTAGCATGGTTTCTGTTTTCCTTATTTGACCTTGACCATTACACCAAAAAAATAATAATTTCAATCAAAATCCTAATGGGAATTTTTTGTAAACCTACAACTATTAAGATCCTTTTAGAAGCGAAATAAAAGAATCTAAGAAAAAAACAAACAAAAGATGCACCTCATCCTCTGAAAAAGAAACATAACAGGGGGAATGTCATTTTTCCATCAATTATAATAGTCTATTATGAAGCTGCCCCAATCTTAAGGAATGTGATACTGGCACAGGAAAAGATTGACAATGTAGCAAACTGGAAGGAACAAAAGCAGACACAAATATTTCTGATGGTGTTGGACATCTCAAAATTATTTCAAAAAATTAAATAACTTCCAACTTATATGATATACCCAAATTAAGTTGAGGTAGATTTAAGAGTTAGATGTCCCCTAATGTAGTAATTGATTGAGGCAAGGATCATTAATGGATGCTAATAACATTGGCTGAAAGAAACAGGATATTCACACTGTGCTAAAGTATCACCCCACAGAATTCTGTACTTATAAATATTAAAGGCAGGTATCTGGTGGTCACCACCTGAACTAAATGATCAAACTTAGCATCACTGCTAATGGGACAAAGAGACATCTGTGCCTCCTGACACATGCAACATGGCAACACTTCTGAAATATCTAGCAAAAAATTCTTAACCCATATCTGGCTGGGCACAGTGACTCATGCCTGTAAACCTAGCACTTCGGGAGCCCGAGTCAGGTGGGTCACCTGAGGTCAGGAGTTCAAGACCAGCCTGAGCAGCATGGTGAAACCCCATCTCTACTAAAAATACAAAAATTAGCCAGGCGTAGTGGCGCACGCCTGTAATTCCAGCTACTCAGGAGGCTGAGACATGACAATCACTCGAACCCGGGAAGTGGAGGTTGCAGTGAGCTGATATCATGTCCCTGCACTCGAGCTGGGTGACTGTCTCAAAATATATATATATATATATATATATATATATATTTTTTTTTAACCCTAATCTAATCAAACCTCTAGACCTAGCTTCCAGTTTAAAGAAAATACAGGGAATACAGGAAGAAGATAAACAATAGCATCAAGAAATAATTGGACAAATCCAGCGTACTGGATGTTATACCACAAAATTATTCTGGACTCATCAAAAAGACAATGTCGTGGGAAGTAAGAGTAGAGGCACTATTCTAGATTAAAATAAACACAGTTTAAGACTCATAGATTTAACTACATACAAATTTAAACTTTTGAATCACAAACAAACACCATGGACAAATGACACACAATAAACTGGGAAAAATAAATGAAATATATTTGACCAGAAAAACTAAATATCCTTACTCTATATTTCAGTTTTTACAATTGAAAAGAAATAAAAGATTTACACTCTGAAAGGGAAATGTCTAGGTTCTGCAGAAGAATGAGCTCAGTGAAAAAAAAATGTCTGAGGATATGAATAAATAATTCAAAAAAGAAGGGCAAAGGTGAGAAGTTATGAAATACTTTTAGTATTAACAACTGTTTGGTCGAAGTTTCTCAGCCTTCATCAGAATCAGCTGAGATGCTTGTGCAAAATGCAGCTTCATCCGGGTGCGGTGGCTCATGCCTGTAATCCCAGCACTTTGGGAGGCAGAGGCAGGCAGAACACCTGAGGTCAGGAGTTCGAGACCAGCCTGACCAACATGGAGAAACCCTGTCTCTACTAAAAATACAAAAGTAGCCAGGTGTGGTGGTGCATGCCTGTAATCCCAGCTACTCTGGAGTCTGAGGCAGGAGAATCGCTTCAACCCAGGAGGCGGAGGTTGCGGTGAGTGGAGATCGTGCCATTGCACTCCAGCCTGGGCAACAAGATCAAATCTGCATCTAAAAAACTAATAATAATAAAATAAAATAAAAATAAAAATGCGGCTTCCTGGACCTACTATATTTAAATTGAGGCCCAGGTGTCAATATAATAAAAACTCCCCTATACTTACTTTGGGAGGCCAAGGTAGGCAGATCGTTTGAGCTCAGGAGTTTGAGACCAGCCTGGGCAACATGGTGAAAACCCTGTCTCTATTAAAAATACAAAAATTAGCCCGGGCACAGTGGCTCACGCCTGTAATTCCAACACTTTGGGAGGCTAAGGCGGGCAGATCACGAGGTCAGGAGATCGAGACCACCCTTGCTTACACGGTGAAACCCCGTCTCTACTAAAAACACAAAAAATTAGCCAGGCGTGGTGGCATGAGCCTGTAGTCCCAGCTACTCGGGAGGCTGAGGCAGGAGAATCGCTTGAACCCAGGAGGCGGAGATTGCAGTGGGTCGAGATTGCACCACTGCAGTCCAGTCTGGGTGACACAGCGAGACTCCGTCTCAAAACAAAACAAAAATTACCCGGGCGTGTAATCCCAGTTACTCGGAGGTTGAGGCAGAAGAATTGCTTGAATCTGGAAGGCGGAGGTTGCAGTAAGCCAAGATCGCACTACAGCACCCGAGCCTGGGCAACAAGAGCGAGACTGTCTCAAATTAAAAAAAAAAAAAAAATCTCCTTCTTTCAATCTACTTACCTTTGTTTCAAAAGAAATGCAGGAAAATAGAGCCTAGTCTGTATGTCACTTCTTCATTCCTGGCCTATGTGCTGCCTTGGGCAAATTCCTTAAACACATTAGTACAATGGGAACAATAACTACCTTGAAGGGCTTGTTTGAAGGAATAGAGACACTGTAAAGTGTCCAGCACTGTGTTAGGCATTTAATAGCTTAATAAATAGTGGTTATTATTATTTTTCACTCTAACTCATTTCGCACTTTTAAACTGCTACCGTTGTTTTTTTCAGGTGACATGATCTTTTTCTTATTCTCTGTGCGTGTGTGTGTGTGTTATCGTACTTTATGCATAATTGCTCAAAGCTGGAAATAACCTTGTTATGGGTTGAGTTGTATCCCCTCAAAATATGTGGAAGTCCTAACCCCCACAACCTCAGAATATAACCTTATTTGGACACAGGGTCATTCGATGTATTAATAATTACTCATACTGGAGTAGACTGGGTCCCTAATCTAATATGATTGGTGTCCTTGTAAGAAAAGGAAGATTTGGACATAGATTTGCACAGAGGGAAGACAGATATGAAGACACACTAAGGGAGATAGCCCTGTAACTCCAGAGGCAGAGATTAGAGTGATGCATCTACAAACTAAGGAATGCCAAGGAGTGTCAGCAAACACTAGACACTAGAAAGAGTCAAGGAGGGCCAGGCGCGGTGGTTCACGCCTGTAATTCCAGCATTTTGGGAGGCTGAGGCAGGTGAATCACCTGAGGTCAGGAGTTTGAGATCAGCATGGCCAACATGGTAAAAACCCGTCTCTACTAAAAATACAAAAATTAGCCGGGCATGATGGTGCGTGCCTGTAATCCCAGCTACTGGGGAGGCTGAGGCAGAAGAATCACTTGAACCTGGGAGGCAGAGGTTGCAGTGAGCCGAGATCACGCCACTGCACTCCAGCCTGGGCGACAGAGCAAGACTCTGTATCAAAACACACACACACACAAACAAAAAAAACCCAAAAGACTCAAGGAGGATTCTCCTCTACACGTTTCAGAGGAGCACAACCCTGCTGACATCTCGATTTAGGACTTCTGGCCTCCATAACTATGAGAAAATACATTTCTATCGTTTTAAACCACTCAGCTTTTGGTATTTCTTACAGCATTTCCTAGGAATTTAATATTGGGTTCCTAGGAACCCTAATATTCTTCAATAGGTGGATGGAAAACAAACTGTGGTACATGCATACAATGAACTGTATAACGTGGGTGAATCTCGAAGACACTATGTTAAGTGAAAGAAGCCAGTCTCCAGAGGTTACATCCTGTATGATTCCATTTATGTGACATTCAGTTAAAGGCATATCTGGCCAGGCACAGTGGGTCACCCCTGTAATCACAGCACTTTAGGAGGCCGAGGCAGGCGAATCACGAGGTCAGGAGTTCGAGACTAGCCTGGCCAACATGGTGAAACCGTGTCTCTACTAAAAATACAAAAAGTTAGCTGGGCGTGGTGGCGGGTGCCTATAATTCCAGCTACTCTGGAGACTGAGGCAGGAGAATCACTTGAACCCGGGAAGCGGAGGCTGCAGTGAACCGAGACTGTGCCACTGCACACCAGCCCAGGCAACAGTGCCAGACTCTGTCTCAAAAAAAAAAAGGCAAACCTACAGGGAAGAAAAACAGATCAGTGTTTGCTAGAGGTTGGGGTGGGTTGATGGTTTAATTCGAAAGGGGAAGCATGAGGGAAATTTTGGGACTGTGGTGATGGTTACCTAAATCTATGCATCTGTTAAAACTCATGGAACTGTTTATCCACAAAGAGTAATTTCGTGGTATGTTAATTTAGATATTTTAAAAAATGAACACACACACACATCCCCAAATAATTTTCTTCTAAGAAATACTTTGAAAGAAATTTTCCATCTGGGCCTCTGCCAGAAAGGCTTCATGAGGGCTCTGCCACACCAACTCTTGCATTCTGTGAGCCTGTTTTTCCATCTGTAAAAGTAGTGGATCTGCCTGGAGCAGATCCATTTTTTATGCCCCTTGTCCCCAAACTGCACCCTAGGCATTCCCTTTGTGGCAGTGGTGGTGACTTGATGGATTTGGAGAGAAAAAAACACTGGGATGTCACTGGGCTCTGGACACACAGGTCTTCTTCAAATGGAGCCGTTGTCTCTCTCTCTCTCTCTCTTTTTTTTTTTGGTCTAAAAACCTCTGGATTAGAATAACTGAACACAAGCCAGAGCCCAGGTATCCAGGGAATTAGAATGATCCTGGATTCCAGGGCCTACATGTGGGGGTCACTTGTTCATCCCTTCGGTGAATGCCCTCATGCATCCTGGTAATGAGCAAAACCAGGGTGCTGGCTCTAACGATTAGTGACTCTGAACAAGTGTTTCAGGGAAGCTGGAATTGTGCTTCTACAAAACCCCTTGGATGCACATGGATTAAACACAATGGGACCTCTGTTAAAGCTCTAAATCTAGGCCCCCCCCCCACTTTGTTTTTTCTTTTTCGAGACAGAGTCTCGCTCTGTCACCCAAGGCTGGAGTGCAATGGCTCGATCTTGGCTCCCTGCAACCTCCACCTCCCGGGCTCGAGTGCTTCTCTTGCCTCAGCCTCCCGAATAGCTGGGACTACAGGTGCCAGCCACCACACCCGAATCTAGGCCCATTCTAAGGTAAGGTCCAAAAGGACCTTAAGCCATTTGTTTTTAGACACTTGATGATTTTTTGGAAGAGCATTTTGTAAACAACAAAGGACTGTGCACAGACGGGGGAAATGCCATTATGAGGATGAGTGTGCTGACCCCAAACCAGGGTCAAAGAGTATCATTGCCCTTTACTCCAAGCATGAAACCATTCATGTGCCAGGTACTGTGCTAAGGAACCCAGTCCTCACAACAACTCTACGGGAGAGAGTTGCTTTGACAGGTGAGGAAAGTGAAGCTTTGAGAGGACCCAGGTCACAATGAAAGGAGATGTTAGAGGTGACAGGGCTGAGTCATGGCCAGCAGCTCCAGCCTCTTAAGCCAAGGCTCATGAGAGGAATCCCTGAGGCCTGGTGTCAGGCCTGTTCTCTCTCAGTATATGCCCTGGGAAAAGGACTAATGTCCCTTTTCACAAAGGCTGGTGGGAAATCACCAAAGACACCTTGAGACCTTGCCATCAAGTATAGCACTCAAAAAAAATACAGTATTTTTAAACTTTATGGAGTGGAATGATCTTTTAAAAAACTAGTTTTTTTTTTTTTTTAAACTAACGTATAAATTCAATCTAGAAAACCAGAGATGGGCCACTGTGATTGAAGGCAGGCAAGGGTAGCCTGAGACTCCTCCAGAGCTCCTGGAGCAAAGCTTGAATGAAAGCCATTTATCCACTAGAGGTTGGCACTTACAGGGAGAAGTGCAAGGGATGCCAAGATGTCTAAGGCTTTGACTTTGGGTTGGAAAGAACCAGGTGAGATTCTAGGGGATTCACTCCTTAGTTAGTTGGCCTCTGGCAGGGCTCAGAATTCCAGGCCTGCCACATGTATTGGGTGCTGCTGGCAGGTCTATGTGAGCTGAGCATCACTTGCCGCACCCTGGTTCCAGCCAGGCCCCAGTAGCTTGACCTCACAAGATAAAAAACATTTTCACCATCTTATGTTTCGTGAATTTAATTCTATTAAGGTAAGGCTTACTACATTCAAAACTCCAACCCCCTCCCTTTTTTTCTTGCCCTTTAACAAGGCAAGAAAAAACCACCCGGTTTTCTTTACTAACAAAATGTCAGTGTTCAAGTTCAGTCTTGGTGCCAGATCGATGGCAGATGTCAAGGGCTGGCCGGGATGGCTTACATTGATAACACTGCAAGTATGTCCTCCTCATAGATGTCAGGGATGTCACCTACCGGCGACTTGATCATGCGCACGGTGTTGTTACTAAACAGCTTGAATTCGTAACTGATGAGCTGTTCCCAAAAGCCGTTGTTGGGCCGGATGATGGGGCGGCGCGACTTGGTCCACGTATGGGCGTCCAGCAGCGACATGGAGTGGTATTTCATGAGGTACGCAAGGCACAGTGAGGCGGAACGGCTCACTCCAGCCACGCAGTGCAGCAGCGTGCGGCCCTGCCTCATATCCACGCTGTGGATAAGATCAGCAATGGGGTCAAAAAAGTCGCAGAGACGAGAGTCACGAGCATCAGTAACAGGCACCTTTATGTACTGAATGCCCTCGAAGAACACGTTGACCACTTCCACCGAGGCATTGACAATGGCGGTGATGCGATTGCTGGACAGAAGGATTTTGTTGTTGGCAGCCACACCATTGCTGAGAAACAAGCTGCTGGTTATTTGGGAGAAGCTGTAGATGGAGGGCTGCTGGAGACCCTGAGATGATGAAAAGGAAGACGCGGATGCTGTCATCAAGGCGGCTGGTCCGAGGTCTCTCTATGCTGGTTCAGGGCACAACCCTTACCAAGCTAGTTCGGGATAGCAGCCGCACCGCGAAGTCTCAGGCTAGGTGTTGGAGAAAGAGGACCGGCCATCGGCCACCACCCTCTTCCTGTCTCCTCCCACCACTCCCATCTGGGCGTCACAATCCCGGACAGATAGCCCTGCGGCTCTGGTTTCCATGGCAATGGCCGCTTGCTGCAAGGAGGACAAGGCCTCTAAGCAGGGTCTTCAGAGACACCCCAGTCAGTTTTATTTTTATCTTTCTTCGTAGTCATTTATTTTCCAAGGCCTAATTCTTATCTTTCTTGACTTTTAAAAATGTTCTGTTACACGATATATATTTTACGTTTCAATTATTGGACCACATTAAGCACAGTATCTATGAATACTTCTATTTCATCAGGGTTGCAGAACAGGGCTTACACTTTCCCTGCAAAATAGCAATATCACATTCTAAGTTGGGGGACAGCATTTGGCTCATGTGATACGCTAATCTCTATAAAACTGGAGCGAGATATAGGATTTGGCTGGGCTTGGTGGACTGGCCTGATACTTCTTTGTTGATTGTAACCATCAAATTATTTTCCTGCTTACAAACACATCAGGGCTGGTTGTAAGGGAACATTGCTAACTGATATATAGCACTTTATCTTGAACTTGGCCTGTGGTGGACAGTTGTGACTAATTTAGCTGTGTCATAGTCCATTTGTACATACAGCTCAAATGATCGTATGAGTCTACTTTATTACCTGAAACAATAGCTCAAATTATTTTGTTTACTTTCTTCAAAAAGAATGCCCACATGCTTTGTGAACTACAAATCGCTTTGACCACTACCGATGCTGTCTTTCCAGTAATATTAAACATTCTGGAACAAGTTAATGCTACGTGGTAATTGGGCCAAAAATTGAGACAGGCTTGCTCTGTCTCCCAGGCTGGAGAGGCCCGGGCCTCTGCCTCCTGAGTTCAAGTGATTTTTGTGCCTCAGCCGACCAAGCAGCTGGGATTACAAGAGCGCACCACCACACCCGGCTACTTTTTGTATTTTTAGTAGAGACAGGATTTCACCATGTTGGCCAGGCTGGTCTCAAACTCCTGATCTCAGGTGATCCTCCCACCTCGGCCTCCCAAAGTGCTGGGATTACATGCACGAGCCACCGCACTCAGCCCAAAAATTAATTTCTAAAATGCAACCTGACATTTGCATTTCCTTCTAGCTAAGATTTTTATAGAATTTGGCTGAAAATTGAAAAGAACTATAGCCTAAAACTAACAAATTGTTTCGCAGAGCAGCCAATTGACTCACATACTTTGCTCTCATTCCATCATCATTTTGGTATGTGTTCAAAGGTGTGCTGTGATTATGAACAAAGATGAAGTAGATATCAGGCTGCTTATGATGGTCAAGGAAACGATAACCTCAAAACACAACACATGTTTCTTTTTCTCAGTTGTCATAATCAAATTATTTTGCATTACTTAAGTTGTCAGTTCCCACAAATCTATCTGGAAGAAAATAAAACACAAATACTAAATAAATATGAAAACTGTCTGTTGGGGACAGCTCAACCGGGCTAAGGGAGAAGGTTTGTAATCTATGTAGTAATATGGAGGCCCTAAACTAGTATTGGTGTCTACTTATTTCATAAGTATACACTTCTTAAACTTTGAAACTATAGAAAAATTAACAAAATAATTTCAGACACTATTTTCTTTTCTTTTTTTTTTTTTTTTTGAGACAGGGTTTTGCTCTTGTTGCCCAGGCTGGAGTGCAGTGGTGCAATCTCGGCTCACCACAACCTCCGCCTCCCAGGTTCAAGCCATTCTCCTGCCTCAGTCTCATGAGTAGCTGGGGATTACAGGCTTGTGCCACCATGCCCAGCTAATTTTTTGTGTTTCTAGTAGAGACGGGGTTTCACCATGTTGGCCAGGCTGGTCTCAAACTCACGACCTCAGGTGATCCACCTGCCTCAGCCTCCCAAAGTGCAGGGATTACAGGCATGAGCCACCGCACCCAGCTACAGACACTATTTTCAAAGACAAGCAAGACTCATATTAAATAGATTCATGTATTTATTCTTCATATTCTGCGACACCTATTAGTCTGAGGGATGTTGGATGTTTTAAAATTCCACTATGGAGCTTTTCCTGGATAGATAACATTTTCTCCCCTTGAGTTTGGAAACAGGTCACTTTCAGATCCCACTTGTCTCTACTTTTCCTTTTTTTTTTTTTTTTAACACACTGATGGAGGCAATTTTTCTTGTTATTTAGTGAAGAAAATGTGCAATGGACTTGCCCAAGAACACACTCTCTTTCCACCAATGGGAAAACACCCTGGATGTTAAGAATTAGTTAATGTTCAGATTTCTCAATTCAGTAGTCAAAGTCCTTTCTAATCTGATCTAAGCCTGCCTTTCAAATCTCATTCATTTATTCATCAGATTTTTATTAAGAATCTATATACTGTGTTAGGCATTTTCACCTATATAAACCCTCAGTTCTGACCAAACAAAACAAATGCTTTTGGTAAATACAAAATGTACATTCCTGTTTCCTTACCTTTGCTCATGCCATTTCTGTCTCTTGAGAAGCCTGACTCATCTCTGCTTCCTGAATTCTAGCCAAGCTCAAGACTCAGCTTGATTAATTTAACAAGAGGATCAACTGAGCATCCAATCTATGTCAGGTACGATCTTAGCAGTGTAGATCCATCACAATACAGGACCTGATTTCCAAGAGCTTATACTTTGGTCAGAGAGATAGATAACCTTGGAAGAGTCCAGAAGAGAGGGTATGATTCATTGTTTTAGGTGAGTGTTTGGGGGCCAGAGGCAGTAGGTGTATGTCATGGAAGGTTTAACAGAAAATGTGACTAGGAAAAGTCTTTTTGTTTTCATTACTTATTATTTATAGTGTCCAAGTTTGTGTTTTGAAAAATATCAAACCTACATAAAAGCTGCAAGAATAGAACAATGAGCATCTGTTTACCCTTCACCTATAGTTCTATTGTTAACACTTCACGACTTTTGTTTTATCTCTCTATTTTGATATACAAACACACACATTTATTTATTTGCTTGTTTCTTTTTGCTGAAACATTGAGAGTTTCTTGTAGATATAGCAACAATTTAGCCCTTCAGCACATATCTCCAAAGAACAAGTATTCTCTTCCATAACCACAGTACAATGACCATACTCAGGAAATTTAGCATTGGCCCCATATTATTATCTAACATGTAGCCCATATTCAAATTTCACCAAGTCTCTTAATAATATTATTTATAGCTGTTTTTTTTTTCTTTTGATTCAGGATTAAGGATCACACAATGCATTTAGCCATCACGCTTCTTTAGTATGTTTAAATTTGGAGCTGTTGCTGAGTCTTTTGTTTTGGTCTTGCTGGACATTGGCATTTTTAAGAGTTCAGGCCAGTTTTGCAGAACATCTTTCAAAGTGTATTTGTTTGAATGTTCCCTCAGGATTAGATTCAGGTGAAATATTTTTTCCAAGAATACCACCAGAGTGTGGGATTCTCAGTACATTGTACCAGGGGGCATATGTTATTTGTTTGTTCCATTAATGGTGATGAGAATTTTTTTCATTTCTCTTTTGATAGCTTTAGGGGTACGAGTGGTTTCAGGTTACGTGGATGAATTGTATAACGGCCAAGTCTGAAATTTTAGTGCACCCATCACCTGAGTAGCGTACATTCTTCCCAATATGTAGTTTTTAAATATCTCCCCACCATCCTCCCCTATTCTGAGTCTCCAATGTCCATTACACCAGTCTATATGCCTTTGTGTACCCATAGGTTAGCTCCCACTTATGAGGACATGTGACCAGGCATGGTGGCTCATGCCTGTAATCCCAGCATTTTGGGAGGCCAAGGCGGATGGATCACCAGAGGTCAGGAGTTCGAGACCAGCTTGGCCAACATGGCGAAACCCCGTCTGTACTAAAAATACAAAACTTAGCTGGGCATGGTGGTGCGCGCTTGTACTCCCAGCTACTCGGGAGACTGAGGTGGAGGATCGCTTGAACTTGGGAGGATCGCTTGAACCCAGGATCCCACTTACTGCGGAGGTTGCAGTAAGCCGAGATCGTGCCACTGCACTCATGCCTGGGCTAAAGAGTGAGACTCCGTCTCAAAAAAAAAAAAAAACAAAAACAAAACAGTCAGAACATGTGATATTTGGTTTTCCATTCCTGAGTTACTTCACTTAGAATAATGTTCTCCAGTTCCATCCAGGTTGCTGCAAAAAACATTATTTTGTTCTTTTTTATAGCTGAGTAGTATTCCATGGTATATATATATCACATTTTCTTTGTCCATGTATCAGTTGATGGGCACTTAGTTTTGTTCTATGTCTTTGCATTTGCGAATTGTGCTGTAATAAATATACGCGTGTGGGTGTCTTTTTGATATAATTACTTCTTTTCCTTTGGGTAGGTACACAGTAGTGGGATTGCTGGATCAAATGGTAGATCTACTTTTAGTTCTTTAAGGAATCTCCATACTGCTTTCCGTAAAGGTTGCACTAATTTACATTCCTCCAGCAGTGTTACCTTTTTACCACATACACACCAACATCTATTAAATTTTATTTACTTAATTTAATTTATTTATTTACTTTTGAGATGGAGTTTCACTCTTGCCGCCCAGGCTGGAGTGCAGTGGCGCCATCTCAGCTCACTGCAACATCTACCTCCTTGGTTCAAGCGATTCTCATGCCTCAGCCTCCCATGTAGCTGGGATTACAGGTGCGCACCACCAAGCCTGGCTAATTTTTGTATTTCTAGTAGAGATGGGGTTTCACCATGTTGGCCAGGCTGGTCTCAAACTCCCAACCTCAGGTGATCCGCCCACCTCGGCCTCCCAAAGTGTTGGGCTTACAAGCATGAGCAACCGTGCCCGGCCTTTACTTTTTAATATTGGCCATTCTGCCTGGGGTAAGATGGCATTTTATTGTGGTTTTGATTTATATTTCCCTGATGATTAGTGATGCTGAGCCTTTTTTCATGTTTGTTGAGCATTTGTATATCTTCTTTTGAGAAACATTTATTCATGTCATTTGCCCACTTTTTAATGAGATTATTTGTTTTTTTCCTGCTGATTTGTTTGAGTTCCTTGTAGATTCTGGATATTAGTCCTTTGTTGAATGCATAGTTTGCAAATATTTTCTCCCATTCTGTGAGTTGTCTGTTTACTCTGGCGATTGTTTCTTTTGCTGTGCAGAAGCTTTTACATTTAATTATGTCCCATTTGTTTATTTTTGTTTTGTTGCATTTGCTTTTGGGGTCTTAGTCATGAATTCTTTGCCTACACCAATGTCCAGAAGAGTTTTCCTAGGTTTTCTTCTAGAATTTTTATGGCTTCAGGTCTTACATTTAAATCTTTAATCGATCTTGAGTTGATTTTTGTACATGGTGAGAGAAATGAATCCAGTTTCATTCTTCTACATGTGGGATCCAGTTTTCCCAACACCATTTATTGAATAGGGTGTCCTTTCCTCAGTTTATGTTTTTGTATGCTTTGTCAAAGATCAGTTGGTTGTAAGTATTTTGCTTTATTTCTGGGTTCGCCATTCTATTCCATTGGTCTATGTATCTACTTTCATACCAGTACCACGATAGCCTTGCAGTATAATTTGAAGTGTGGTAATGTGATGCCTCCAGATTTTTTCTTTTTGCTTCTGATTGCTTTGGCTATTTGGGCTCTTTTTTGGTTCTACATGAATTTTAGGATCATTTTTTCTAATTCTGTGAAAAAATGATGTCAGTATTTTCATAGGAATTGCATTGAATTTATAGATTGCTCTGGGCAGTATGGTCATTTTCATGATATTGATTCTTCTGATTCATGAGCATGGGATATATTTGCATTTGTGTTATCTACAATTTCTTTCAGCAGTATTTTGCAGTTCACCTTGTAGAGATATTTCATCTCCTTGGTTAAGTATATTCCTAAGTTGTTCGGGTTTTTTGTAGCTAGTGTAACAGCAATTGAGGTGTTTTTTTTTTGTTTTTTTTGTTTTGTTTTTAAGACAGAGTCTTGCTCTGTCACCCAGGCTGGAATGCAATGGCGTGATCTCGGCTCACTGCAACCTCCGCCTCCCGGGTTCAAGTGATTCTCCTGCTTCAGCCTCCCGAGTAGCTGAGATTACAGGTGCCTGTCACCACGCCCTGCTAATTTTTTGTATTTTTAGTAGAGACAGGGTTTCACTGTGTTGGCCAGGCTGGTCTCCAACTCCTGACCTCATGTTCCGCCTGCCTCGGCCTCCCCAAATGCTGGGATTACAGGCGTGAGCCACTGCACCCAGCTGCAATTGAGTTCTTGATTTGATTTTCAGCTTGGTCATTGTTGGTGTATAGCAGTGGTTACTGATTTGTATACATTGATTTTGCAACCTGAGACTTTACTGAATTCATTTATCAAATCTACAAGTCTTTTGGAAGAGTCTTTAGGATTTTCTAGATACACTACCTATCACATCACTGGCAAACAGAGAGTTTGACTTCCTCTTTTCCAATTTCTTTTCTTTTTTTTTAGACAGAATCGCACTTTGTTGCCCAGGCTGGAGTGCAGTGGCATGATCTCAACTCACTGCAATCTCCACCTCCTGGGCTCAAGCAATTCTCTAGCCTTGCCTCCTGAGTAGTTGGGATTACAGGCATGTACCACCATGCCTTTTGTAGTTTTAGTAGAAACAGGGTTTTGCCGTGTTAGCCAGGCTGGTATCAAACTCCTGACCTAAGGTGATCCACCTCCCTCGGCCTCCCAAACTGTTGGGATTACAGGCATGAGCCACTGTGTCCATTTCTCTTTTCCAATTTGGATGCCCTTTATTTCTTTCTCTTGCCTGACTGCTCTGGCTAGGACTTCCAGTACTATGCCAAATAACAGTGGTGAAAGTGGACATCCTTGTCTTGTTCCTATTCTCAGAGGGAATGCTTTCAACTTTTCCTCATTCAGTATAATGTTGGCTGTCAGTTTGTCATATATGGCTTTTATTATTTTGAGGTATGTTCTTTCTATGCCTAGTTTATTGAGGGTTTTTATCATAAAGGGATGCTGGATTTTATTAAATGCTTTTTTGCATCTATTGAGATGATCATATGGATTTTTTTTTTAATTCTGTTTATGTGATGAATCACATTTATTGACTTGCATATGTTGAACTATCTGTGTGAATGATGATAATTTTGACCACTTGGCTATGGTGGCATTAGCTAAGCTTCTCCAATGTGAATGCAATTTTCCCCCTTTGTATCAATAATTTTATTATTATTATTATTATTTTTTATTGAGACAGAGTCTCACTCTAGCCCAGACTGGAGTGCAGTGGCGTGATCTCAGTTCACTGCAGCCTCCGTCTCCCAGGTTCAAGCAATTCTCCCACCTCAGCCTCCTGAGTAGCTGGGATTACAGGTGCCTGTCACCACACCCAGCTAATTTTTAAATTTTTAGTAGAGACAGGATTTTGCCATGTTGATCAGGCTGGTTTTGAACTCCTGACCTCAAGTGATGCGCCCACCTCGGCCTCCCAAAGTTCTGGGATTACAGGCATGAGCCACCGCACCTGGACCTCTTTGTATTAATAATTAATAAGGAGTATGTGAGGTGGTGCTTTGAGTTTGTAGGACTATCTTTGGAATAGAACTTTGAAGAATGAAAAGGAGTTTTCCAGTCAGACAAAAAGGAAAGGATATTCTAGACAGAAAGGGAAGCATATGCAAAGGTATATCAGTATGAAATAGTGTCAGAAGGACAAAGAACAACTCAGAATTGCTAGTGTATACAGAGTGAAGCTGTAGAAGTCATGGGAAGGATGGCTAGAGATCCCAGAAGGCCTTTAAGCAGGTACTTGGGCTTGATCCTGTAGGTCAGGTGACACACAAGTTTTTTTGTTTGTTTGTTTGTTTGTTTGTTTTTGAGACGGAATCTTGCTCTGTCACCCAGCCTGGAGTGCAGTGGCACGATCTTGGCTCACTGCAACCTCTGCCTCCCGGGTTCAAGCAATTCTCTACTTCAGCCTCCTGAACAGCTGGGATTACAGGCACACACCACCATACCCAGCTAATTTTTTTTTTGTATTTTTAGTAGAGATGGGGTTTCACCATGCTAGCCAGGATGGTGTCGATCTCCTGAAGTTGTGATCTGCCCACCTCAGCCTCCCAAAGTGCTGAGATTACAGTCGTGAGCCACCGCGCCCAGCCCTAATTTGTGCATTTTTAGTAGAGACGGGGTTTCACCATCTTGGCCAGGCTGGTCTTGAACTCCTGACCTCGTGATCCATCTACCTTGGCCTCCCAAAGTGCTGGGATTACACGTGTGAGCCACCACACCTGGTGACACACAAGTATTTTATGCAGGGAAATGGCATCATCAGAATAGAATTTTAGGAAGCTCACTGACAGCTATATGGATGAATTTGTAGAGAGAAGGGACGAAGTGGTAAGAATGGCAATACTAGAGAGAGTGAGAACTATTGCAGTAGTCTAGGTGAGCAATGAGATACATCTATTACAGACTCTTTCCCGACATGGAAACTGGATCAAATCCAAATATATTTCATCTAATCAAATGTACACATGGGCTAGGCCACATAAGAGGATGGAATACCAAACTTCCTATGGATCAGGCTCTGGAGAGTTTGACGTCCTGAAAGGAGGAGAGTTAAGGCAAGAGGTTGAAGTTGCAGGTAATATATTTAAATTGGAGGGTGGCGGTAGGGAGAAAACCTGAAGGCGTATAGGGTGAGGGCACAGGAGAGCCATGTAACTAAAGGGAGTTGCATGTTATGCTGTCCAACAGACAGGTAAGATGGGAGTTCCCCAGCAGAAGGCCCTGAGGCAGAGGTGGCAGTTGGCCTCCCTGAGTAATAATGAGCAAGGGAGAGTTATGTGTGAATTTCAGATGTGGGGCTGGGTCAGTTGCAACACAATATACAGCCGGCAGGAAGCCAGCTCCTCTAGGACTTGCTGCTGGGCTCAGCCTGGTCCTTGGTGTATGGACGGTGAGTGGGGAGACAGATGGATATGAATATGAAAGTCTTTAAATAACACCCTCTAGTCCTGAATACAAATAACATGAGAAAATGATTGTTGCTTATTTGTTAGGTGAAAAAAAAACAGTTTATAAGAAACTAGATACATTTTTGTAAAGGCAAAATATATATGTGTGGGTATTCGTCATTACATGTACATATATTAAACACCTATTTATGAATCCTATTTATGGAAATATTAGGTATCTGAAGCAGCTCTAGTTATGGAGTAAGAATTCAATTGTTAAAGTTTTTTTCATTGTCGGTTTTAACCGTAATCTGTATGAATAACTCATATTAAGACAGAATTTTATTTATTTAAATTGAGAAATGACAAATTGAGCTGGGCATGGTAGATAACACAGGGAGATCATCTCTACAACAGACTTTTTAAAACATTTTTAAAAGGCCGCGCGCGGTGGCTCACGCCTGTAATTCCCCCACTTTGGGAGGCCGAGGCGGGTGGATCACCTGAGGTCGGGAGTTGGAGACCAGCCT
>NW_012114888.1:1337708-1344021 GCF_000951035.1 Colobus angolensis palliatus | reverse complement strand
TTTTTGAGAAGGAGTTTCGCTCTTGTTACCCAGGCTGGAGTGCAATGGTGCGATCTCGGCTCACCATAACCTCCACCTCCCAGGTTCAAACGATTCTCCTGCCTCAGCCTCCCGGCTAGTTGGGATTACAGGCAGGCGCCATCACCATCCTGCTAGTTTTGTATTTTTAGTAGAGACGGGGTTTCTCCATGTTGGTCAGGCTGGTATCAAACTTCTGACCTCAGATGATCCGCCCACCTCGGCCTCCCAAAGTGCTGGGATTACAGGGGTGAGCCACCGCTTGCAGCCCTTATATTTTCAAATTTTCTAAAATAATGTGTGCTATTTTGTAATGAGAAAAAAGAAAGAATCCAAGTGTTCTTAAACGTTATCAACAAATACCCTTTTCTTTTTTGCCAATAAAATTAACAAAGTTGGGCCGGGTGCTGCGGCTCACATCTGTAATCCCATCACCTTGGGAGGCCAAGGCAAGCTGATCACCTAAGTTCAGGAGTTAGAGACCAGCCTAGGCAACATGGCAAAACCCCATCTCTACTAAAAATACAAAAATTAGTTGGGCATGGGCACCCCTCCCCCTGCCGTGCTATAATCCCAGCTACTCTGGAGGCTGAGGCAGGAGAAACGCTTGAACCCGGGAGGTGGCAGTTGCAGTGAGCTGAGATCACACCACTGCACTGCAGCCTGGGCAACAGAGTGAGACTCTGTCTCAAATAAAATAAAATAAAATTAGCAAAGTTGAAAAACTGGTAATACATGGTGGTGACAAGAATTCAGAGAAATGGGTACTCTCATGCACTGTCAGATTTGGAGGTGGGGTACAGCAACACTGGCCAAATCATGTGATGATCATATAAATCAACAAAAACTCTTATGGCCTTGGTGGGAGAATAAGGAGGGTACTACCAATTTGGCAATATCCAGTAAACTGACAGTGCCCATACTCTATCCCCCAGCAGCTCCACCCCAGGTAGAAACTCTTGCTCATATACACGAGAAGACATTTACAAGAATGTTTATAGCAATGTTGCCTATAATAGTGAAAAAGTGGGCTGGGCACAGTGGCTCACGCCTGTAATCCCAACACTTTGGGAGGCCAAGGGGGGGTGGATCACAAGGTCAGGAGATCGAGACCATCCTGGCTAACATGGTGAAAGCTCGTCTCTACTAAAAATACAAAAAAAAAAAAATAGCCGGGCGTAGTGGCACCCGCCTGTAATTTCAGCTACTTGGGAGGGTGAGGCAGGAGAATCGCTTGAACCAGGTGATAGAGGTTGCAGTGAGCCTAGATCGTGCACTGCACTCCAGCCTGAGTGACAGAGCAAGACTCCGTCTCAAAAAAAAAAAAAAAAAAAGAAGTGAAGAAATGGAAACAATATAAACGTTCACCAAGAAGAAAATTAAAATTTGATGGCATAGTCATATAATGAATACCACACAAACAGCTATGAAAATAAATGAACTAGAGCTACATGTGTAAACCTGTAAGCCTCAAAAGTGTAATGCTGTAGAAAAAGAGCAAATCACAGGAGAATATGTGCAGTAAGAAGTTTAAAGACAAGAAGAACAGTACTATATATTGTTTATGCATGCATATGCATATACATGTATTATATACAGCAAAAGTTAAAAACCCTGCATAGGTCTGAGAAATACCAAATTGCAGATATGATTCCTCTAGGGAAAGATGGGCTCTGGGAGGGCTAGATAGGATGTTTCAATATATCTTAATACTTTATTTCATTAAGAAAATAGATCTAAAGCAAATATGGCAAAATGTTAAGGCCTGACAAACTGCATGTTGGGTATATAGGTATTTATTATAATATCCAGTAGACTGTTAGGATTGCTTGAAACATTTCTTAATAAAAAGGAATGGGGAAAAATGTACATAAGCTCTGAGCTAGCAATTTCTCTGCTGGTAATTTATTTATTATAGGGAAATCCTTACAAATGTGTACAAGAGATTTACCTACCCACACCTTTATTGTAAGTATTATTTATGATATAAAAAATTGGAAAAAACCTAATCCAGCAATAAGGGCTTGTTTAACTATATTACAACACCTCCATATGGTAAAATATAATGCAGATCTTAAAATGATAACCCAGAAGAATGTTTATGGATACAAAGAAAAATTCACAATATTTTGTTAATAAAAATACTATAAAAGAGTTTAATCTCAATTTATAAAATAAAGTAATATCTATCTATATATGTAGATTCATGAATAGAAGAAAGCAAAGAAGGAAATACACAAAAATGTCCACAATCATTCTCTCTGAGCAGTGTTATTGTAGAAGCTTTATATTTTCTGGATTTTTCCCACATATATGTAATAGATATGTAACAGTTTACAATTAAAAAACTGTGTTTTAAAAAGATACCAATAAGATGATTTTAGTGGGAGATAATATGGAATTAGACAAAAAAGCAGCAACCGCAGGATGAAGAAAAAAAAGAGACAAAATCAAGAGTGTTGAAGAAGGTATAATTGACAAGAATTTCTAACAGATTAAGAAGGGAGGGGAAAGTAGAAATATCATGATCACTTGCTGGTTTCTGACTTGGGCGCCTGGGCAGCTAATGATACCATTCCCTGAAATAAAAAATGCACAAGGGAGATCAGATCCAGCATGAAAGATGAACGAGGAGTACAATTTGGAAGAGGATGAAATTGAAAGGCCCTAGGACATTGTGGCAAAAAGTGTGGAGCTCCTATCCTGTGTTCACTCCCTCCTGTCTAACTTTTAACAGGAGTCCCTTGCCAATGACTGGTTTAGAAATGGGCAACTAACCAACATCTGGCAAATGGTATGCTAGAGGAAGTCTACTGGAAGTTCCTGGGAAAGGTTTCCTGGCTCCTAAGAAAAAGACAATAGTACTAGATGCCCCTCTTTCCTCCTCTGAACATGTCATTTCTGGGTGTGATACCCAGATCTTGGTAGCTATCCTGCAGCCCTGTGGCGAGGTAACCTGAGGGCAAAGCCAGCAGAAGGGAGAGGTGGGAAGAACATGTGTCCTTGACAGTGTTGACGGAATTATTCATTAACTAACCCCAGAACTTGCTTCTCTCTAGACTCCTTGTTATGGGGGATAATAAACCCTTATTGCTTATGTGTTTTGAGTCAGGATGTTCTGTTGCTTGCAACATTTATCTGAAGTAATATAGGCAATTCTGTGGAGATGTCCAGAGGTAGAACAAAGGCTTTTGAGAGGAAGACTTGCCTGAAGTCAAAAGTAGCAAAGTCTTAATCCTATTGACAATCTGGGATAAGTTGTTTGGTGGATTTTATTTTACTTTATTTTGAGGCAGGATCACCCAAGCTGGAGTGTAGTGGTGCAATCACAGATCATTGCAGCCTCGACCTCCCAGACTCAAGTGATCCTCCTCACCCTCCCCCGCAGCTGGGACTACAGGCACATGCCGCCACACCCGGATAATTTTTGTATATTTTGTAGAGATGGGGTTTTGCCATGCTGCCCAGGTTGGTCTTTAACTCCTGGGCTCAATCGATCTTCCAGCCTCAGCCTCCCAAAGTGCTGGGGTAACAGGCATGAGCCACTGCCCTGGCCTGTTTGGTGTTTTTAAATTGTCTTAAAATTGGAAATTTAAAGCAATTCTATAATATTATATGTTATATTTTATTTATGTAAGTGTATGTTTATTTTATTTTATTTTTTGAGACAGAGTTTCACTCTTGTTGCCCAGGATGCAGTACAGTGGTGCGATCTCGGCTCACTGCAACCTCCACCTCCTGGGTTCAAGTGATTCTCCTGCCTCAGCCTCCCAAGTAGCTGGGATTACAGGTGCATATCATCATGCCCAACTGCTTTTGTATTTTTAGTAGAGATGGGGTTTCACCATGTTGGTCAAGCTGGTCTCGAACTCCTGACCTTAGGTGATCCATCCGCCTTGGTCTCCCAAAGTGCTGGGATTACAAGCATGAGCCACTGCCCCCGGTTGCTTATTTTATTATAATTATATTTTATTTATATGAGTGTATGCTTATTTTTAATCTAATAATACTGAAGTTTAGGTCAGTCGAAGTGACTCACGCCTGTAATCCCAGCACACTGGGAGGCCGAGGCAGGCAGATCACAGGAGGCCAGGAGTTCGAGACCAGCCTGACCAACATGGTGAAACCCCTTCTCTACTGAAAATACAAAAATTAGCCGAGCATGGTGGTGCGTGCCTATAATCCCAGCTACTCGGGAGGCTGAGGCAGGAGAATCACTTGAACCCAGGAAGCAGAGTTTGAAGTGAGCTGAGATCATGCCACTGCACTCCAGCCTGGGCAACAGAGCGAGACTCCATCTCAAAAAATAAAAAATTATATATATATGTAAGTTTATAGGGTAAAAAGTGAAATTCTCACTTTCATTCTCCCACTAATTCCATTTTTTTACTTAGGAGCAATTAACTGCTGATAATAATATGATGAGTTTTCCTTCAGATGTTTTACTGAGCATTTTGCACACACACACACATTTTTACTAAAATTGGAAGGAATATTTAAGATGGTCTAAAGTTTTGGACTTGGCAGTACTGTGGAAGGAAAAAGAAAAAAAAGATGGTCTAAGGTAAAACATAGGTCATGGAGCATACCTAAAATTCATGGTAGAGAGCACTGGTACCTCAAACAATTAAAGCAGTCATCTTTCAGAAGCGCCAGAATAATATGTCAGTGGGCCTGTGAGAAATGGGCTAGACAAGGAAGACATACATATGTATTAACAGAGTGTGTTCAGAGAAAACAAAGATATTAAAGTCAGAAGTCTCAGAGATAGACCCTTCAATTTTCAGGCATTGATTAATGACAGAGCTTCTCGTGTGGGCAATTCAATGCAGCATGCTTTGGGATGAGTCATTTTGGATCATGTGCCAAGATTCTCCACGATGTATAGCAGTAGCAGGGATTCATTTGTGTAAGGATGAGTAATCATTTATTTGTGTAAGGATGGGTAATGCTGAGGAAATTAAGGAGTATCATATTTATAAAACCACACTATATAAGTTAGTCTAAAATTATTTAAATTTAACAATATATCTTGGAGATCTGTTCATGTTGAACTCATTTTTTCACAGGCTGTGTGGTATTTCATAGTATGAATGTACTGTACATTATATAACCATTACCACTTCAATTGATATTTGAGATATTTTCAGTTATTTATTATTACCAACAATGATGTAATAAACATCCTTGCACATGTACTTTTGTACATATGTGTGACTGTTCCAGTGTGGTAGATTCCTAGATGTAAAATTTCTGGGTCAAAGGGTATGTATACTTTATATTTTAATTATCATTTAGAATTGCCCACCAAAAAGCCCATATCAATTGGTATTTCTACCAAAAGTATGTAAGAGCATACATCTTCATGCCTTCCTCGACCTTGTACACTATCAATCCTTTTCATTTTCACCAATTTACTTTATTCTTCTTATTTTTTGAGACGGAGTCTCGCTCTGTCACCTAGGCTGGAGTGCAGTGGCACAATTTCGGCTCACTGCAACCTCCGCCTCCCGGGTTCAAACGATTCTCCTGTCTCAGCCTCCCGACTAGCTGGGATTACAGCCACACGATGCCACGCCAGGCTCATTTTTTGTATTTTAGTAGAGACGGGATTTCACCGTGTTGCCTAGGCTGGGTTACACCGTGTTGCCCAAGCTGGTCTCGCACTCCTGAACTCAGGCAATCCACCTGCCTCAGCCTCCCCAAGTCCTGGGATTACAGGCATGAGCCACCGCGCCCAGCCCATTTTCACCAATTTAGTGGGGAAAAATGATACCTCATTCTTTTAATTTTCATTTTGCTGATTATATATTACTAAATTAGAGCTTATTTTTATTTTTATTTTATTATTATTATTTTTTGAGATGGAGTCTTGCTCTGTCGCCCAGGCTGGAGTGCAGTACCATGATTTCGACTCACTGCAACCTCTGCCTCCCCTGTTCAAGCCATTCTCTTACCTCATCCTCAGCCTCCTGAGTAGCTGGGATTACAGGCATGTGCCACCACACCTGGCTAATTTTTTGTATTTTTAGTAGAGACGGAGTTTCATCATATTGGCCAGGATAGTCTCAAACTCCTGACCTCAAGTGATCTGCCCGCCTCGGCCTCCCAAAGTGCTGGGATTAGAGGCGTGAGCCACTGCGCCTGGCCTAGAGCTTATTTTTATAAATTCATTCCTCAATATCCATGAATAATTGGTTCCAGGACCCACACAGATACCAAAATTTATGAATTCTGAAGTCCTTATATATAAAATGCTGTATTTGTTTTTTTTTTTTTTTTGAGACGGAGTCTC
>NW_012114888.1:1335090-1336453 GCF_000951035.1 Colobus angolensis palliatus | reverse complement strand
TTTTTTTTTTTGAGACACAGCTTCACTCTGTCACCTAGGCTGGAGTGCAGTGGCGCAATCTTGGCTCCCTGCAACCTCTGCCTCCCAGTTTTAAGCGATTCGCCTGCCTCAGCCTCCAGAGTAGCTAGGATTACAGGCGCCTGCCATCACGGCCGGCTAATTTCTGTATTTTTGGTAGAGAGGAGGTTTCACTATATTGCCCAGGATGGTCTTGAACTCCTGACCTCAAGTGATCCACCTCCCTCGGGCTCTCAAAGTGCTGAGATTACAGGTGTGAGCCACCGCGTCTAGCCTACTTCCAGTATTTTATAGTTTTGTTTTTCATGTTTACAATGTTTTCCCTCAAAAAGAAACTTTTTTTGTGGAAGATTTCAAACATACGAAAGTAGAGAAAACAGTATAATTAATCGCCATATATATCCATTACCTAACCAACAACTATGAACTCATTCCCAATCTCGTTTAGTCTGTACCTCCCTGCCCAACTCCTACATTAATTTGAAGCAAATCCCAGGCATATTATTTCATTTGTAAATATTTTAGTATGTTTCTCTAAAAGGTAAAGATGCTTTGAATAAAAACCATATACCATTACTGTACCTAAAAATGCCTAAAATGCCTTTTTGTCACATACAAAATCCACATATCTATATCATTCTACTTTTTAACTTTATATTTTGTTTCTTTGCTATTTTGTTTCTTTTCTCAAAAATTAAAAAGGAAAGAAAATGTTGGAGCTGCAGTACTCCATCTCTGCTCCTCCTCTCCCTCCATATGAGTTTACAGAGTAAAAAGTGAAGGGCTCCCCTAACCAATCCATTGCTTTTCTCAGAGGCAAATTAGTACTGATAATGTAAGTTTCCTTTCAGATTTTATACTGAACATTTACACACACACACATATTTTTGCCAAAATTGGAGGGAATGTTTAAGATGGTTTTTGGTAAAACAGAGACCATAAACCACCATCTTAAAGTTGGTAGTTTACACACACACATAAGCAATGTATTCTTTGGCTATTTATTTATTTATTTATTTATTTTGTTTTTTGAGACAGAGTCTCACTCTGTCACCCAGGCTGGAGTGCAGTGGTGAGCTCGGCTCACTGCAGCCTCCGCCTCCTGGGTTCAAGTGATTCTCCTGTCTCAGCTTCCCAAGTAGCTGGAATTACAGGTGCCTGCCACCACACCATGCTAAATTTTTGTATTTTTAGTAGAGATGGGGTTTCACCATGTTGGTCAAGCTGGTTTTGAACTTCTGACTTCAAGTGAATCCTCCCACTTTGGCCTCCCAAAGTGCTGAAATTACAGGCATGAGTCACTGCGCCCAGCCTATTTACTTTAAAAAAAAAAAAAATTTTGGCC
>NW_012114888.1:1320969-1334965 GCF_000951035.1 Colobus angolensis palliatus | reverse complement strand
TGAGGCAGGAGAATGGCGTAAACCCGGGAGGCGGAGCTTGCAGTGAGCTGAGATCCGGCCACTGCACTCCAGCCTGGGCAACAGAGCGAGACTCTGTCTCAAAAAAAAAAAAAAATTTTACTAATTCATTTATTTATTTATTACTATGATGAAATGTACATAACAAAATTTACTGTTGTAATCATTTCCATGTGTACAATTCAGTGGTATTAAGTACATTCACATTGTTGTGCAACTATCACCATCTATTACCAGAACTTTTTCACCATCCCAAACTGAAACTCTGTCCCCGTTAAACAATGACTCCTGGCCAGGCATGGTGGCTCACGCCTGTAATCCCAGCACTTTGGGAGGCCGAGGTGGGTGGATCACGAGGTCAGGAGTTTGAGACCAGCCTGGCCAATATGGTGAAATCCCGTTTCTACTAAAAATACAAAAATTAGCCAGGTGTGGTCGTGTGCACCTGTAGTCCCAGCTACTTGGGAGGCTGAGGCAGAAGAATCACTTGAACCCGGTAAGCGGAGGTTGCAGTGAGCTAAGACTGTGCCACTGACTGGGGAACAGAGCAAGACTCTGTCTGAAAAAAAAAAAGAAAATAAAAGAGGTTTAATTGACTTACAGTTCTGGAGGACTCAGGAGGCCTCAGGAAATTTACAATCATGGCAGAAGGGGAAGCAAACACATCCTTTTTCACATGGCAGCATGAGAGAGAGGAATGAGCAAAAAGGGGAAAAGTCCCTTATAAAACCATCAGATCTTGTGAGACCTCACTCACTATCATGAGAACAGCAGCATGTGGGTAAACACCACCCTCATGATTCAATTACCTCCCACCAGGTCCCTCCCACAACATGTGGGGATTATGGGAACTATAATTCAAGATGAGATTTGGGTCAGGACGGAACCAAACCATACCATTCCACCCTGGCCCCTCCCATATCTCATGTCCTCACATTCCAAAACACAATCATGCCCTTCCAACAGTCCCCCAGAGTCTTAACTCATTCCAGCATTAACTCCAAGTCCAAAGTTTCATCTGAGACAAGGCAAGTCCCTTCCACCTATGAGCCTGTAAAATCAAAAGCAAGTTAGTTACCTCCTAGATACAATGGGGGTGCAGGCATTGGGTAAATACACCCATTCTAGATAGCAGAAATTGGCCAAAACAAAGGGGCTACAGACCCCATGCAAGTCCAAAATCCAGTGGGGTGGTCAAATTTTAAAGCTCTGAAATGATCTCCTTTGACTCCATGTCTCACATCCAGGTCATGCTGATGCAAGAGGCAGGCTCCCATAGCCTTGGGCAGCTCTGCCCCTGTGGCTTTGCAGGGTACAACTCCCCTCCTGGCTGCTTTTACGGGCTGCCATTGAGTGTCTGCAGCTTTTCCAGTTGCACAGTGCAAGCTGTCAGTGGATCTACTATGCCGGGGTGTGGAGGATGGTAGCCCTCATCTCACAACTCCACCAGGCAGTGTCCCAGTGGGGACTCTGTGTAGGGGCTCTGACCTCACCTTTCCCTTCTGTACTGCCCTAACATAGGTTCTCCATGAGGACTTCACTCCTGCAGCAGACTTCTGCCTGGACATTCAGACATTTCCATATATCCTCTGAAATATAGGTGGAGGTTCCCAAACCTCAGTTCCTGTTTTCTGCGCACCTATAGGACCAACACCATGTGGAAGCTACCAAGGCTTGGGTCTTGCACTCTCTGAAGCAATGACCAGAGCTGTACCTTGGCCCCTTTTAGCCGTGGCTGGAGCTGAAGCAGCTGGGATGCAAGGCACCGTGTCCTGAGGCTGCATAGAGCAGGCGACCCTGGGCCCAGGCTAGGAAACCATTTTTCCCTTCCAAGCCTTGGGCCTGTGATGGGAGGGGTTGTCTTGAAGAGTTCTGACAGGGCCTGGAGACATTTTCCCCATTGTCTTGGCAATTAACATTTGGCTCCTCGTTATTTATGCAAATTTCTGCAGCCTGCTTGAATTTCTCCTCAGAAAATGTGTTTTTCTTTTCTATCACATCATCAGGCTGCAAATTTTCCAAGCTTTTATGCTCTGCTTCCCTTTCAAAGCTAAGTTCCAATTCCAAACCATTTCTCTCAAGTTCAAAGTTCCACAGATCTCTAGGGCAGGGGCAAAATACTGCCAGTCTCTTTGCTAAAGCATAACAAAAGTTACCTTTTTTCCCAACAAGTTCCTCATCTCCATTTGAGACCACCTCAACCTGGACTTCATTGTCCCTATCACTATCAGCATTTTAGTCAAAGCCATTCAACAAGTCTGTAGGAAGTTCCAGACTCTTCCACATCTTCCTGTCTTCTGAGCCCTCTGAGTCTCTAGGAAGTTCCAAAATTTCCCACATTTTCCTTTCTTCTTATGAGCCCTCCAAGCTGTTCCAACCTCTGCCCATTACCCAGTTCCAAAGTCACTTCCACATTTTCGGATATCCTTATAGCAGCACCCCAGTCTACCAGTAACAATTTACTGCATTAGTCTGCTATCACACTGCTAATAAAGACATACCTGAGACTGGGTAATTTATAAAGAAAAGAGGTTTAATTGACTCACAGTACTGCAGGGCTGGGGAGGCCTCAGGAAACTTACAATCATGGTGGAAGGGAAAGCAAACACGTCCTTCTTCACATGGCAGCAGGAGAGAGAAGAATGAGAAACAGGGGGAAAAGCCCCTTATAAAACCATCAAATCTTGTGAGAACTCACTCACTATCATGAGAAGAGCAGCATGGGGGTAACTGCCCCCATGATTCAATTACCTCCCACTGGGTCCCTCCCATGATAGGTGAAGTGAAATTCAAGCTGAGATTTAGGTGGGGACACAGCCAAACCATATCAGTATGTGTTTATATATTTTCTATCTAAATTTTATATCCTCAAAATGATTTATTTATACAATTTAATAGGAATATTTGTTATGAGCTGAATGTTTGTGTCCCCCCAAAATTCATATGTTGAAATCCTAACCCCCAAGGTGATGGTATTAGGAGGTAGTGCACTTATAAGAGAGACCTGGGAGATACCCCTCACCCATTCTGCCATGTGAGGACACAGCAGGAAGGCAGTCATTTGTAAATCAGAATGCATGCTCCCACTAGACACCAAATCTGCTGGTACCTTGATCTTGGACTTCCCAGCATCTGGAACTGTAAGAAATAAATTTGTTATTTATAAGCTACCCAGTCTATGGTATTTTGTTACAGCAGCCCCAATGGACTAAGATAAAGTTTTTATGTGAAGCTATTTATAATGTAATCAGGAATTGCTGCATAGCAAGATATAGCTCCGCTTCCAGTGGCACTTACATTACAAACTCATTGAGCGAATGGGATCTGAGAACCAAGTCTCTCTTTATCTCCTGTAACATCCAATGCAGTGCCTTGCACTTGGTAGGTATTCTTAAATATGTGCTTAGCTTATGAAAGAAAGGCAATTTTCACAAAGAAAATGGCTTTTTAAAGTAGACTGCTTTCTGTAGGGTTTTTTGATCTAGAGTTTGGTTGAGATCTTATTTCCCCAACTAGTTTTCATAGGAATATGAGTGAAATAAACATGTCATTAATATTCTCTTTCTTACCACTTAAGTGACTTAGGTTTTAAAACAAAAGCAAAAGGGGCTGGCATTGTGGCTCACTCCTGCAATCCCAGTAATCCCAGCACTTTGGGAGGCTGAGGTGGGTGGATTACCTGAGGTCAGGAGTTGAAGACCAGCTTGGCCAACATGGTGAAACCCTGTCTCTACTAAAAATACAAAAATTAGCCAGGCGTGGTGGCAGGTGCCTGTAATCCCAGCTACTCGGAAGGCTGAGGCAGGAGAATTGCTTGAATCCGGGAGGTGGAGGTTGCAGTGAGCCAAGATCACACCACTGCTCTCGAGCCTGAGTCACAGAGTAAGACTAAGTCTCAAAAAAAAAAAAAAAAAAAAAGGAAAAGAAAAGATTTTGGAAATAAAAAAAAAATTTTGAAATGTGTATTTTCTTGACTATAGAAGTTGGAGATCCACAACATTGAAGGAGAACATTTTACTTCTTTGTTGAAAACATATAATCATTAAATTTATAATGATTTAGAATAATATAATGCACACATTGTTTTTTATATATAGGCATATTTTCCTAGCTAACCTAAACCATGAGAAAGACACCATTCTGTCACTCGGTAGCTATGTGACCTTGAGCAGACTCTTTTTTTTTTTCTTTTTTTCCCTGAGATGGAGTCTTGCTCTGTCGCTCAAGATGGAGTGCAGTGGCGTGATCTTGGCTCACTGCAACCTCTGCCTCACAGATTCAAGCCATTCTCCTGCCTCAGCCTCCCAAGTAGCTGGGATTACAGGCATGTGCCACCATGCTCAGCTAATTTTTGTGTTTTTAGTAGAGATGGGGTTTCACCATGTTGGCCAGGCTGGTCTCGAACTCCTGACCTTGTGATCCACTCGTCTTGGCCTCCCAAAGTGCTAGGATTACAGACATGTGCCACCACACCTGGCTGAGCAGACTCTTAAAGTATCTTAGCCTTGGCTTACTCATCTGTAAAATGGGAGTATTTCTATGGTCTCATCCAGCTGTAAGTAAAGCCAAAGTAATGTTTTATGGCAAAATCGGATATCAAATATTGATAGAGAAGATGAGGTCTCCAGAAATATGCACATGCTATTTTCGTGTTCAGATGGAAGTTAGCCACCAAAGTAACTTCCTAAGCAAAGTGGTGAGATCTAGGACCAGAGGGCCTGCCTTCCTTCCATTTTTCCATATTTTTCTATCAAAGTTATATGTACATGTAGTTTAAACTGTCAATTACTTCATAATAAAACTACAAAACTAGAAGTTTTGTTATGAAAAACCACCTTCACCTTTTATATGGTTATTTTGGTACTTCTCTCTCTGTCTCTAGATCAGAGCTAATACAAATAGAATGCAAGCCACATATATAACTAAAAACTTTGTAATAGCCACATTAAAAAGTAAAAGAAAATATGAACTAAATTTTAGCAATACATTTTATAAAACTCAATTTACCAAAACATTATCATTTTAGCATGTAATCAATATAATCATTTAGATATTTTACATTTTTTGGTACCAAGTCTTTAAAATCTGCTGTGTATTTTACACTTAGAGCACATTTCAAGTTAGATGTTAAATTTTCATTGGCAATACTTGATCTATATTTAGATTTCATGAAATTTACAATTGAAAAAGTAGATTCACATACCCAAGTTGTTCCAAATATTCTTAAATTTTTCCAATAACTGGATTGAATATCAATTTTTAAATTTAAATTAGGCTAAGTTAAATTGAGTTAAATTACATTTAAATAAAAAATTCAGTTCTTCATCCCATATTTCAAGTGCTCAATAACCATAGATGGTTAGTGACTACCGTGTTGGACAGACCAGCTCTAGATAACGTTTGCATCACTATTTCTTTGTTTTTTATTGAAGTATAGACAATTGTCTTTCTTTTGTTTTTTTGAGAAGGAGTCTTGCTATGTCGCTCAGGCTGGAGTGCAGTGGTGCCATCTCAGCCCACTGCAACCTCCGCCTCCCAGGTTCAAGCAATTCTTCTGCCTCAGTCTCCTGAGTAGCTGGGATTACAGGCTCCCACCACCACGCCCGGCTAATTTTTGTATTTTTAGTAGAGACGGGGTTTCACCATGTTGGCCAAGCTGGTCTTGAACTCCTGGCATCAGGTGATCCGCCCACCTCAGCCTCCCAAAGTGCTGGGATTACAGGTATGAGCCATTGCGCTCGGCCTAACAGTTGTCTTTCTACTATGTAAGATGAAGAAGCTGGGCCAGGCGTGGTGGCTTACGCCTGTAATCTCAGCACTTTGGGAGGCTGAGGCACTCGGACCATGAAGTTAGGAGTTCAAGACCTGCCTGGCCAACACAGTGAAACCCCGTCTGTACCAAAAATACAAAAATTAGTTGGGCATAGTGGTGCGTGCCTGTAATCCCAGCTACTCGGGAGGCTGAGGCAGAACTGCTTGAACCAAGACCCGGGAGGCAGAGGTTGCAGTGAGCCAAGATCAAGCCACTTCACTCCAGCCTGGGCTACAAAGCGAGACTCCGTCACAAAAAAAAAAAAAAAAAAAAAAGATGAGGAAGCTGGGAGAAGGAAATCAAATGCATGGGATTAGATCCCCCTCTTGGTGCTATAATCAGATTATTATGTTTAAATAACTTGATAATAATATTTTTCTTTCTATAAGAAAATAGGAGCCGGGTGCAGTGGCTCACACCTGTAATCTCAGCACTTTGGGAGGCCGAGGCAGGCAGATCACTTGAGATCAGAAGTTTGAGACCAGCCTGACCAACATGGGGAAACCCCATCTCTACTAAAAATACAAAAATTAGTTGGGCGTGGTGGCACATACCTGTAATTCCAGCTACTCAAGAGGCTGAGACAGGAGAATCACTTGAACCTGGCAGGTGGAGGTTGCAGTGAGCTAAGATTGCGCCATTGCACTCCAGCCTGGGCAAGAGGAGCGAAACTCCATCTCAGGAAACAAACAAACAAAAAAATAGCATTGGAAAATATTTTAATATTCAGCTTAATTTGATAACCAAATTTATGCAAAATGCTATGTAAGTATGCAGAAGCAAAAGGGCTTGGAACGAAACATGGCAGATTGTATTTTCCAAAGAAGGCCACACAATATCTACCGTCCCACCTACTCTTCTCAGAACATGATCTTGACACTCTTCCTGTCAAGAGGTGTGGCCTATGTCCCATCCCTTAGAAACTGTAGGAGATGGAGTTCCTTATTTGCTGTCTTTAAAACTTTGTTAGTGTCTAAAACATTCTGAGGCAGGAGAAGAGGGCCTGGAGACAGGGATCCCAAGGACTTACTAGAACTAAATTGAATGGAAAAGCCCCAACCTTCTAATCCCAAGTAAATAACTTTGCAACTCTTCTTCAGCTATGGCAGGAAACATCCTCTTCATTTGCATAGGGTGTACACCAAGTAAATAACTTTGTGACTTCACTTAGCCTCTTCACCTACAGAGGGTGTAGACCAAGTAACCAGTGGAAATCTCTAGAGGGTATTCAAACTTCAGAAAATTCTGTAACCGCTCCCTTGAGCCCCTTTTAAAGGCCTGCTCCTGCCCTGTGAAGTGTGCTTTCGTTTTAAAAAAATCTCTGCTTTTGTTGCTTCATTCTTTCCTTGCTTTGTTTGTGCGTTTTGTCCAATTCTTTGTTCAAGATGCCAAAAACCTGGACATTGTCCAGAGGCAACAATTCCACCATAAAAGTGGGCTTTTATGACAGTTTTGACCAGTTAGAGCAGTAGTGACACTGTGAGACTTCCAAGGCTGAGTCATGAAAGGCGATGCAACTCCCAGCTGTTTTGCTGCAATAGCTTCTCTTGAAGCTGTTCCTAGCTAGTAAACAGTCTGACTGCCCTGAGGCTGCCATGCTGTGAGGAAGCCAAAGCAGTCCACTTGGAGAGGCTATAGGGCAAGATGCTGAGCCTACCGGAAGAGACTGACTCTGAGCAGCACAGCTGCTCCAGCATCCTGCTCCCTGCCATTCTAGCACCTGCCACCATCTGACTGCAACCCAATAAAAGACCTCGAACTGGACTCCCAGATGAGCCCTTCCCAGAATCCTGACCCACAGAAACTATGCGAGATAATAAAATGGTTGTTGTTGTTCTAAGTCTCTAAGTTTGGGGTGATATGTTATACAACAATAGTAACCACGTTACTTGTTTCTCAGTGACATTTTGGTACCCCTTCTCTGGAACTCAGTTTCTGCTCTGTCGCCCAGGCTGTAGTGCAGTGGTATGATCACAGTCCACTGCAACCTTGAACTCGTAGGCTCAAGCGATCCTCTTGCCTGAGCCTCCCGAATAGCTGGGACTACATGCGTGCACCATCATGCCCGGCTAACTTCTTTATTTTTAGTAGAGACAGGGTCTCACTATGTTGTCCAGGCTGGCCTTGAACTCCTGGGCTCAAATGATCCTCCCATCTTGGCCTCCCAAAGTGCTGGGATTACATGTGTGAGTCACTGCGCCTAGCTTGGAACTCAAGTTTCTTGATCTGAGTGATGTCTAAGGTCTCCTGCAGAGCAAACATTCTTTTATTACATCCTCTTTATGCCTCAGTTTAACACTTGTGCAATAAGATTCTGCTAGTATCCAATTGAGTCTTGTTCAGTTTCAAAACAATTTTATCAGCATGATTTAAAAATCCTGTATCATTATTATACTTTACATTTGCAAAGCATTTTTAACTTTTCAAAACTCCTTTGTATTCATTATTTCATCTAATCTTCCTAACAGACCTATGAAGTAAGCAGAGTAGGTATTAATGAATGAGAAATTGAAAAATAAGATCACATGTAGACCAGATTCTTGAATTACAGACTAGGGGAACTGGAAGGATCCTCAATGGTAATTCCTTTTGAAAGATAAGGAAACTGAGAAATGGAGATTTTAAACATCTTGACCACATTCAAATAGGTAATCAAAAATTGAAATGAAAACTAGTCTTTTGGATGGGCGTGGTGGCTCACACCTGCAATCACAGCACTTTACGAGGCTGAGGCAGGAGGATCGCTTGAGCCCAGGAGTTCAAGACCAGCCTGGACAACATAATGAGACTTCATCTCTACAAAAAAACAAAAACAAAGTCTTCTGATCTTGGCTTAACTCATTAGAATCTCACTCAATTTTGCTTTAGATTAATGCCCTGATTATGTCCAAATTTATTCACCCTGAGACATGCTAAGTTGTATGGTGCTTGACAGAAGCCTGCTGTTCTTATGTTAATCAAAAATTCTCTCTTTCTTATTCCTTATTTCCTGTCTTTAAAACTTTGTTAGTGTCTAAAACATTCCACCAAAGTGTTTCATTTCAGTGTTAACTCAGACACAAGTGATGATAATTATGTTCCAAAGTTTAGAAAATTATGCACAAATTATCAATTAAGCAAATGCTTCAACAGTTATATGCCTCATCAAGAGAAATTATGCAAACTCTGGGAGAATGACAATTTTACACAAGATGTTTTTATTTATTACGTTTCCTAAATTGTTGTGGATAATTTCCAATAACTTTATCAAAATATTACACCATTTACATTCCAGATGAAATTTTGAGATCAGAAATTTTTCTCAAATGTGTTATAAATATGAAACCCCTGTGCCAATCTTCGGCATAGATGTGAAATATGAAAAGTTTATCAAATTCAATGTCTCTTAAACTGTACTCATTATATTTCCTACAAACCTGCTTCCCCCTCAGTGATCATCATGTTGAATAACACTATCATTAGGTGCCCACTCACCTGAATTAGAAACTTTGTAATTCATTTTAGTATCTCCTTCCTTGCACCCTCATTCTCCACCATATATCTAATATGTCATCAAGTCCCATTGACTCTGTGAGATAGCTCCTCACCATTTCCATTCTAATTTAAGTTCATATTCAGGCAGCAGTAAAGCAATATGAGGGTTATAAGAAGTTGGATATAAGTGCTTAAAAGTGCTCTTGAATTTGTGTGGGGTCTTTGCTCCATTCCATTCGGTTTAATAAAACAAAACTGGCCGGGTGCAGAGGCTCACGCCTGTAATCCCAGCACTTTGGGAGGCTGAGGCAGACGGGTCACGAGGTCAGGAGATCTAGACCATCCTGGCAAACACGGTGAAACCCCGTCTCTACTAAAAATACAAAAAAAAAATTAGCCGAGCGTGGTGGCGGGCGCCTGTAGTTCCAGCTTCTCGGGAGGCTGAGGCAGGAGGATGGCATGAACCTGGGAGGCAGAGCCTGTAGTGAACGGAGATCGCACCACTGCACTCCAGCCTGGGTGACAGAGCGAGACTCTGTCTCAAAAAAAAGAAAAAAACTTACTGAGCACCTACTATATGCTAGATAATCTGCTACGTTCTGGAGGGTACCAAGATAACTATGAAACAAGGTTCAGGCCCTTAAAGAGACAGATACTGAGAAAATAATTACAATATAGTGAAAGGCAGGATAGAACTGTGTCCATGATGAAAATGTAATTTATCTAGAAAGAGTTTTCAAGGAGGTGGCCTCAGAGTTTTTTTGAAGATTTGGAAGCAGACCAGTGCTGGAAGTTTATTGTAGACAAAAGAACAACTTGTGAAAAGTTATGGAATTGACATCCAGGTAAGATAGTGCATGATATACCCTCTCCTGTCTAAATTCAGAATATCTATAAATGTAATATAAAAGCAAAACAGGAAAAACTTACAGACAAACTTAAAAGTAGGATGAGCAGGCCGGGCTCGGTGGCTCATACCTGTAATCCCAGCATTTTGGGAGGCCGAGGTGGGCAGATCACCTGAGGTCAGGAGTTTGAGACCAGCCTGGTCAACATGGTGAAACCCTATTTCTACTAAAAATACAAAAATTAGCCGGGTGCGGTGGCTCACACCTGTAATCCCAGCACTTTGGGAGGCTGAGGCAGGCGGATCATGAGGTTAGGAGTTCGAGACCAGCACGATCAATATGATGAAACCCAGTCTCTACTAAAAATACAAAAATTAGCCAGGCGTGATGGTGCATGCCTGTAGTTCCAGGTACTCGGGGGGCTGAAGCAGAAGAGTCGCTTGAACCCCGGAGGCAGAGGTTGCAGTGAGCCGAGATCGCGCCACTGCACTCCAGCCTGGGCGACAAGAGTGAAACTCCATCTCAAAAAATAAAAATAAAAAGTAAGATAACCAACTGCTTAGATAGAAATGGAACAGAGATAGGAAAGGATGGGGACCTAAAGCCTCAAGTTTGGGATGCCCTGGATCTGGAAGCTGCTGGTGATTAGGCAGGATAAAGGGAGTTAAACAGAATCCATGCAAGGACAGTGATCGGGGTCTCTGTTTAAGGTCAGTGGTGGAATGGCACCACCTCACCTAGTAAAGAGGCTGAGGAGGAGAAAAGCTATTGTCAATCTATGGCTTTTAGTAAACTATGCACGTAGGAAGGTGGGAGGACACAGATACAGCCTTGGCACTTAGAAGTGAATCAAATCATCCACTGGATACCATCTGAAAAACCCTAGAAATGCTGTCATAAAGCCTGATTTTGAACTGGAGTCCCTGGGGGTGGGCTGAAGGCAATGTCAAAATGCTAGAGAGGATGTGAAAAAGATAGAGGAAGATGCAGGCCCACCCATTCATCATTGAAAAGAGCCTACAAGTCAAAATGCCAAAAACACATTAAAAAAACTAAGGCCAAGAATGATAAACTATAAATCAATAACCTAATAATAAATTCACTGCAGGCAATAACTTATGGAATAGTCTGTCAAAGATTTAAAAATACATATATTAGGATGTTCAAAGAGAAGAATTATAGAATAATTTTTATTCAAAAGAGAGTGGAATTATAAATAAAAAATTAACAGAAAAGAAATAAGCATAGGTGGATATGAAAAAGCATCAATTTCTTAAAATATTATATATACATGATGGAGTACTACTCAGCCATAAAAAAGAATGAAATCCTATCATTTGCAGCAACATGAATGGAACTGGAGGTCATTATGTTAAGTGAAATAAACCAGGAACAGAAAGATAAACACTGCGTGGTCTCACTCACACGTGGAAGCTAAAAAAAAAAAAAAGTTGATCTCATAGAAGTAAAAAGTAGAACAGAAGATAGTAGAGGTTGGGAACAGTAGAAGGAAGAGGGGATAGGGAGAGATTTGTGAAAGGATACAAAATTACAGCTAGATAGGAGGAATTAGTTCTAGTGTTCCATAGCACTGTACTGTGACTCTAGTTAGCAATAATATATAGTTTCAAATAGCTAGAAGGAGGATACTGAATGTTCTCAATAAAAGAAGTGATAAATGTTTGAGATGATGGATATGCTAACTACCATGATCTGCTCATTATGTGTATCAAAACATCACTATGTATTTCATAAATATGTACAATTATTATGCGTCAATTTAAAAATATATTTAAAAGTTAAAAAGAAAAATATCTGCAATAGTGTTATCAGGAAAAAGTGGTTATTTGGATAGCTGGACTCCATTTTGTAGAAAATAAGAATACTAATCATTGAAAAAATGTATGGAAGGATATACAGCAAAATTTTGAAGGATGTTATCTCTGACTAATGAGATTGTGGGAAATTTTCTTTCGGACAATACTTTCTAATTATCTGATTATGTATGGCTATGATAATAAAATGAATAAATAACATATAAAATAAAATGTTTTTTCTAAAAAAAAGTAGATGCCAGCCGGATGCAGTGGCTCATGCCTGTAATCCTAACACTGGGATGCTGAGGTGGGTAGATTGCTTGAGTCCAGGGGTTCAAGGCCAGCCCAGGCAACATGGCGAAAACCCATCTATACTAAAAATACAAAAAATTACAGGCACGCGGCTGTAGTCCCAGCTGCTTGGGGGGCTGAGGTGGCAGAATCACCTGAGCCCAGGAGGTCAAGGTTGCAGTGAACCAAGATTGCACCGCTGCATTCCAGTTTGGGTGACAAAGTGAGACCCTGTCTCAAAAAAAAAAAAAAAAGAAAGAAAGAAAAGAAAAAGTAGATGCCAATTCTATTTCAAAGAAAATTGTATGGAAACTATAAGGCTACCAAAACAGAGGTAAAGAAGCAAGAAGAGAGAGTGTAGTAAAAAGTTCTGCATTCGAAATATGCTTTGCTATTAACAGTAAAAATTATACTTGTAAATATTAAATTGGAAAAAAGAAAAATAATAAATTATGCATTTATAAATAAAAAATATAATTGAAAAATTTAAAGAATAATAGATGAGATAAACTCTAGACCAGACAGAGTTAAAGGGACAATTTTGTGGCTGGGCGCAGTGGCTCACGCCTGTAATTCCAGCCCTTTGGGAAGCCTAGGCGGCCGGATCACGAGGTCAGGAGTTCAAGACCAGCCTGGCCAACATGGTGAAACCCCATCTCTACTAAAAATACAAAAATTAGCTGGGTGTGGTGGCCGGCGCCTGTAATCCCAGCTACTTGGGAGGCTGAGGCAGGAGGATCGCTTGAGCCCAGGAGTGGAGGTTGTGGTGAGCCGAGATCATGCCACTGCACTCCAGCCTGGGCAATAGAGCGAGAATCCATCTCAAAACACACACACACACACACACACACACACACACACACACACACACAGACAAAGGACAATTTTGTGAATTAAAAGGTAGCTCCATAAGTGCCAACCACTCTGATGGAAAAAAAAAAGATAGTCCCAATCAATCCCCCTAAAACAGAGCATAAAGTGAAAAAAGATTAGAAACAAATAGGAGGCCAGGCATGGCGTCTCATGACTGTAATCTCGGCATTTTGGGGGGCCAAGGAGGGTGGATTGCCTGAGCTCAGGAGTTCGAGACCAGACTGGGCAACATGGCGAAATCCCGTTTCTATAAAATATATATATTTTAAAAAACCGGCCAGGCACGGTGGCTCATGCCTGTAATCCCAGCACTTTGAGAGGCTGAGGCGGGCGGATCACCTGAGGTCCGGAGTTTGAGACCAGCCTGACCAACATGGTGAAATCCCGTCTCTAGTAAAAATACAAAAATTTGTTGGATGTGGTGGTAGGCGCCTGTAATACCAGCTATTTGGGAGGCTGAGGCAGGAGATCACTTGAACCTGGGCGGCAGAGGTTGCAGTGAGCTGAGATTGCACTCCAGCCTGGGGGACAGCGTGAGACTCCGACTCAAAAAAATAAATAAATAATAAAAAATAAATAAATAACCAAGCAAATATGAAAGGGGTAGTTAGGAGATATGAAAGATAAAATAAATAGGTCTGATGCCGTGGCTCACGCCTGTAATTCCAGCACTTTGGGAGGCCAAGGTGGGCAGATCATGAGGTCAGGAGTTCGAGACCAGCCTGGCCAACATGATGAAACCCTGTCTCTACTAAAAATACAAAACTTAAAAAAAATTAGCCGAGCGTGGTGGCGGGCGCCTGTAGTTCCAGCTTCTCGGGAGGCTGAGGCAGGAGGATGGCATGAACCTGGGAGGCAGAGCC
>NW_012114888.1:1319697-1320502 GCF_000951035.1 Colobus angolensis palliatus | reverse complement strand
CAACCCGGGAGATGGATGTTGAAGTGAGCTGAGATTGTGCCACTGCACTCCAGCCTGGGCCACAGAGTGAGACTCCATCTCAAAAAAAAACAAAAAACAAAGCAAAACAAAAAACCAAAAACATACACACACACACACACACACAGCTAGATACATTAAAGTGAAATTGCCAAGAATAAATAATGTAAAAGGTTATCATAGCCGCCAAAAAATTGCTTTCAAAGGTACAACAATTGATCTAATAGCAGATTCCTCATGACCTCGATAGACAATGGAGTAATATTGGAGGAAAATGCAACCTAGACATTCATGCCCTGCTAAAATATCATTTTTTAAATGGTGGCAAAATAAGGACTTTTTCATATGTACATGCTTGGAGACTTTGTCAGCCATAGACTTTCATGGAGAGATTTTTTGTTTTTTTTAATGAGATAGAATCTTGCTTTGTTGTCCAGGCTGGAGCGCAGTGGAGCAATCTTGACTCACTGCAACCTCCACCTCCTGTGGGAGGCTGAAGTGATCCTCCCACGTGGCTGGGAATATAGGTGGGCCCCTCCATGCCCAGTTACTTTTTAAAAATTATTTGTAAAGATAGGGTTTCATTATGTTGCTCAGGCTGGTTTCGAACTCCTGGGCTCAAGTGATCCTCCCTCTTCGGCCTCCCAAAGTGCTAAGATTACAGGCATGAGCCACTGCATCTGACCTAAAAGAATTATTAAAGGGGCTGTGTGCGGTGGCGCATGCCTGTAATCCCAGCACTTGGGGAGGCTGAGGCGGCTGGATCACAAGGTCAGGAGTTTAAGAT
>NW_012114888.1:1309533-1312782 GCF_000951035.1 Colobus angolensis palliatus | reverse complement strand
TTTTTTTTTTTTTTTTTTTTTTTTTTTAATGCCAGTAGTCGCTTTTAGTTGATTTGCTTGGATTTTCCAGGTAGATACATAATGATAATTTTGCTTTATCTTTTCCAAACGTTTGTAACTCTTATTTCATTTCATCTCATTTTTAAACTTTTATTTTGTACTTTTTTTGTTTCATGGATTGTCTGCATCAGAATCATTTATTTATTATTTTTTAAATTGACACATAATCATTGTATATATTTGTGGGGTATGCAGTGATGTTTCCATACATCTGAAGTACAGTAATCAGATCAGGGCAATCACCATATCCATCATCTCAAACACCATTTATTTGTGTTGGGAACATTCAATATCCTCCTTCTAGCCATCTGAAACTGTATAATAAATAACTGCTAGCTATAGTTACCCTAGAAGAAAGAATTTATTCCTCTTCTCTAGTTGTAATTTCGTATCCTTTAAGTGTGTAGTTCAGTGGTATTAAGTATGTTGACACTGTTACACAACAGAGCTCCGGAACATTTTCATCTTGCAAAACTGAAACTGTATACCCATTAAACAATTACCAATTTCCTTCTCTCCCAGTCACTGGTAAGTACCATTCTCTATTTTCTGTTTAACTACCATTCTATTTTCTGTTTCTAAGAATTTGACTGCTCCAGATATCTCGTATGAAGGGAATCACACAGTATTTATGTGACGGGCTTATTTCACTTAGCATAATGTCTTTAAGGTTCATCCGTGTTTGGGCCTGTGTCAGAATTGCCTTCCTTTTTAAGATTGAATAATATTCCATTGTATGCATATAGCATATTTTGGTTATCCATTCATTTGTCAATGGATACTTGATTTCTTCCTTTTTTTGGCTTTGCTTTTTTAACTTTATGTAAATTAACTCATATCGTATGCACTTTTTTATATTTAGCATTATATTTGTGAGATTCATTCATGTGACATGTCTAGCTGTAGTTGATTCATTCTTACTAATAAGTAGTATTCCATTTTATGTATATCATATTCCATAGTTGAAGAGCTTTTAGATTACTTTCAGGTTTTTGCTAATACAAACCACATCCCTCTGATGTCCTTGCTTGCGTCTCCTGGTGTACATGTGTTGAGTTTCATGTATCTAGGAGTGGAAATGCGGACTTATAGGGTATATACATCTCAACTTTACCTGATAATGTCAACGTATTTTCATTTTAACTTGATTGCTTTTTAAATTACAAATGAGATTTAGTATCTTTTCTTTTTTATTTTTTGAGACGGAGTCTCGCTCTGTCGCCCAGGCTGGAGTGCAGTGGCGCAATTTTGGCTCACTGCAAGCTCCGCCTCCGGGGTTCACGCCATTCTCCTGCCTCAGCCTACGGAGTAGCTGGGACTACAGGCGCCCGCCAGCACACCGGGCTAACTGTTTGTATCTTTTAGTAGAGACGGGGTTTCACCGTGTTAGCCGGGATGGTCTTGATCTCTTGACCTCGTGATCCACCCGCCTTGGACTCCCAAAGTGCTGGGATTACAGGCGTGAGCCACCGCGCCCAGCGAGCATCTTTTCAAATGTTTACTGGTTGCCTGATTTATCTTCTTTTGGGAAATGCTCATTTTAGAGTTTTCTCTTATTCCTTTTCTCCCTTTATAAACATTTATATCACCTGAAATTATGTTTAGATTTACTTTTAAAATGTAAGATTGTGGTAAAGAAAAACACATAACAGAAAACTTACTGTCTTAACTATTAAGTGTACAGTAGTGTTAAACATATTTACATGGTTGTGCAATGGATCTCCAGAATTTTTCATCTTGTAGTGCTGAAACTCTACCCATTAAACAACAACCCTCCATTCTCCCCTACCCCCAGCAACCACCGTTCTATTTTCTTTGTTTGTTTTATTTATTTTATTATTTATTTATTTTGAGGCAGAGTCTCACTCTGTCACCAGGCTGCAGTGCAGTGAGGCGTTCTCAGCTCACTGCAACCTCTGCCTCCTGGGTTCAAGCGATTCTTCCGCCTCAGCCTCTCGAGTAACTGGGACTACAGGCGTGCACCACGACGCCCAGCTAATTTTTGTACTTTTAGTAGAGACAGGGTTCCACCACGTTGGCCAGGATTGTCTCGATCTCTTGACCTTGTGATCTGCCCGCCTCGGCCTCCCAAAGTGTTGGGACACAGGCGTGAGCCACTATGCCCAGCCTTTTTTTTTTTTTTAAAGGTGTGCGCTTTTATTCAACTGGTCTCAAGTCAGTGTACGGGTAAGCCCTGGCTGCCTCCACACCTCCACCGGCTCCCAGGGAGACCAAAAGCCTTCGTGCATCTCAAGCTGGGGGACAAAAAAGTGGGGGCCATGAAGGCAGATCATTCAAAATAAAATAAAATAAAGTTTAAAAGTATTAAGGCAAAGATTAAAAAAAGTTTGCATTACATAATTTACATGAAAGCAATGCTATCACCTCCCCTGGGTGGACTTGGGAGAGGACTGGGCCATTCTCCTTAGAGAGAAGTGGGGTCGGGCCAGGCGCAGTGGCTCATGCCTGTAATCCTAGCACTTTGGGAAGCTGAGGTGGGAGGATCCCTTTAGCCCAGGAGTTCAAGACCAGCCTGGGCAACGTAGTGAGAGCCCCGTGTCTATGAAGAATTTAAAAATTAACAGGGCATGGTGGCACACGCTTGTGGTCCCAGCTACTTGGGAGGCTGAGGTAGGAGGATTGCTTGAGCCGAGGAAGTTGAGGCTGCAGTCAGCTGTGTTTGTATCACTGCACTCCACCCTAGGTGACAGAGTGAGACCGTGTCTCAAAACAACAACAACAAATATTTACTTTAAAGAATAATTACGGCTGAGCATGGTGGCTCATGCCTGGAATCCCAGCACTTCGAGAGACTGAGGTGGACAGATCACCTGAGGTCGGGAGTTCAAGACCAGCCTGGCCAATATGATGAAACGTGGTCTCTACTAAAACTACAAAAAAAATTAGCCAGGCCTGGTGGTGGGCAACTGTAATCCCAGCTACGTGGGAGGTTGAGGTGGGAGAATTGCTTGAACCTGGGAGGCAGAGGTTGCAGTGAGCCGAGATCCTGCCACTGCACTCCAGCCTGGGTGACAGCGAAACTCCATCTCAAAAAAGAAAAAGAAAAAAAAAGGCCATGCACTGTGGCTCACGCCTGTAATCCAAACACTTTGGGAGGCCGAGGCGGGCAGATCACCTGAGGTTGGGAATTCGAGACCAGCCTGACCAACATGCAGAAACCCTGTCTCT
>NW_012114888.1:1296854-1308348 GCF_000951035.1 Colobus angolensis palliatus | reverse complement strand
GGAGTTCAAGACCAGCCTGACCAACATGGAGAAACCCCATCTCTATTAAAAATACAAAATTAGCTGGGCATGGTGGCGCATACCTGTAATCCCAGCTACTCAGGAGGCTGAAGGAGGTGCAGTGCAGTGAGCAGAGATTGTGCCACTGCACTCCATCCAGCCTGGGCAACAAGAGTGAAACTCTGTCGCAAAAAAAAAAAAAAAGTTATCACCACTGAAGGAAATAAGTATTTCACCCCAAAATATGGCTTTCTGGTATAATGAGTTAAAATAAAAACCCTTAGAGATCAACAAGTGTTGGAACAGACTTACTCCTATCTACATAAAGATAGAACTGACACACCAAGGAGGCCAACTGTTCCCATTCCTCTCTCTGTTACCTCATTATCTATTGCAGAAAAGATCAACAAAGTAACCACATCTGAACAGAGCCTTTTTCAAGATGACTGTCTCCAAGGACCATTTAAATTCCAAAAAGAACTATTTATAAGTTAAGTTTTGTTCCTGAAACAATCATTCTTCCCAGTAATCATTTCTTATCCCTCAATAGAATTCTTCTCCCTTCTCCATAACCTGTTTTACTAGAATCCAAGTCTTCTGTAACCCCAAGATGGTATATAAGCTTCTGTACCTCATTGGGAAATTGGGTCTTCATTCTGAAGGCTACTGGGTATACACATTAAATGAATTTGTATGTCTTTTTCTTATTAATCGATCTGCCTCATGTCAGTGATTTTCAGTGAACCTTGAGGGGGCCAATCTTGTCTCCTATACTGAGATAGGAATCATACAGGATGGTCATAGGAGAATAGGAAATCTAGGCTGCAGTTTCACATGACTACCAAAAGGAAACTGCTGAAATAACTGCAGAAGTTAGGGACTGATAAGACCCTGAAAAACAGGGGTATGGACCAAGCTGGCTAAGACTGACTGGAACCAATATGGCGCTGGATTAGACCTAGGTTTCTCCTAGGACCTCATTATTATTATTACTAGTAGTAGTAGTAGTATTTGAGACAGTTTCTCTCTTGTTACCCAGGCTGGAGTGCTGTTGGAAATGGGTGCTCAGTGTCACAAAATCAACACTGAGACAAAGGATCTCTTAGCAAGGCTAGTTTACTTTCTGCAGAAAGAGTGCCGCTCGCTAGCAGTCTTGCCACGAGAGCACACCCAAACAAAGCAGACAGGGACATTTACAATCTTTGTAACCTGACGCAATCGTCCTATGGCTGTGTCCCGTTTCCATTGGCCAGAACGGGACCTCACATTCTAAGCTTGATCTGATTGGCTAACAGCTTGAAACTTTTCTAAATAGGCAAAAGGGAAAGAGGGCAAAGAAAAGAGGAAGCTAGTCATGAGAGGGTCAGGAGGGTTTCCAAATAAGGAATGGCATGCACTATGGCCCGGGACTTGCTTAACCCTGTCCAGGCATGCCAGGTGAAGTCAGAGCAGCTGCACTGGAACATATATAGATAGGCATAGAGCAAAGAAATGACAAGTTCTTTATGGTTTTAAGAAGAACTTCGTCATTCCTCACAAGTGCAATGGCCCGATCTCAGCTTACCACAACCTCTGCCTCCCGGGTTTAAGCGATTCTCCTACCTCAGCCTCCTGAGTAGCTGGGATTACAGGCATGTGCCACCATGCCTGGCTAATTTTGTATTTTTAGTGGAGACTGGGTTTCTCCATGTTGGTCAGGCTGGTCTTGAACTCTCCACCTCAGGTAATCCGCCCACCTTGGCCTCCCAAAGTGCTGGGATTACAGGCGTGAGCCAAAGCACCCAGACTCCTAGGACCTTATTATACACTCATTAATATGCTAAGTCACACACCCATTAGGGCCATGACAGTTCTGAGAACACCCATATTTGGCGTAAAAATGAGTGGCACCATCTGGACGCGGTGGCTCACGCCTGTAATCCCAGCACTTTCGGAGGCCGAGGCAGTTGGATCACTTGAGGTCAGGAGTTTGTGACCAGCCTGGCCAACATGGTGAAACCCTGTCTCTACTAAAAATACAAAAATTAGGCTGGGTGCGGTGGCTCACACCTGTAATCCCAGCACCTTGGGAGGCCGAGGCAGGCAGATCACGAGGTCAGGAGATTGAGACCATCCTGGCTAACATGGTGAAACCACATCACTACTAAAAATACAAAAAAAAAACTAGCCGGGCGTGGTGGCGGGCACCTGTAGTCCCAGCTACTCAGGAGGTTGAGGCAGGAGAATGGCGTGAACCCAGGAGGCAGAGCTTGCAGTGAGCCGAGATCGCACCACTGCACTCCAGCCTGGGTGACAGAGCGAGACTTCATCTCAAAAAAATAAAAAGAAAAAAACCCCAAAAAAGCACAAAAATTAGTCAGATGAGGCGGTGTGTGGCTGTAGTCCCAGCTACTCAAGTAGCTGAGACTGGAGAATCGCTTGAACCTGGGAGGCGGAGGTTGCGGTGAGCTAAGATCGTGTCATTGCACTCCATTCTAGGCAACAAGAGCAAAACTCCCTCTCAAAAAACAAACAAGCAAACAAACAAAAAACAAACAAACAAAAAACAGGTGGTACCACAATTCTGAGAAATGTCCACCCTTTTCCAGGAATTTTCATGAATATAGCCCTCCTTGGTTAAAGAAACCCATAAAGGTAGCAGCCCAAAACCCCCTTGGGTGTGACTCTTTCTTAAGTACACATGCAGTTCCTTTTCTTCATTGTGTACTTTTCCCTTTGCAATAAACTTTCACTATTTTGTGACATGTCCTTGAATTCATTCTTGTGACAGTGTCAGGAGCCTGGACACCTGCTGGGGTTGAGGTCCCACCAGTGTTTGGGGACCTCCCCCAGCCTACCAGTATCAACATGGCCATACCATTATCGCATCTAATAAAAGTAATTATAGGCCAGGCGCAGTGGCTCACGCCTGTAATCCCAGCACTTTGGGAGGCCGAGGTGGATGAATCACTTGAGGTCAGGAGTTCGAGACCAGAGGAAACCCTGTTTCGGCTAAAAATGAAAAAGTTAGCCAGGCATGGTGGCAGGTGCCTGTAATCCCAGCTACTCAGGAGGCTGAGGCAGGAGAATCCCTTGAACCCGGGAGGCAGAGGTTGCAGTGAGCCGAGATTGAGTCACTGCACTCTGGTCTGGGTGACAGAGCAAGACTCTGTCTCAAAAAAAAAAAAAAAAAGAGTAATTATAATGTCTTAATATCCCATCTGTGTTCAACTTTCCCCAAATGTCTCAAAAAATCTTTATGGTCGGTTTGAATCAGAATTCAACCTCGGTCTACACAATTTTATTTGGTTGATAAAACTGTTAAGTCTCTTTCTGGGTCATTAAGATATTTCTTATGTTCTACATTTAGCTCATTCCATCCTGTGGCGTCATTTAACATGTTTCTCCAGCCCTATCCCCATATTTTCACATATTCCTATGGAAGCTTGGTTAGATTCAGGCTTGATTCTTTTGGCACAAATACTACATAAGTGGTCCTGTGTACCTCCCACTGTGTCACAGAAGGAGACTTCACTTTATGTCATGTTAAGATTGATCAGAGAGTTTAGGTACTGTCAGTTTGGTACAACCTTTCACCTAATGGCTTTAGCAGTTACTGATGATCAATGTCTGGATCCATGACTTCACTGGGGGTTGCAGAATGATAACATCCTAATTCTAGCATTCCTTTAGCATCTATTACCTAGAATTACTATTTTTATTTTATTTTATTTTTTAATTTTGGCACAAATCTCACACTTAGCCTAGAATTATTTTATAAAGAAGAATGTTCTCAGCAACTCACTTTCATGAGTATGCTTTCACTTCCCTGAGTGTGTACAAAAAAAAAAAGAATCTTTTCCCACAAATTATTTGGTTACCTTGAAGTGCAGCTTGTACAGGAAAAACAGCATACATTCTTGATTTGTTCCTGCTTATATTAGTTTTCTATTGCTACATAACAAACCACCACAAATGCAGCAATTTAAAACAACACTTATTTATTATCTCATGGTTCTGGAGGTCAGGCTCTGCTTAGGGTCTCCCAAAGCTAAGATCAAGGTGTTGGCTGGGCTTGAATCATATCTGGAGGTACTGGAGAAGAATCAGCTTGCAAGCTCATTGGGGTTTCGGCAGAATCCAGTTCCTTGCTATTATAGGTCTGAGGTCCCTTTGCTGGTTGGCAGCTGGGGTGGGCCCTAGAGACCACGGGCACATTCCTTCTCATGTGGCCCCCTCCATCTTCAACCAGCAATGGCATCAACTCCTTCTCACGCTTTTCTTTCTTTTCTTTTCTTTTTTTTTTGAGATGGAGTCTCACTCTGTCTCCCAGGCTGGAGTGCAGTGGCTTAATCTCAGTTCACTGCAACCTCTGCCTCCTGGGTTCAAGAGATTCTCCTGCCTCAGCCTCCCAAGTAGCTGGGATTACAGGTGCACGCCACCACATCCAGCTAATTTTGGTATTTTTACTAGAGATGGGGTTTCACCGTGTTAGCCAGGATGGTCTCGATCTCCTGACCTCGTGATCTGCCCACTTCAGCCTCCCAAAGCGTTGGGATTACAGGTGTGAGCCACCGCACCCAGCCTCTATTTTAATATTTTTTACAACACAATCAAGTGAGATTTATTATGAAAATGTAAATGAGAAAAATTCAACAACCATTCTTGAAACAATAACACTCAGTAAAATCGAAAAATATGAATACCATCTTAACATGGCCCTAAAGCCAACCACATGTTTCTTTTTTTATACATAATTTCACCTTTTATTTTAGCTTCAGGCGGCACTTGTGCAGGTTTGTTACACAAGTGTATTGCGTGATGCTGTGTTTTGGGATATGATTGATCCCATCACCCAGGTAGTGAGCACAGTACCCAGTAGTTAGTTTTTCAACATTTGCTCCCCTCCCCACCTCCTTGTTCTAGTAGTCCCGAGTGTCTATTGTTACCATCTTTATGTCCATGCGTACTCAATGTTTAGTTCTCATTTATAGGTGAAAACATGCAGCCAACCACATCTTTAATGAGGAAACATTAGAGGCGTTTTCACAAAAGTCAGGAACAGGAAATTATGCTGACTAATACCTCTATTGTTTAATTTTTTTTTTTCTTCTGAGATGAAGTCTCGCTCTGTCACCCAGGTTGGAGTGCAGTGGCACGATCTCAGCTCACTGCAACCTCCGCCTCCTGGGTTCAAGCAATTCTCCTGCCTCAGCCTCCGGAGTAGCTGGGATTACAGGCCCACCACCACGCCCGGCTAATTTTTGTATTTTTAGTAGAGATCGGTTTTCACCATATTGGCCAGGCTGGTCTCAAACTCCTGACCTCAGGTGATCCACCTGCCTAGGCCTCCCAAAGTGCTGGGATTACAAGTATGAGCCACCGCACCTGACCTGTTTAACATTTTATTGATGTTATTATCCATAACAATTTGCCAAAAATAAAGAGTTAGAGGTATAAAATATGACACATGGATTTTTATATATTTGATGTTTTGACCCTTTATATTCACTATTCTTTTGATGCTCAAACTGTTCCATGTTTGGTCAAGAGAAATGCCTTCAAGTTGGTTCCTGTGTCATTTTGACAAGATCTCAGTAGTTTTTGACAGCTTCCTTTGCTATAACACAAAGTGTTCAGGTTAACCTTGAAAATTTCCTACCCTAGTACTGAAATCAGCTCTTTCTTCAGGGAGCCCTGGCTCCGTTGTTGTTGTTTTTTTTCTGACGGAGTCTCACTCTGTTGCCAGGCTGGAGTTCAGTGGCGTGATCTTGGCTTACTGCAACCTCTGCCTCCCAGGTTCAAGTGATTCTCCTGCCTCTGCCTCCTGAGTAGCTGGGACTACCACCACCATACTTGGCTAATTTTTTGTATTTTTAGTAGAGACGGGGTTTCACCATGTTGGCCAGGATGGTCTCAGTCTCTTGACCTTGTGATCTGCCTGCCTTGGCCTCCCAAAGTGCTGAGATTACAGGCGTGAGCCACCGCGCACGGCCCCTGGCTCCTTTTAATGAAAAGCAGATTTAGAGATCACAATCTGGGCACTGGGTGGTTTTTTGTTTTTTGTTTTTTGTTTTTTTTTTTGAGACAGAGTCTCGCTCTGTTGCCCAGGCTGGAGTGCGGTGGCACAATCTTGGCTCACTGCAACCTCCGCCCCCGGGTTCAAGCAATTATCTGCCTCAACCTCCTGAGTAGCTGGAATTACAAGCACCTGCCACCACACGCAGCTAATTTTTGTATTTTTAGTAGAACGGGGTTTCGCCAGGCTGGTCTTGAAACACTGCACCCGGCCTGGGTACTGGGTTTTCAAGATTTCTACTCCTTTCTTAGTGGACAGAACTGCGAAATGTGTGTTTTTCAGAAAGAGAAAAAGAAATTAAACATTTAGGCCAGGCATGGTGGTTCACGCCTGTAATCCCAACACTTTGGGAGGCTAAGGTTGGAAGATCTCTTGAGGCCAGGACATCAAGAGATCAGCCTGGGCAGCATAGTGAGAACAGCATAGTGAGACCTTGTCTGTACAAAAAATAAACAAAATTAGCCGAATGTAGTCGCTTGTGCCTGTAGTCCCAGCTACTCAGGAGGCTGAGTCAAGAGGATCGCTTGAGCCCAGGAAGTGAAGGTTACAGTGAGAGGAAACCGTGCCACTGCACTTCAGCCTGGGTGACAGCGAGACTGTCTCAAAGAAAAAAAAAAAAAAAAGAAATTCACATTGATATTTCCATTAAAAGTTTAAGATTATGGCCAGGTATGCTGGCTCACACCTATAATCCCAGCACTCTGGGAGGCCGAGGTGGGCGGATCACTTGAGGTCAGGAGTTTGAGGCCAACAGGATGAAGCCCTGTCTCTACTAAAATTACAAAAAATTAGCTGAGCATTGTGATGTGTGCCTGTAGTCCCACCTACTCAAGAGGCTGAGGCATGCGAATCGCTTGAACCTGGCAGTAAGAGGTTTCAGTGAGCCTAGATGGTGTCACTGCACTCCAGCCTGAGCGACAGAGGGAGATTCTGTCTCCAAAAAAAAAAAAAAAAAAAAATTTACATTGCTCTTAATTTTATATTTGTATCTCTCTCCTTTTCTTTTTCTTTTTCTTTTTTTTTTTTTGAGATGGAGTTTTGCTCTTATCGCCCAGGCTGGAGTACTTACTGCAGCCTCCACATCCCAGGTTCAAGTGATTATCCTGCCTCAGCCTCCCGAGTAGCTCGGACTACAGGCATGTGCCAGCACGCCTGGCTAATTTTTGTATTTTTAGTAGAGATGAGGTTTCGTCATGTTCATCAGGCTGGTTCTGAACTCCTGACCTCAGGTGATCTGCCTGCCTCAGCCTCCCAAAGTGCTGGGATTACAGGCGTGAGCCACCATGCCTGGCCAGTCTTCATTAATCTAAAAGTGTTTTATAATCTCCCTTCTGATTTCTTCTTTGGCTCATTGTTTAGGAGTGTGTTGTTTAATTTCCATATACTTGTGAATTTCTCAATTTTCTTCTGCTATTGATTTATATTTTTCATTTCCTTGTGGTTAGAGAACATGCTTTGTATGATTTTCACTTCATTTGAATGTACTGAGATTTGTATTGATATACCTTACATAACATATAGTCTACCTTATAGAAAGTTCCACGTGCACTTGAGAAGAACGTGTATTCTGCTGTTGCTGGATGAGATGTTTTGCAGCTGCTGAGGAGAGATAGATGGGAATATGACAAGTTAAATGTTCACAAACTCATTATTCTTACTGAGTTTAGTAGTTTTTCTGGATGCATGCTCTTCAAATTGTGGTAAGCCTTTGATGAATTTCCAATGTTCTGAAAAAAGTTGATTTTGACAATTTTTGCTTTTCCTTTCCTTGCCTTTATGGAAGTGCAGATTTGCGGAGGTCCTCACTCTGCCATTCCAGAAGTACTGCCTCCAAAACACTGTTTTAAAGACACTTAAAATAATTATCTGTGATTCTGGCAGAGGTAATCAGGTTCATCAGATGCATTTGTTTCATTTCTTTTTTATATTTAGGGAGTGCCTTTTTTTCTTCTTGATTTAATTTTTAAAAATTATGCAAATCATTTGCATGTTTCCAAAGTCAAATCTATGAAACAAGATCTCTTTAGAAAGATCTAGTTCCATCGTTACCCTTTCCTCCCCTATGAGTTACGTTAAAATTAGTTTTTGATGATTCCTCATTGTTTCTTTTTAAAAATAGAAGCAATTGCTACATATGAATAATCTTCTCTTCCCATGCCTCTTTGCTTTTTCTCTCCATTGCAGAATGGATCACTCTGTTGTAGAATACCAAGCTCATCCTCATTTAAAAGGGCTTTGAAGCCTGGCCAACATGGTGAAACCCCGTCTCTACCAAAAATACAAAAATTAGCCGGATGAGGTGTTGTGCACCTGTAATCCCAGCTACTTGGGAGGCTGAGGCAGAAGTGCTTGAACCTGCAGGGTGGGTTCAGAATATGAGGCATTCTGTATTTTATCTGGCAATCTTGTTTAGAACCCAAATCAAGTAGATAATATGGGCTTGCCTTTGTGTTCACTGTCTGGAAAGAAGTAGGCTTGGGCTGGTGTGGAATCACTCCCTCCAAGCTGTTAGTCACAGAGTTTTGTGCTGGAAGAGGACCGGCTTAGACATTTTTTTCTAGCTCATCTCTTGCTTTTCCATCAGAGACACCCTCATCCCCTAGTCATGCTGAATCATCTGCAGTCTTATGCATTGGCCACACAGTCATCATTTGGCACATGCTATTCCCTATGCTGCTACTACCTCTTTCCCTCATTCTCTATTTGACTAATTCCTACTGGTTCTTACAACAAGAGTTTCAGGCCGGGCATAGTGGCTGATGCCTGTAATCCCAGCACTTTAGAAGGCCAAGGCAGGAGGATCACTTGAGGCCAGAAGTTTGAGACCAGCCCGGCCAATGTGGCAAAACCCTGTCTCTACTAAAAACACAAAAATTAACTGGACGTGGTGGTACACGCCTGTAATCCCAGCTACTTGGGAGGCTGAGGCAGGAAATCACTTGAACCTGGGAGGTGGAGGTTGCAGTGAGCTGAGACTGCGCCACTGCACTCCAGCCTGGGCAACAGAGCGAGACTCCATTGCAAAAAAAAAAAAAAAAGAAAAGAACAAAAGAACAAGAGTTTCAGGTTTCAGACTCTAATGTAATGAGCAAAGGCCAAATAGAAGTAATATGCTCACTCCCATTTTCTTGAAATAGGTGACTATCTGGATCTATTTTTCATTTTCCTACTTCATATAGAGACATAGGTTCAGAGAAAGAGTTCTCTACTACAAGAAAACAACAATTCAAGTGTGATAATAAATAGCAACTGATTATCCTTCCCAGTGTTGGGGCAACAAATGTAGTGGTGGGGATCGTTGTGAGCTAGTGAACATTAAGCCCTTCTAAAAAGGGACAACCATTACTCAATTCTACCAAACGTTGCCATGTGGGAATGCATGCCTAATATTGTCAGATCATTTGGTTTTTCAAGAAAAGCCAGAAAACAGATTTGTGTGTGTGTGTGTGTGTGTGTGTGTGTGTGTTGTGAAATCTTTCAATTTACAAATGTTAGGTCTTTTTTTTCTTTTTACTCGAAGGAGGTCAAATAAAACTCACTGAAGGTGGTCATTCCTGTAATCCCAGCATTTTGGGAGGCCAAGGCAGGCGGATCACCTGAGGTCTGAAGTTCAAGACCAGCCTGGCCAAAGTGGCTAAACTCTGTCCCTACTAAAAATACAAAAATTAGCCGGGCTTCTTGGTGGGTGCCTGTAATCCCAGCTACTTGGGAGGCTGAGGCAGGAGAATTGCTTGAACCCGGGAGCTGGAGGTTGCAGTGAGCTGAGATTGTGCCACTGCACTCCAGCCTGGGTGACACAGTAGAGATTCCATTTCAAAAAACAAAAACAAAAGAAAACAAAAAAACACTCAGTGAAAATGAGTGGCTGGATTCAGCTGTAGGGCCACCAGATTGAGGTCTTCTATTACATGTTCAAATCTGACATCACTTTTCAGAGGCCTGTATTAAGTGCACTTCCTATGTATTTTGTGCTTAACTCTGAGCACCATGGCATAATTGCTTTCCTGTTGTTCTTCCTGAAAGCAGAAACTTTGCATGTCATTTTCTTAACGCAGCAACTAGCAGAGTGCCTGAGACATAGTAGATGTTCACACGAATGAATGAATAAGTGAATGCATCTAGGTCACCCCTGTTTTCCAGCCACAAGATAAAATCTTCTTTTTCTTTCTTTCTTTTTATTTTTGAGATGGAGTTTCACTCTTGTTGCACAGGCTGGAGTGCAATGGTGCGATATCAGCTCACCGCAACCTCCGCCTCCCAGGTTCAAGCGATTTTCCTGCCTCAACCTCCCAAGTAGCTGGGACTACAGGCATATGTCACCACGCCCGGCTAATGTTTTGTATTTTTAGTAGAGATGGGGTTTCTTCATGTTGGTCAGGCTGGTCTCAAACTCCCGACTTCAGGTGGTCTCCCGACTTCAGCCCTTCTCAGCCTCCCAAAGTGCTGGGATTACAGGCGTGAGCCACCGCGCCCAGCCACGAGATAAAATTTTCAAAGGCAGAACACTAATATCCTTTCCCCATCCCAGAATGGTGCAAAAAAGTTAAAAAACAATTCCTTTGGACATAAAGTTAGTAAAGTTAGAAGTATTTTTCTGTTTAAGACTGGTAAACAGTGGAAGTTTAATAGTTGATTGCCTCTTAGAAACCACATGTGAAGCAGACAATCAATCAGGCTTCAAGAATTTGGCACTGGTTTATAGTTCTAGTTGCAGTGGTTTTAAAATAATGTGACTTATATTCAGTCCAAATGCATTATTGTTAATATTTTATCAGAGAGTTATTGTTTTCCCTTTGAATATGTCTCATTACAGGCGCTGCTGCATTATTAAGTACAAATGTAATACATCCAAAGACCAATTTTTCCCACCCCTGCAGTATGAATTTCTGATTTTGTAATAGAAGTCAATGAGAAAGTCAGATTCATTTAATCTAAATTTACAGCACACTTGGTTAGAATGCATGCATTCTTTTGTTTGAGGGATACCTGCATAATCATGTAATATATGTTATGCTCTGCAACAGAATAATACAAGCAAATGGAGCCAACTCCATTGTTAACAACAATAGAGCAGCTGCATCGTGACTGCAGAGATCACTGGATACATCATCTGGGGACTCTTAACCATTGGTACAATCAAAAGTGAATCTTCCGGCCGGATGCGGTGGCTCATGCCTATAATCCCAGCACTTTGGGAGGCTGAGGCGGGTGGATAATGAGGTCAGGAGTTCGAGACCAGCCTGGTCAACATGGTGAAACCCCGTCTTTACTAAAAACACAAAAATTGGCCGGGTGTAGTGGCGGGCGCCTGTAGTCTCAGCTACTTGGGAGGCTGAGGCAGGAGAATCGCTTGAACCCGACAGGCAGAGGTTGCAGTGAACTGAGATCACACCACTGCACTCCAGCCTGGGCGACAGAGAGAGACTCCATCTCAAA
>NW_012114888.1:1294578-1295709 GCF_000951035.1 Colobus angolensis palliatus | reverse complement strand
AATTTATTAAATATATATATATAATTCATTGTTGAGATGGAGAGCTTGACAGAGCACTGTCTTGGGGTACATGCATGGGCATCAGTTTTGAAGCAGGACCAGATTCCAGAAGGTTTCTATACGACCCCAGTCTCTTCTCTTCCACTGTGCCCTCAGCACCAGGTGTATTTCTGGCACCTACACGGCTACCTTTAGGAAATTAATCCTTGTATAATATTTAGAAAACAGTGAATTTAAGCAACTTGAGAATAAGAGCCTGTAGAATGGGAGAAGCCTTGCAAATAAATTTTTAAATGTGCCACAAGTTTGTTTTTTTTTTCCCCCCAAGGCAGCTGGGTCCAGCAGATTTCAAGAACAGTAAAATAAAGAAATACATTTGTTGTTGTTGTAGTTATTTATTTTTATTTATTATTTTTAGATATGGGGTCTTGCTCTCTCACCCAGGCTTGGGTTCAGTGGTACGATTATAGCTCACTGCAGCCTTGAACTCAAGTGATTCTCCTGCCTGAGCCTCCCAAGTAGCTAGAACTAAAGGGATGCACAATGCTTGGCTAAATTTTTAATGACTTTTGTAGACACGGGGTTTTGCCATGTTGCCCAGGTTGATCTGGAACTCCTGGGCTCAAGCAATCCTCCCCTGCCTCACCCTCCCAGAGTACTGGGATTACAGGCGTGAGCCGCCATGCTCAGCTTGTTGTGATTTGTAACTGTCCTGTCATAAATTGGTTTTTCATTGGAGACCAGTGATTAGAATAAATCAGTTTGTTTCCAAATTATGGTCTAAGATCTCCAGACAACTGACATGAGAAGGCTTATTAAAAATGAAAATTCGTAGGGTGTGGTGACTCACGCCTGCAATCCCAGCACTTTCGGAGGCCAAGGTGGACAGATTGCCTGAGGCCAGGAGTTCGAGACCAGCCTGGCCAACATGGTGAAACCCCGTCTCTACTAAAAATACAAAAAATTTAGCCAAGCGTGGTGGCATGCACCTGTAAACCCACCTACTCGCGAGGTTGAGGCAGGGGAATTGACTGAACCAGGGAGGTGAAGGTTGCATTGAGCTGAGATCTCACCACTGTACTCCAGCCTGGGTGACAGAGTGAGGCTCCGTCTCAAAAAAAAAAAAAAAAA
>NW_012114888.1:1291350-1293248 GCF_000951035.1 Colobus angolensis palliatus | reverse complement strand
AAAAGATCAGTCTATTTTAAACCTAGTAACAAATCCAAATTAATTCAGGTTCATTCCTCTCTGGGTGGAGGTTATTTGTCTTTAAAAACCACCAGAAATTGAAAAAGAGTTCACAGAGAGCAGCCTGAGGTTTTTTTTGTTTTGTTTTGTTTTGTTTTTTCTTTGACGAAGTTTCGCTCTTGTTGCCTAGGCTGGAGTGCAATGGCATGATCTCAGCTCACTGCAACTTCCACCTCCCACGTTTGAGTGATCCTCCTGCCTCCGCCTCCCAAGTAGCTGGGATTACAGGCATGCGCCACCACACCTGGTCAATTTTGTATTTTTACTCTGGGTATTTACTCAGAGTATTTTTACTCTGTCACCCAGGCTGGAGTACAGTGGCTTGATCTCGGCCCACTGCAACCTCCGCCTCCCGGGTGTTCGGGACAAACTGCCCCAAAAAGCTTCTTGGTACTGCCAACACTCCCCCCACACCTCTCCGTGCTGCCCACCCTTTCCCAAGCCTTTTAACATTTCTAAGCCCTTATCTAGGCTCCGTGGTGGAGCCAGCAGACTTTACCTATCAGGCCTTGCTTGGATAAACAAACCCCAATTACAAACCATCGGACCACACAGTGGGAGGTCAAGGGAAGCATAAACGAGCTTTACCTACACTCTCCTGTAAGTAAGTTCCTTCATCTAGCTGCTACCATAAACGTCACAAAGTGATATATGGCAAAGTTAACCAACAAACCACCCCAGGGTCTCTCTTCCCCATATAAACCCTTCATTTTGTAAGCTCAGGGCTGCCTCCTGTCTGTGCTGGAGCAGCCGGCAGGTTAATAAAGGCTTGCCTAAACTTGGGTCTCTCTCTCTCTCATCCTTTGTCTCAGCTAACCTTACACCAAGTTCAAGCGATTCTCCTGCCTCAGCCTCCTGAGTAGCTGGGATAACAGGTGCGTGCCACCACGACCGATTAATTTTTGTATTTTTAGTGAAGATGGGGTTTCACCATATTGGCCAAGCTGGTCTCAAACTCCTGACCTCAAGTGATCTGCCCTCCTCAGCCTCCCAAAGTGCTGGGAATACAGGCATGAGCCACCGCGCCTGGCGCCCTCATTTTCCAGATGAGGAAATTAGTGGGCCTTAGTAGATCTATCAACTTACTTACATTGTATTGAGAATTTTACATGTAGGGTCATTTCTGTGGGGGAAGCCTCCCAAGTTTTCATCAGATTCTCAAAGGGATCTGTTATAGACCTCCACCAAATTAGTTTCTATCTCAAAAATTCATCCCTTGTGGCTTCAGAAGGTATTTATCTTGGGAAACAGTAGAATTGTCAAGAAATCTAAAGCACTGGTTTTGGAATCACTAGCATAAGCCATCATGGTGTCAAAAGACAAAATCACAACAAATTTAGTTTAAAGATCTCAATTGGCTTTATCGCGATTCTAGAATCGGGCAACATTTTATTCCATAAAACAGAATAAGTGTTCCAATGATTCGAGCACAGGAGGTTGGCTTTATAGATAGAAAGTGGGCTGAAGAAAGCAGAAATGAACAAAAAGTAGGGGACAGGAGAGAGATAACAACCTATTTCCCAAATATGTCAGCTTCAACTTGGTGACATGGAACTTAGCATGGGTAATTCCATTTTGACTTTTAGTCAGGTCTGCTAGGGCCTAATGCAGAAGCTTAGTCCAAAATAATGGCCCCCTTAATTTTTATTTAACAACAGAAATACTTTGGTGATGGCAAAGCAAACAAACAAACAAATATAATCTGAACATTTTGCCTTTCCCATCACATCAACATACCTCTTTTATTCCCAGATGTCCCCAAGCTAGACTAGACAACATGTATCTTTTTTTTTTTTTGAGACGGAGTCTCGCTCTGTTGTCCAGGCTGGAGTGGAGTG
>NW_012114888.1:1286034-1289675 GCF_000951035.1 Colobus angolensis palliatus | reverse complement strand
GCTTGAACCCAGTAGGCAGAGGTTGCAGTGAGCCGAGATCGTGCCACTGCACTCCAGCCTGGGGGACAGAGCGAGACTCTGTCTCGAAAAAAAAAAAACAATATTCCAGTACAAGTCTTTGTATGAATGCTTTCATTTCTCTCAGATAAATATGTCTAGGAGTGGAATTGCTAGGTCACAGGAAAGGTGGATATTTAACGTTTAGCTCTTGTCGCCCAGACTGCAAGCTGCAGTGCAATGGCACGATCTCGGCTCACTGCAACCTCCTCCTTCCGGGTTCAAGCCATTCTCCTGCCTCAGCCTCCCGAGTAGCTGCGATTACAGGCGTCTGCCACCATGCCCGGCTAATTTTTGTATTTTTAGTAGAGACGGAGTTTCACCATGTAGGCCAGGCTGGTCTCGAACTCCTGACCTCAGGCAATCGCCCGCCTTGGCCTCCCAAAGTGCTGAGATTACAGGCATGAGCCACCGCGCCCAGCTGCATATTTAACTTTTTAAGGAACTGCCAAATATTTTTCTAAAGTGGGTGCACCATTTTATACTCCTACTAGCAATATATGAGAGTTCCAGTCACTCCACAGCCTCATCAATCAGGGGCAGGCAGGGATTGTTCTAATCCAACCATCACCTAGAAAACACTTTCCTGTTTTTTTTTAGACAGAGTCTCACTCTATCACCCAGGCTGGAGTGGCATTATCTCAGCTCACTGCAACTTTCACCTCCCGGGATCAAGCAGTCCTCGTGCCTCAGTCTCTTGCTAGCTGGTGCTGAGAGGTGAAGCCAGCTGGACTTCTTGGGTGGAGTGGGGACTCAGAGAACTTCTCTGTCTGACAAGAGGATTGCAAAATGCACCAACCAGCGCTCTGTAAAATGCACCAATCAGTGCTCTGTAAAATGTACCAATCAGCACTCTGTAAAATGCACCAATCAGCAGGATCCTAAAAGTGGCCAATCACAGGGAGGATTGAAAAAGGACACTCTGATAAGACAAAATGGAACATGGAAGGGGACAAATAAGGGAGTAAAAGCTGGCCACCCCAGCCAGAAGTGGCAACCCACTCCAGTCCCCTTTGGCACTGTGGAAGCTTTGTCCTTTCGCTCTTCACAATAAACCTTGCTACTGTTCACTCTTTGGGTCTGTGCCATCTTTAAGAGCTGTAATACTCTTAAGGTCTGCTGCTCTGTTCTTGAAGTCAGCGAGACCATGAACCCACAGGTAGGAGCCAACTCCAGACACAGGACTACAGGGATGTGCACCACCACACTCGGCTAATTTTTGTATTTTTAGTAGATAGTAGAGACAGGGTCGCACCATGTTGGCCAGGCTGGTCTCGAACTCCTGACCTCAAGTGATCTGCCCACCTCAGCCTCCCAAAATGCTGGGATTACAAGTGTGAGTCAACAGGTGGCACCGGTCTTCTTTTCCTTCTTCATGTCAACTTCCCTGTAAGATTTTTAAGACCTAGGCAGGGTGCAGTGGTTCACACCTGTAATCCCAACACTTTGAGAGGCCGAGGTGGGTGGATCACCTGAGGTCGGGAGTCCGAGATCAGCCTAACATGGTGAAACCCCAGAAATTTTTTAAAAAAAAAAGAGAGGGCAAAAATCTGCCCTGATCCACCTTACTCTGAAGAATATCAACGTGAGACAATCTTATTCTTTGTAAACTTTCAAATCTTGGCCTAAATGCTGGGTTTACAGTGATGAATCAATCATTAAGAATTTCCGGACCGGGCGCGGTGGCTCAAGCCTGTAATCCCAGCACTTTGGGAGGCCAAGATGGGCAGATCACGAGGTCAGGAGATTGAGACCATCTTGGCTAACACGGTGAAACCCCGTCTCTACTAAAAAAAATACAAAAAACTAGCTGGGCCAGGTGGCGGGCACCTGTAGTCCCAGCTACTTGGGAGGCTGAGGCAGGAGAATGAGGTAAACCCAGGAGGGGGAGCTTGCAGTGAGCTGAGATCCGGCCACTGCACTCCAGCCTGGGCGACAGAGCGAGACTCCGTCTCAAAAAAAAAAAAAAAAAAAAAAAGAAAAAAAAAATCTTGGATCTATTTGTAATAGGCAAGGGGTATGAAACCACCACATCCTCACCAGTACTTCCAATATAACTTATTGGATAATCCAACATTTCCATGCTACTTCAACATGTCACTTTTATCATATGCTAAATTTCTGTGGGCAGTTGTCTCCATCTTTGGACCTTCTTTTCTGCTGAAGTGATCTGTCTATTCATGTATCATTATCACATGGTGTTACTTTGCCATAGCTTTTTATTAAATATCAATTCAAATTTATATTTACATTAAAATACAAATTGCTAATATTTTATAAATCTACTTGCCTTTTATTTTCTTTTGAAAAAAAATTATTGTCTACTCTTTTTTTTTTTTTTTTAGACAGAGTGCTGGGATTACAGGCATGAGTCACTGCTCCTGAACTACTGTCTATTCTTGATTGTTCTTTTGTGCTCACATGAACTCTAGAAAATAGTTTGTCTAGATTCAGAGGAAATCCTGTTGGCATTTTTAAATTGGGCTCACATTCAAGTTACAGATTAGTGTAGGAAAAACGAACAATTTCTATGATGTTAATTTTTTTCTTGTCCAAAAATATGCTATTCCTGTTTTAAATGTCTGTTGTGTCCTTGGCATATGTATAAGTTTTCTTCGTATAGAGCATGCAAATATTTCAGTGTATTTTGGCTGGGCGTGGTGGCTCACGCCTGTAATCCCACCACGTTAGGAGGCCGAGGTGGGTGGATCACCTGAGGTCAGGAGTTCAAGACCAGCCTGGCCAACATGGTGAAACCCTGTCTCTACTAAAAATACAAACAAAAATTAGCCAGGCTTGGTGGCTCACGCCTGTAGTCCCAGCTATTCAGGAGGCTAAGGCATGAGAATTGCTTGAACCCGAGAGCAGAGGTTGCAGTGAGCTGAAATCGCACCACTGAACTCTAGCCTGAGCAACAGAGTGAGACTTGGTCTCAAAAAAAAAAATTTTTTTTAAGTATATTTCTGGTATTTTATCTTTTTCATGGCTTGTCTAAATGAGGTCTTTTCTTCCAATATGTCTTCTTTTTGTGTATCTTAAGGCCACATATAAATTATGCATATATATTTATTTTAATTAATTTTGTATCTATACATTTTATTTATCTTATTTTGTAGAATAGCTTTACAGTTGATTCTTTTGATTTTTCTAGGTATACAATTGCATCAAATGTCAGTAGTGAAATTTTAACCTTCTAATATCCAATTTTATACTTTTAACTTATTTATTTTGTCTTATTACATTAGCCAGTATCTCCAGGTTAAGGTTAAATAATAGCAATGATAGTGAAAATCCTTGTCTTAATTCCAGTCTCCAATGAGAATGCTTCCAGTGTTTTCCCAATAAGCATCATGGGACTTTGGGCATCATATACACACACACACATATAGTAGTCAAATATACATGACATAAAATTTACCATTTTAATCATTTCCTAGTGTATAGTTCAGTGGCACAAAGTACACTCACACTGTTGTGCAGGTAACACCACCATCCATTCCCAGAACTTTTTTTTTAATCTGTGAATTCTGCAGAGAAGTATCCCCAGAAATTTTTCATCCTTGGGCATAATGTATTATTTTATA